>NC_091445.1:2673946-2973946 GCF_964237555.1 Oryctolagus cuniculus
GAGGGGGGCGGAGCCTTCTACGTGGCAGGAGAGGGTGGGGTGGCCTCCAGAGGCAGGGTGCCAGGTCCAGCTTCCCAGACAGCGCCTTCCCCTCCCCTGGGGCTCCTGGAGTCTGAGCCCCACCCCCGCCCCGTGAAGCCGCCCCTGGACCGCTGACCCCCAGCTGCTGGGGTGGCTACGCACATTGGCTTCCAGGTGTGCCTGCAGCGGGTCACTCAGTAACAGATCCTGAACACGGGGAGGAAGAGGCGGGAGCGGGCTTCACAGCCGGGATTCCTGCATCCCGCGGAGAGCAGAGACACCTATCTCCCAGCAATCCTGAGCCCCAGGAGGTGGAGGGAGTAGAACTCCTGTGGAGGCTTCAAAGACATTTTTTAACCGATTCATTTATTTGTAAAAGCAGAGTCAGAGGGAGGGGGAAGGGGAGTGGGGGAGAGAGAGAGAGGGAGTGGGGGGGGGAGGCAGAGAGACAATCTTCCATCCATTGGTTCACTCCCCAATGGCCGCAACAGCCAGGTGTGGGCAGGTAGAAGCCAGGCACTCCATCCTGGTCTCCTGCGTGGGTGTAGGGACCCAGGGACTTGGGCCATCTTCCCCTGCCTCCCCAGGCCATCAGCAGGTGCTGGGTCGGAAGTGGGGCTGCCTGGACTAGAACTGGCACAGATAGGGGAGGCGGGTGCTGCAGATGGTGGCTTAATCCAGGTACCAGGATGCCGGCCCCGAGGAGATTTAAACACTAGGTTTCCGGTCTGAGCCCCCACCAGCCCGGCAGGGCCCTGTCAGGGGAGGCAGGTGCGGCCCTGCCTGGGCCTGCCTTCTCCCACGTGGACGTGGTGCACCTGTTCTGCTCCAGGTCCCACCACACTGCGCCCCCCAGGGGAGGGCGAGCCTGGCTTCCCTGCTCCCCCTGTGCCAGGCAGGTACCCACAGGAAGTGCCGAGCAAGGGAGGTGTGCCGGTCCCCTGGGCTCACTCTGACACTAGGCCGCGGCTTCCGGGTCTGCACCTCGGCCACCGGGCTTCTCTCCAGCAACCCAGCCCCTACACGTTCCAAGTCCACGGTCTCGAAGGCAACACCAGGTCAGGTCCCGACGGGCACCCACTGCCACCCGTGCGCAGGGAAGCGTGCCTATCACCCTGGATGGACAGCTGGGCGGCTGCTGGGGCAGAAGTGCTGGGTTTCTGCCGGCAACGCCACACACGGAACTCATTTGTCACGAAGCAGGAATGGCGGGGGGAATCTCAGGGAAGGACTGGGAAGCGAGGGGGGAAAACCTGAGTCAGTCAGAATCTGGAGACCAGAAACAGTGCCCGCGGCCACAGCCGACCCTGGAGGGCGTCCCAGGGAAACAGAAGTCGCCCGAGGGGCCGGACAGCATCACGGTGCTCCCCGGCCTCCCCGAGGTGCCAAGGCCCTTCCAGGAGACCCGCTCCAGACACAAACTTCCCGGAGCCGCCCCCGCGCCGGGCACACGCAGGCGCAGTGCAGGGCGGGAAGTCAGGGTGTGGAGCGAGGGCAGGCCTGCACACCCAGGACGACAATGTCACCCGAGGGCGGAAGGCGGTCAAAGACTGACCACCTCTGCTCCGCCCTGAGACACAGACGCTCCGGGACATGAGCTACACCCCACGCGTGTGAGTACACGTGACAGATCAGTGCTGTCCACGCAGGAGCTTTCTGTCGAGACCGGAAGGATGTGGGGAGAAGACTACAAGGGGCGAGCAGGTGTCCAGGCCCAGGGTACCAGGGCGCGGCCGACGGGGAGGATGCGACAATGGCGCAGGGGAGGGGGGGGAGGGTGTGCCGGGGAGGCCAAAGCTGAAGTGGCGATCCAGTTCTGATGAGGTGTGCACATGGAGCAGGGACGTCCTGCGCAGGTCCTGGAGGCACGTGGGGAATGGACTGACGCATCAAGGTCCTGTCACCAGGACCCCTATGAGGGAGCGTGGTGTCTGGGGGTGCGGGCGAGATGGCCCGGGGACACGCATGGGGAGGCCAGAGTGGTTGTGGGCTGCATTTTAAAAAATATTTACTATTTATTTGAAGCGGGGCAGGGGTGGGGGGAGAGGGGAGGGAGAGAACACCTGCTTCCACTGGCTGGGTCACTGCCCAAACCCCCCAACAGCCAGGGCTGGGCCAGGCCCCGTACGGGTAGCGGGGGTCCAGGAGAGCTGGGCGGGAGCCACGTGGAAGCGGAGAAGCTGAGACGTGGGCCGGCGCTCCGACACAGGTGCGGGCATACAAACAGTGCTGTGCCACCGCCCCAGGCCCCGGCTGCCCTGAGAAGACCTGCAGGGTCCGCCCTCAGCCCAGCGGGGTCACAGCGGGCGGAGGGTAGCGGCCAGTGGCCTTCCTGCTCTGCTTCTCCCTCTCCTCGCCCCTGTTCCAGTATTAATATTCCGAGGATCAGAGAGCATCGCTTTGAAGAAACACCAAACTATCTGCCTTCCCAGGGGGCTTTGCGAGCCTGTGTGATCCCGTCCATCAGGAAAGCAAGGGAGCGCCTGGGCCCTGCCCACCTCGATGGCCCATGTCCCCGACAGGACTCGGAGCCCGCACAGGAAGCAGAGCTGCCGTCTGGGCCGGGAGTAGCGCGGCTCCGGGGAGAAGCTGGCCGAAGCCCACCCATCAGTGATGGCTTCTCCCTCTGCACAGGGCCAGTGACACTGGGGGTGTCGGGGCTGACCAGACCATCCGAGAGCCACCGGGACTGACGATACACGGAAAAGGCCAATCGACTGGCACCCAAGAAACACCAAGCAGAAGCACGCCACATCTGTGAGGCGGTCAGTCCTCCTGAGCTCAACGTTTCACAGTACAGGCGGTGCCGAGGATCCCAGGGGAGGCTGAGGGCTCCGCTGTGCGCGTGCCGCTTCCCACCGGACTGCACCTGGGTGTGCTCGGCCCTGGGCGGCCCCCGGGGTATCCGAGAGTGGCACCCGCAGAAGCCCCCGCGGCCCCGGCTCAGGAGCAGAGTCCCCGGGACTGCCCTGTCACCCACGGGAGTGTGTGCACCACGTCTCCGGCTCAGGCGACGTCATGAGCCGCGTGGAAGCAGAGCGTGGCGTTCCCCGCTCCTGAGCACCAGCAGGGAGCTCTCCATCTTACAGGTCAGACCCAAGCAGTGTCCCTGTCTCTCCCCTCCAGCAGAGTCTACACACCCACACCCACACCGGGCCCAGCAGCCCCGACACAGGCCGGGAACCCAGGGCTCTAAGCCGTCCTACCTGTCTGCGGCGCTGGCTGACTGCACAGGTGGGCGCGGTCCCATTGGCTTCCTAGCAAAGGGAGAAGTCCCGGGCGCCAGGAGGAGCCAGCTGCTCCAGAACGCAGCCACAGGTGAGGACTGGACGCGGTGGGAGGCTGGCCCGGCAAGCCGCAGAGCCCCCGGAAGCCCCCAAGTGACCGCTGCCCTCAGCAGTGGCCATACACATGGGAAACGCACCTGGGGCGCTCGCCTGCCCTCCCCAGGCTCGGCGTGTGCTGCAGGTGGTCGCCACCCCCTAGGGAGGGTGTGGGAGGTGCCGGTGGGCCGTCTCTCCCCAGCTTGGTCTTTGAAGCCCCCAGGGAGCTTTTCTTCCTGTCCCCTGCTCTTGGGGTGCAGGGGCACCGTGCAGGCCCTGGTCCCCTGCTTTGCTGCTGCTGTGCGGCTCTGGCCTTGTGCCTGGTCCCAGGCTCTGCAGGACTTCCTCCAGACTGTGCTGTCCTCAGCGGGCAGGCCGAGGGCTGCAGGGGTTCTGGACGCTGGTGACGAGTGTCGGTCCGGAGGACCTTGGCTTACAGGGTCAGAGGTGAGGGCAGGGCCTGAGCTGCAGCCCGGGAGCTCAGTAACCCCAGAAATGCTGGCGTTGTTCCTCTCTGCTCGGACTTGCCACGCCGCCTGTCACACCTGCACCAGCGCGTCTGCTGTCTGTCCTGGCTTCCTCCTCCGGCTGGCCCTGCTGTGGTTCTCACTGCCCGGCCCAGTGCATGTGTTCCGGCTTCTCATCCTGCTCACTCGTGACCCGAGCTGGGGCCACGTGTCCCCTGCAGGGGCTCTGCATGGAGGGAACACGTTAGGCATTCCACACTGGAAACTCGTCCTTGCTCGCAGTCAAGAGCAGTTTCCCGTCCCGGTGTGCACTCCCAGGGCTGCCCGTGAGACCCACGTCCCTGCCCGTGGTGATAAACATTCCTGCAAGTCAGGCCTCGTAACCCAACCACAGCCCTAACAGCACAGGCTGAACGCCCTGACTGCATCGTCCCACTCGTGCACGTGCGTCAGAGTATACCTCGGCCCCCAGGAAGGACAGACAGCACTGGTCAGTTAAGAGGGAGAGCGCCTCTCTAGCTGCCCACGCGTGGTCAGGAGTGGCCCTCAGACACACATGCACCCTGCTGTGCCCCGGGCAGACCCATGTGAGTGACGCGGGTGTGGGGACTGCCGGAGTCCCCTGCCGCTGTCTGGGCAGGGCTGGGGGGCTGTGGCCGCCTGTGGTGGAACCTGCAGCCTCCACCCCAGCAGGGTCCTGGGGTCCCGGATGGGGGACACTAGCTGCCATCATCCGTGAGCGTTCAATCAAATCACTTCTGTTCAAGCCCTGGCCCTGGCCCCCAGGAAACCCAGGCGGCGACCGTGAAGCCCCAACAGGTCACACTTCCCAACACGGCAGCCGCTCCCAGTCACCCCCGGAGCCGTGAGCCCAGGCTGTCCTGTGAGAAGTGGGCTCATGCCGGCTTGGGGGTGAAAACCAGAGCTGAAGGCCGAGTGGTTGCTCGGCCCTGTCCTGGCGCCTGCACCTGCTGTCCGCCTGTCCCTCACCTTTGCACGGTGAGCGAGCACCCTAGGCATACTCTTGCATTCCCTGCTGCCCCCCGTGGTGGGGCTCTGCCTGGGTGCCCCCTCTTCACCCACAGACTCCTGGCCCAAAGGGCAAACAGATCCACACTCCGGCTCATTTCACATCCCCAGCAGCCGGGCCGGCTCACCTCCCTGTTTCCCTGAGGAGGGCGGATGCGTGTGGACCTGTCGTGCCCAGCTCTGCACGGCCCGGGTCTGCGGGGGCTAAAGGCGACCCCAATTCGCTGGCTGAACGGTACAGCAGCCTCTCCGGGGGCCCACGGGGGAGGGTGTGCCACGGTGGGGCTGTGTTCATCTGAGCTCCCTGGAGTGAGTACCTGGATCATCTGTGCTTCATTAACGCAATTAAAATGGAGATTTCCTGGGGAGGTGTCATTTCATTTGCAGATCATGTCAGCCCCTCCTGAGAGCTCAGCTGGGCACAGTGGGACCTGCACACCAACCCCACGAGGGGCCCCTCCGCTCCGTGCTTACCAGCTGTGAAAGGCACTGGTGGCAGTTGGTGGATTGCTTAATTGTCTGTTTTTGAAAACTGCTACAGTGATCAGCTTAGCTCTCAGAACAGTAGCTTGGAGCTCCGTCTCGGTCTCCCACGTGGGTGCAGGGGCGCAAGGACTTCTGCTTTCCCAGGCCATAGCAGACAGTGGGGTTGGAAGTGCAGCAGCCGGGCCTTGAACTGGCGTCCTCGTGGGATGCTGGAGCCTGCTGTGCCACAGTGCTAGTATCCCCCCCCCCCCCCATGAACAAGTAGCATTCCACGTCATACCAACCACATTCTCCTTATCTGTTGTGGACAGACACTTGGGTAGTCTCCCTGTTATGCTTTTTAGGAAGATGTAAAAATAACTCTTCCTCTTCATTTTCTTGACGTAAATAACTATGTGTGGACACCTCGGGTACTGGGAAGGTGGGAGAGGAGGAAACCGAGAACGCCTTTTACAGGAGAGGCGGGCTGGATTCTGCGAACCGCTCTGGGCACTGTGAAGTTCCGTGAGGCAGCGCCCAGCACGGTGCCCGGCAGGCAGGCAGCGCCCATGGAGCACAGCTCTCCCCCCGCTCACCAGGCACCGTTCTGAATGCCAGGGCTGCCGGAGACCTCAGGGGCCTTTCACTCAAGCCATCGCTTCATCGGGTCAGCAGCAGCTCTGGGTGTGTGCGTGCGTGCCGGCGATGGCCCGGCCCGTGCCCCAGGAGGCAGACGCGCCCCTTGCTCTGCTGCGGAGCGAGATGGGCCCAGTCCCCCCGCTGCCTCTCAGAGTGGGGGCCTTGGGGATGCGATCACAGCAGGCCAGCAGCGCCGGCTAACCTCCCCCGCTCCAGGGCGGTCGGTCGCCCTCGTGAGGACGTCCAGGCCGGGCAGCCCGTGCAGTGTCCACGCAGGCCAATGGTGCTGGGAGTCGTGTGGGCAGTGGAAACGCCTACCAGGTGGCCCCAACTGCATTCCCTCCAAAGACCCCAGGCAGGCCAGCCAGCCAGCCAGACCACACCAGGCCCTGGGCCACACGCGGTGCGCAGAACGGCAAACCATGCGTTCTGCGCGGCCAAGGTCTGGGCCGTTTGTGACAGAGAACCTGCTCACTCGATTGCTGCTACTGGCTTCCCACCCCACCCTTCCTTTCACACTGTGTCATCTGTAGGGCGACAACCGACAGTCTTTACGGCTCTGATTTTTGCCGGCTGTTTTTTAAAGTGTTTTTTTTTGTTTGTTTGTTTGTTTGTTTTTTAAGATTTATTTATTTATTTGAAATGAGAGTTAGAGAGAAGGGAAGACAGAGATCTTCCATCTGCTGGTTCACTCCCCACATGGTTGCGATAGCCAGGGCTGGGCCAAGCATGAAACCAGGAGCTTCCTCCAGGTCTCCCATGTGGGTAGCAGAGGCCCAAGCACTTGGCCCATCCTCTGCTGCTTTTCCCATCATCAGGAGCTGGATCGGCAGTGGAGCAGCTGGACGCGAAGGGACATCCATTTAGGGAGCTGGTGCTGTAGGCGGCAGCTTTACCCGCCACACAACACCAGCCCTGCTGTGTGTGTTTACTTAACATATGTATTGAGATGACATTTCCAAGTTTGGGTTAGAAATCACCGACTGTGAAGTGACCACTCTGAGAACTGTGAAACGCATGGTTGGTGGCAGAAAGCGCGTTCACAGGGGCCAGCATGTGGCACAGCGGGTTAGGCCATGCCCGTGGCACCGGCATCCCACAGGAGCACTGGCTGGAGTCCTGGCTGCTCCACTTCCAATCCAGCTCCCTGCCAATGCACCTGGGAAAGCAGTGGAAGATGGCCCAAGTGCTTGGGGCCCAGCTGCCCAAGTGGGAGAGCAGGATGGAGTTCCAGGCCTTCTGGTGTTGGCCTCACCCAGCCCCAGCCATTGGGACTATTTGAGGGGTGAACCACTGGATGGAAGATCTCTTTCTCTCTCCTTCCCTGTCACTCTGCCTTGCAAATAGATAAAATACTTTAAAATGCATTCACAATGTTGTGCACACAGCATCACTATCTGATTCCAGAAAGTTCTGTCCCCAAAATGGAAGCCCTCCATACCAATGGCTGACACATTTTTTTTGGAAAGGTTAATTTTATTGTGTGCCTCAAATCTGGAGCAAGTATGTAGTAACAAAGAACTGGTTTACAATTACAACCTTTAACGGTACAAAGATTCAGAAAGAAATGACACCAATATTTCTAGCGACAACACTTGCAACTTGTCACCCCATAGAGAGTAAGAAAATCTACCTAGATAGAACATTATGGATAAAACAAAAACTCAAGTCATAGTCTTGTTGAAAATTAGCTTTAAAACTCTGCATCCTGGACGCAGCGCATCCAGCTGATGGCCTAGAACCCAGGCAGCTGCTGGGTGTGCAGCAGGTGCAGCCCCAGGGCGGGGCCAGCGGCAGTCTCCCTGCAGGGCTGGGCAGGGCGGCCCGCCTGACTCCCATCGGCTGTGGAGACGCGAGGACGGCGCGTGGGCAGCTGACTGCCAGCAGCAGTTGGCACGAGGTGTCGGTGCCCCTAACAGTCGTCTGCTAAGGTAATGCAGGTTAGTAGCCACAAGAAAACTGCTGCTGACCTGAAGTACAGCCCTGCGAGTTCTGTCCTGACTACACAGTGGCTTTAGTTTCCAGTGCCCCACGGAGGTCATCGGTGGCCCCTCTTCCCCAGCCTTGGCCACCTTGCCACCGGTGTCCCAGCCTTCGTCTGGGCGCTGCCTGGATGTGTGCATATTGCTCCTGTCCCTGACGGGTGGTCAGGATGGAAAAGCGAGAGCTGGAGGCCGCCTGCCGCGCGCTGGACAGCGCCCCCTTGCCGTGCGCCTCTGTCTCCACTCGTTGGTTTAGAGAGCAGCGCGCCCGCCGAGTGCTCTCCAGGGACCAGGCCCTCCCGGGGCACCGGGGACCAGGAGTGGATGGAAGACCAGAGCGCGGCATCTGTGCGGATCTCGCCTGCTCCGATCTCTCGGGAGCTAGTCTGAGTGGTCCACGCTGGCAGTGTTAGGGGGACAGAGGGCGAGCTGTGGGGGTCCAACCGTGCACCCCCAAAAGCCAGAGCCTGCACGCCAGGAGCAGGGCTGAGAGGAAGAGCAAGGCGGACGTGCCCACCTCTGTCCACCCTGGCGCTAGCCGCCGCCCTCGTAAGCTGCCCCCTCCCCCTTCTCAGCAGGGACTCTGGCACAAGACGAAGGGTGCCCTCTGAGTGGCGCCCACCCCACACTGGGGGTACCCAGAGTGGGGTGCAAAGTCACCTTCCGGGCACAGGCCTGGGGTCAAGGGCAAAGGCAGGAAAAGGTTCCACAGGGAGGGGCTTGGGTGGCAGGAAGTCCAGACAGGACGGGCAGAGGTCACAGACAAAACCCATGACAAAAATACACGTGTTTACTGTTAGACCACGGCCAGGGTGCAGGCCCGGGACCCCGCTGCCCCTCACACCGGTGGGCCTCCTGCTCACAGGCACGGCCTCCACGGAGGTCACAAGGAACGGGAGTCGCTCGGTAACACCAGCGATGGTGGGCGGCAACCCAGAGTCTGGCTGGGGGGCAGGAGACAGCTGCTCGGCCCCCAGGACACAGCTCCCGGCTGTGCCAGCATGGGGCGGGGTGGAGGGGGCCACAGGAGGGGCCCAGACACAGACCCTGGCCGGGCACCCATGCTCCGGATCCATCAGCGTCGTCAATGCGTGGGGGTGGGGGAGCTGTAACGGACACGCGGGAAAGCCAGGGTGGGGCAGCCAACGAGGGAAGGTGCTGGGGCCTGGCTGGGACCCTACAGCCAGGGCCCCCAGGCGCCGGTGGCCTTGGGGTCGCAGCGGGGGTCCTCGGCAGGGAAGAACACGGGCACCGAGTGCTTCTGGTAGAAGCCCAGGCGCGCCAGCAGCTTGGCCACGATGTGCGGGTACTCTTGGGACAGGTCGTGTCTCTCCTCGGGGTCCCACTCGATGTTGAAGAGCCACAGGGTCTTGTTGGGGGGGTCCGGGGAGGGCACCTCTGTGGTGCCATGCAGCGACGGCGGGGGGATCCAGTAGCCACAGCCTGGCAGAGAAATGGGACCGTTTACCGGGGTGCTGGGGCAGGGCCTGAGGTCAGGGAGGGCCCCGGGTGCTGGGCGCGGACGCATGAAACACGCGGCCCCGAGGCTGCCTCCAGAGGCCCTCACAAGCCCACGTCTGGTGGTGGTGCTTTTTTTGGTTTTGTTTTTCAAAGACTGATTTATTTATTCAAAAGGCAGTGTTACCTGGAGGAAGGGGCAGAGGCAGAGACAGATCTATCCACTGGTTCACTCCCCAAATGCCCCCAGACAGCCAGGGCTGAGCCAGCTGAAGCCGGAGCTTGGAAGTCCATCCAGCCTCCCATATGGGCGCAAGGGCTCAAGCACTTGGGCCCTCTTCTGCTGCTTTCATGGGCACATGAGCAGGGAGCGGGATCGGAAGTGGAGCAGCTGGGATATGAACCAGTACCCACACGGGATTCCAACTTTGCAGGCCGCAGCCTTATCCACTACGCCACAGTGCCGGCCCCCGTCTGGTGCTTTAGTGAGACCCTTCTTCCTGCTTCACAACCAAGACATTGAGCGGGGGAGGGAGGGAGGGAGGGAGGGAGGGCGAGAGAGAGGGAGGGAGGGAGAGAGAAAGAGGGAGAGGGAGAGAGAGAGAGAGAGGGAGGCAGGGAGAGAGGGAGAGAGGGAGGGAGGGGGGGGGAGAGGGGGAGGGAGGGAGGGAGGGGGAGGGGGAGGGAGGGGGAGGGAGGGAGGGAGGGGGAGGGGGAGGGAGGGGGAGGGAGGGAGGGAGGGGGAGAGGGAGAGAGGGAGGGAGGGGGAGGGGGAGGGAGGGAGGGAGGGGGAGGGGGAGGGAGGGAGGGAGGGGGAGAGGGAGAGAGGGAGGGAGGGGGAGAGGGAGAGAGGGAGGGAGGGAGAGAGAGAGAAGGAGGGAGGGAGGGAGAGAGGGGGAGGGGGGAGGGAGGGAGGCAGGGAGAGAGGGAGAGAGGGAGGAGGGAGGGAGGGAGAGGGGGGAGGGAGGAGGGAGAGGGGGAGGGAGGGAGGGAGAGAGAGAGGGAGGGAGGGAGGGAGGGAGGGAGGGAGAGAGGGGGAGGGAGGGAGGAGAGGGGGAGGGAGGGAGGGAGAGAGAGAGGGAGGGAGGGAGAGAGAGGGGGAGGAGGGAGGGAGGGAGGCAGGGAGAGAGGGAGAGAGAGAGAGGGAGGGAGGGAGAGGAGGGGAGGGAGGGAGGGAGAGGGGGAGGGAGGGAGGGAGAGAGAGAGGGAGGGAGGGAGGGAGGGAGGGGGAAGGGGGAGGGAGAGAGAATGTGTGTGTGTGTGTGTATGAGACAGGGACCTCCGGCTGGCATCACAACTGGGGATGGGTGCCCCTGAGTTCACTGGGCCACACTGAAATGTCTTGCAATCCACGGTACGGTCCTCAGGAATGATGTCTTGCCTAGGTGTCAACCCCTGCCCCCCCCCCCCCCAAAGTGAGGGGTAACCTCACAGCCTGAATGGTCACATCACCAGCATGGCCTTTTACAGATACCATCCAGACGCAAGGCCCCAATGGCCCAGTGTGTGGCTCTGAGACGTTCTGTGACAGCTGGACGTGCGTGACTGACAGCCCCCCACGTGGGAAGTCCCAGTCCCCAGCAGGTAGGGCCGTGGCATCTGCTCCCCTAACCCCACTACAGTTCTCAATTTTTAATTTGTCAATTGTCAGGATCAGTGAACGAAACCACCCTCCTTCTCTCTTTCGTTCTGCCAGAGGCTGGGTGCACCTGGCCTGGGCCGTGGGCGACAAGGGAAGCTGTGTGGCCGGGAATGGGTGAGCCTTAAGGCGGGAGGGACACCTTGCGTGCACAGTCTTCCGTGACACAGGGCAGCAGGGAGCGCGAGAGACTGGGAGCTGAGCAGGTCAGGGAGGAGCTGAGGAGGGGCGGGGCAGTGGGCGGAACAAGAGGGTAAGGCCTCCCTTCCCAGGGAAATGGCCCACGAGGGGCAGGCAGCACACCGCGCGGTCCCACGCTCGGCCTCCTACCTGGGTAGCCCGTGAGGAGTTTCCAGCTCCCGTGTCTGATGGCGGCGTGGATGGATGTGTTAAAGGCTGGAGACGCGGGCAGGGCAGGCTCCGCCTGTGCTGGGATCGCGCTGCTCCCGGGGCCTGTGGAGAGCGTTTGGAAGAGCGTCAGGCGCTGTTCCTGGACCATGTGTTTTCCCCCCTTGCCAGGCAGTGGCTTGTACTCAACGCGGGCTGCGCAGACGTGTGTCCCGCCACAGACGAATCGTGTCCCCCGGGACAACAGAGCTACGGTTACATCAGTGTCAGTCACAGGCCGTCACAAGCCCGAGCAAACCCCCGAGAGATGAGGACGCCCATTCATCCCGGAAATCCGTGTTCTGCCAACAGCACGCAGCCGCCCTGGGCAGGAGACGCTTCTGTCACTCACCCCAGGCGGGTGCTGTGTGCGGCTCTTTAACTCTTTTTAACTCGAGCAGGGAAGGGCTGAGCGGAGAGCCAGCCCTGGTGCCGTGCGGGGCAGCCCTCTGACCCCACAGAGGGCTGGCTGACAGGGTCCACGACTGCACCTTCATAAAACGCATCACGCTCTCTCACTTGGAAATCTGCGTTTCTCGCAAACACGCTGGAGAATCCAGACTAAGGACAGGAAAGCAGAAGTGCCTGTGGATTTGCTGGTGGCTGTGACCATTGTGTGTACATCTATTGAGGCTTTCGCCGTGTAATACGTAAGCCAGACAAGCGCACCACCGGACCTGTAAGCAGAAGCAGGAAGTTCGTGATAGGCAGGTGGTTTTCCTGCCCAGAGGAGACAGCAGGACCGAGGGGATCCGCATGGAGCGAACAGAGAGCCTCGCATCCACCCCGAGGATAAAGGGTGAGTGTGGCTGCTGGAGAGGGCGATGAGGCGCCTGGGCCACAGCTGAGAAAGGCCATGCTTACTCATCGATTGTTTTTTTTTTTTTTTTTTGACAGGCAGAGTGGACAGTGAGAGAGAGAGACAGAGAGAAAAGTCTTCCTTTGCCGTTGGTTCACCCTCCAATGGCCGCCACGGCCTGCGCACTGCGGCTGGCGCACCGCGCTGATCCGATGGCAGGAGCCAGGAGCCAGGTGCTTTTCCTGGTCTCCCATAGGGTGCAGGGCCCAAGCACCTGGGCCATCCTCCACTGCACTCCCGGGCCACAGCAGAGAGCTGGCCTGGAGAGGGGCAACCTGGACAGAATCTGGCACCCCAACCAGGACTAGAACCCGGTGTGCCGGCGCCGCTAGGCGGAGGATTAGCCTAGTGAGCCGCGGCGCCGGCCTCATCGATTTGTTTTTATTTCAAAGGCAGAGAGACAGGCAGATCCCCCATGGGCAGGTTCACTCCCCAGATACTTGTTAACCAGCGGGGCTGGGCCAGCTGGGCCAAAGCCAGGAGCCTGGAACTCCAGTCAGATCTCCCATGTGTGTGGCTGGGACCAAGTACTTGAGCCATCACTGGCTGCCTTCCCAGGTACACATTTGCAGGAAGAAGGAACTGGAAACAGAACTGGCACTCGAACCCAGGCACTCCAACCGGCACCTTAACCACAGGCTAAGCCTGGCCCAAAGAACGGCCATCCTTCACGGCACGTGTGGGGAATGGGGGGGTGCAGACTGGGGCCTAGGAGGTCGTGAAGATGTGGCGGCTGCACCCTGGACAGCAGGTGCGGGCAGGCTGCGGCCGCCGGCTGGTGCAAGGGGGAACACCAGAGGCACTGGGCTCGCCACCAAGCTGTCAGAGGTGGAAGAAAACAGGGAGAAAGAGTAACTTTTAGAAAACTAACATTCACCAAATGTAAGAGACCCGGTGCTGTTTTACACTGCATGCAAGTGGCAACCGAGGCACACGTGGGTTAAGGCACACGTGGGTTAAGGCACAGGTCTGGGTTAAGGCACAGGTGGGTTAAGGCACAGGTCTGGGTTTAAGGCACAGGTGGGTTAAGGCACACGTGGGTTAAGGCACAGGTGGGTTAAGGCACAGGTCTGGGTTAAGGCACACGTGGGTTAAGGCACAGGTCTGGGTTAAGGCACAGGTCTGGGTTAAGGCACAGGTGGGTTAAGGCACAGGTCTGGGTTAAGGCACACGTGGGTTAAGGCACAGGTGGGTTAAGGCACAGGTGGGTTAAGGCACAGGTGGGTTAAGGCACAGGTCTGGGTTAAGGCACAGGTCTGGGTTAAGGCACACGTGGGTTAAGGCACAGGTCTGGGTTAAGGCACAGGTCTGGGTTAAGGCACAGGTGGGTTAAGGCACAGGTGGGTTAAGGCACAGGTCTGGGTTAAGGCACAGGTGGGTTAAGGCACAGGTCTGGGTTAAGGCACACGTGGGTTAAGGCACAGGTCTGGGTTAAGGCACAGGTCTGGGTTAAGGCACAGGTGGGTTAAGGCACAGGTGGGTTAAGGCACAGGTCTGGGTTAAGGCACAGGTGGGTTAAGGCACAGGTCTGGGTTAAGGCACAGGTCTGGGTTAAGGCACAGGTGGGTTAAGGCCACAGGTGGGTTAAGGCACAGGTCTGGGTTAAGGCACAGGTGGGTTAAGGCACAGGTCTGGGTTAAGGCACAGGTCTGGGTTAAGGCACAGGTGGGTTAAGGCACAGGTGGGTTAAGGCACAGGTCTGGGTTAAGGCACAGGTTGGGTTAAGGCACAGGTGGGTTAAGGCACAGGTCTGGGTTAAGGCACAGGTGGGTTAAGGCACAGGTGGGTTAAGGCACAGGTCTAGTTAAGGCACAGGTGGGTTAAGGCACAGGTCTGGGTTAAGGCACAGGTCTGGGTTAAGGCACACGTGGGTTAAGGCACAGGTGGGTTAAGGCACAGGTCTGGGTTAAGGCACACGTGGGTTAAGGCACACGTGGGTTAAGGCACAGGTCTGGGGTTAAGGCACAGGTGGGTTAAGGCACAGGTGGGTTAAGGCACAGGTCTGGGTTAAGGCACAGGTGGGTTAAGGCACAGGTGGGTTAAGGCACAGGTCTGGGTTAAGGCACAGGTCTGGGTTAAGGCACACGTGGGTTAAGGCACAGGTTGGGTTAAGGCACAGGTCTGGGTTAAGGCACACGTGGGTTAAGGCACAGGTGGGTAAGGCAAGGTGGGTTAAGGCACAGGTCTGGGTTAAGGCACACGTGGGTTAAGGCACAGGTGGGTTAAGGCACAGGTGGGTTAAGGCACACGTGGGGTTAAGGCACAGGTGGGTTAAGGCACAGGTGGGTTAAGGCACAGGTGCCATCCGGGTTCAACATCAGGGAAGTTCCTAAGGCTCAGAGCTTCCCGAAGACCGGCGGGCTGGGCCTCCTGGGCAGGGGACTTCCTGGCACAGATGTTCTTCACTGGGCACAGGTGGGAGGGGAGGGCAGCAAGCTGTCCTCTCGCCAGCTCAGGTCTGAAATGCTGCACAGGCAGAATGAGCTGGGCACGGTGGGGCGCAGGGCCCTGACACCCCCTAACTAACGCCCCATGTACTAACACCCCACCTAACCACCCCACCCAACGCCCCACCTAACGCCCCACCTAACTAATACCCCACCTAACTAACGCCCCGCCTAACACCCAACCTAACAAACACCCAACCTAACTAACACCCAACCTAACAAACACCCAACCTAACAAACACCCAACCTAACGCCCCACCTAACACCCCCACCTAACTAACGCCCCACCTAACACCCCACCCTAAACTAACGCCCCACCTAACACCCTACCTAACACCCCACCTAACTAACACCCCACCTAACACACCTAACTAACGCCCCACCTAACACCCCACCTAACTAACGCCCCACCTAACACCCTACCTAACACCCCACCTAACTAACACCCCACCTAACACCCCACCTAACTAACGCCCCACCTAACACCCCACCTAACTAACGCCCCACCTAACACCCTACCTAACACCCCACCTAACTAACACCCCACCTAACACCCCACCTAACTAACGCCCCACCTAACACCCCACCTAACTAATGCCCCACCTAACACCCTACCTAACACCCCACCTAACACCCCACCTAACACCCCACCTAACTAACGCCCCACCTAACACCCTACCTAACACCCCACCTAACTAACTAATGCCCCACCTAACACCCAACCTAACTAACGCCCCGCCTAACTAACGCCCCACTTAACTAACTAACGCCCCACCTCACTAACACCCCACCTAATGCCCCACCTAACTAATGCCCCGCCTAACTAATGTCCTGCCTAACTAACGCCCCGCCTAACTAACGCTCCACCTAACTAACACCCCACCTAATGCCCCACCTAACTAATGCCCCGCCTAACTAATGTCCTGCCTAACTAACGCCCCGCCTAACTAACGCTCCACCTAACTAACTAATGCCCCGCCTAACTAACTAACGCCCCGCCTAACTAACGCCGGCCCCTTACAACTTCTTAGGGTCAGTTTGTTTATTTGCGCTGAAGCTGACTTGACACTGAACACGACTGGCCAACACCTCTGCCCGGCTCCAGTCAATGCAAGTTCAAGGACTCCAAACTCGGAATAAAGGTCACGTCACTAACTCACAGCCCACTGCCCAGGGCTGCGCGTCGCCCCACCCCAGCCACAGTGCACTGGGGCGGGCGGACACACGAGGTGCACACAGGTTCCGCTCCCAGGGCTGCTCCTGGCATCACAAGTGCCGTCACGGAGAGCCCAGGCCCAGGCCCGACTGTCACCTCACTGTGTGGCAACGACGTACAGGTGTGCAGTGCTGTCCACGATTGTTGGATCTAAAAATAGAACTTTTTTTTTTTTTTCCTAAGAAGAGCCTCCTAAAATCACCAGTTGGAATGCCCACACTTTAACTTTCAAAGAGGGGAAAGTCCTGGTAGCCAGACGTGCAGCTCGGCCCGCTGGAGCTGGGACGGACAGAGAGGCCAGACAGCACCAGCCTGTACCGTGCTGCCCTGCCCCGGTGCTGAAGAGGAACGCAGAAGTCACGGTGGCTGTCGGGGCCACTCCAGAGTGTCTGCCCACTCGCGGATGAAGGTGGCCAGGCAATCAGCCCAGGAGCACCACACAGCCTCCTGGATTCCCACGCTGGTGCATCAGACGGGCACGTGCACAGAACAGATGAACAAACGGAAAGACCTTCCCTCCGGTCAGCTCAGAGCTGTGCTCTAGACCCGACAGCCCTCACAGGCCAGGTGCAGACAACCGGCCCACCTTGTTCAAACTCTGACTCGCAAACCAGCTACCATGCGAATGAGATATTACTAGAAAAGTCTACGTGCCACACAGATCTGGCTAGACTGGAATTAGAGTGAAAAAAAGTATGGACGCCCATTCCCGGTTCTCCGCGGGATCATGTGAGCCCTGTGGTCACCCAAACTCCTCGCTGCAGCCCTCTGAGCAAGGTCCAGCTCAGCTCCGGCCTCACAGGACCAGGCTGGCCCACAGGGCTGTCCGGCCTCCCGCCCCCTCCAGCAGCACTTGCTGGGCTTGTGATGGTCTCTGCACAGCCAATGGCCAAGGACCGCCCTGCGGACAACTTGCAGCCTCACTGGGCAGAAGGAAGGGGAGAGGCGCAGCGAGGGAGGGGAGAGGCAGGAGGTGCAGGTGTGGGGGGAGGGAGGATGCCCATCAGCCGGGGTCTTGGGGCGCCGAGCAGCCGCCGCCCCTCTACCCTCATCATTTACTTCTCTGCCTCTCTCCTTGTTCGCCAGCTTTTTCCAACTCAGGCAAGGAGGCCAGCGGGTGGGGGACAGAATGAGGCGCAGAGGAACTGGGGTTCAAGCACCGTTCGTGCCCGACTGTGACAGCACTCCGTCAGCACCTGCTGTGTTGTCCTCCACATTGCCCGGTCGCTGACAGAAGCGTCTGCAGCGGTGTCAAGACCCCTGGCTTTGGAGCGGGACTCCCCAGGTCAGCCCCCGCATCACAGCCTCAGTACCAGGGCCACTGCCTTAGCCTCTCGTCTCTCACCGGTAAACGAGTGATGGGCTCCCAGCTTCTGGGGAGAAGTGCGTGACCCGGTACACGGAAGGGGCGTGGTGCACAGTGACTCTCACCGCACACTAGCGGTTACTGTGCCGAAATGCTGCAGCCGACGCAGTGACGCAGGGCAGCAGGGCAGTGGTTTGCAACCTTCTCAAGTGGCAACAACTTCTAAATGAATGCTACGTTTGGGGCCGGTGCTGTGGCACGGTGGGTTAAAAGCCCTGGCCTGAGGTGCTGGCATCCCATATGGGTGCCGGTTCAAGTCCTGGCTGCTCTACTTCCAATCCAGCTCTCTGCATGGCTTGGGAAAGCAGTGGAAGATGGCCCATGACCCTGGCGCCCCTGCACCCACGTGGGAGACCCGGAAGAAGCTCCTGGCTCCTGGCTGTGGATCGGCACCACTCTGGCCGTTGCAGCCATCTGGGGAATGACCCAGTGGATGGAAGACCTCTCTCTCTGTATTACAACTCTTTGTAACTCTTTCAAATAAATAAAAATAAATCTTAATAAATAAATAAATGCTACGCAGCCACCTGCTGCACACAGCAGCTAACAGCAGAGCTGTCCAGCCCCTACCTGGGCCTCCATGAACTCTGGGTGGAGGGCAGCAGCCTGGAGCACTCCACTGTACCTGCCCACGTGGGCACAGGTGTGGGGAGGGCGGGACTTGCTGGGAGAGGGTTACAGGTGCCCTCTCTCTTCCCAGTCCCTGCTGCTCCTCAGGGCCTGTGCGCTCTGCCCTGAATACCCAGCGAGGAGTGAAACAGGGAAGCCGACCACTGCTAAAAGCTCTCTCGTCACTGGACTTGAGCCGGCTGCTAAAACTGTTACTCCACACAACTTGCCCAGGATCCCTTCTGTCCTTGCACCATGAACCAGGAGTGTCGGGAAAATATGCCAGAACGAAGCTAATCAGAAAAAGGTGAGGAGGCATTTGCGGATGTTACGCATCACCTACGGGGAAAGTCAAAACGCTCCTGACGTTTATAAATGAGCTCCACGTGCTGGATTTCAAGTGGATCTAAGTTTATGATTTCAGTTTACAAAGTCACTTTCTCTGACACCGACCCTCTCAGTCCATATCTGATGTTTTAAAGTCCCAGTGAGCAAAGTCAGCTTCGCTGTGGCATCAGACCAGACGGAGTTGCAGGGTTAACCCTCACTGCAGTGTGCGTACTAAGTACTCAGAGCGCCTGTGAGCTACAGGGCTGGCCACAGCTGGTGAATGTGGACATCAGCAGGAGTGCCGATCGAGTGGGTAAACCAGCACTGGCCAGGGCAGCCAAACCCCGAATCCTCAACACGCGACCTCCCGGGACATCAGGCATTCGTATCTGAATGGTGACAAGACACTTTCTCATGTGTTGGTTTAAACTGCATCTTGAGTAAATCATTCGCGTTTTCTCCACCTATTACACAAACACCCCTTCTGCTGATCACTCTGTGCACGAGGCCACCTCTTGAGACTGAAGAAACCAGGCCCGGCAGGAAGGACCAAATAACCCCTCAAACACCGTGAGTTGTGCTGGGGAACAGAGCACACCAAGTGCCAGGGAGGGCACTGGGATGGGGCCCTAGGACAGAGTGTGGCCAGCAGGGAGTGGCAGGGATGGCCCGGCCCTAGGGAGGAGTCCCCTCTTGTACGCTCTGTTCCCTAGGGATCTTCCCCGCTTCAGTCTCTGAGCAGGAAAACGATGGCAAAGCAGAACTGCTGCCACAGCGCCTGGAGCAGGCGACTCAGCCCACGGGCGTCACCTCCACCTGCACAGGGGACACAGCCCACAGGGGTCACCCCCACCTGTACAGGAGACACAGCCCACGGGGTCACCTCCACCTGTACAGGGGACACAGCCCATGGCGTCACCTCCACCTGCACAGGGGACACAGCCCACGGGGTCACCTCCACCTGTACAGGGGACACAGCCCACGGGGGTCACCTCCACCTGCACAGGGGACACAGCCCACGGGGGTCACCTCCACCTGCACAGGGGACACAGCCCACGGGGGTCACCTCCACCTGCACAGGGGACACAGCACCCGGGGGTCACCTCCACCTGCACAGGGGACACAGCCCACGGGGGTCACCTCCACCTGCACAGGACACAGCCCACGGGGGTCACCTCTACCTGCACAGGAGACACAGCCCACGGGGGTCACCTCCACCTGCACAGGCGACTCAGCCCACGGGGGTCACCTCCACCTGCACAGGGGACACAGCCTACGGGGGTCACCTCCACCTGCACAGGAGACACAGCCCACGGGGGTCACCCCCACCTGTACAGGGGACACAGCCCATGGCGTCACCTCCACCTGCACAGGGGACACAGCCCACGGGGGTCACCCCCACCTGCACAGGGGACACAGCCCATGGGGGTCACCCCCACCTGTACAGGGGACACAGCCCACGGGGTCACCTCCACCTGCACAGGAGACACAGCCCACGGGGTCACCTCCACCTGCACAGGGGACACAGCCCACGGGGGTCACCTCCACCTGCACAGGGGACACAGCCCACGGGGGTCACCTCCACCTGCACAGGAGACACAGCCCACGGGGGTCAGTCACCTCCACCTGCAAAGGGGACACAGCCCACGGGGGTCACCTCCACCTGCACAGGGGACACAGCCCACGGGGGTCACCTCCACCTGCACAGGAGACACAGCCCACGGGGGTCACCTCCACCTGCACAGGGGACACAGCCCACGGGGTCACCTCCACCTGCACAGGGGACACAGCCCACGGGGGTCACCTCCACCTGCACAGGAGACACAGCCCACGGGGGTCAGTCACCTCCACCTGCACAGGGGACACAGCCCACGGGGGTCACCTCCACCTGCACAGGGGACACAGCCCACGGGGGTCACCTCCACCTGCACAGGAGACACAGCCCACGGGGGTCACCTCCATCTGTACAGGGGACACAGCCCACGGGGGTCACCTCCATCTATACAGGGGACACAGCCCACGGGGTCACCTCCATGAGTACAGGGGACACAGCCCACGGGGTCACCTCCACCTGCACAGGGGACATAGCCCACGGGGGTCACCTCCACCTGCACAGGGGACACAGCCCACGGGGTCACCTCCACCTGTACAGGGGACACAGCCCACGGGGGTCACCTCCACCTGCACAGGGGACACAGCCCACGGGCGTCACCTCCACCTGTACAGGGGACACAGCCCACGGGGGTCAGTCACCTCCACCTGTACAGGGGACACAGCCCACGGGGTCACCTCCACCTGCACAGGGGACACAGCCCACGGGGGTCACCTCCATCTGTACAGGGGACACAGCCCACGGGGTCACCTCCATCTATACAGGGGACACAGCCCACGGGGTCACCTCCATGAGTACAGGGGACACAGCCCACGGGGTCACCTCCACCTGCACAGGGGACATAGCCCACGGGGGTCACCTCCACCTGCACAGGGGACACAGCCCACGGGGTCACCTCCACCTGCACAGGGGACACAGCCCACGGGGGTCACCTCCACCTGTACAGGGGACACAGCCCACGGGGTCACCTCCACCTGCACAGGGGACACAGCCCACGGGGGTCACCTCCACCTGCACAGGGGACACAGCCCACGGGGGTCACCTCCACCTGTACAGGGGACTCAGCCCACGGGGGTCAGTCACCTCCACCTGCACAGGGGACACAGCCCACGGGGGTCACCTCCATGTGTACAGGGGACTCAGCCCACGGGGTCACCTCCACCTGTACAGGAGACACAGCCCATGGGGGTCACCTCCACCTGCACAGGATCACAGCCCACGGGGGTCAGTCACCTCCACCTGCACAGGGGACACAGCCCACGGGGGTCACCTCCACCTGTACAGGGGACACAGCCCACGGGGTCACCTCCATGTGTACAGGGGACACAGCCCATGGGGGTCACCTCCACCTGCACAGGGGACACAGCCCACGGGGGTCACCTCCATCTATACAGGGGACACAGCCCATGGCGTCACCTCCACCTGCACAGGGGACACAGCCCACGGGGGTCACCTCCACCTGCACAGGGGACATAGCCCACGGGGGTCACCTCCACCTGCACAGGGGACACAGCCCACGGGGGTCACCTCCACCTGCACAGGGGACACAGCCTACGGGGGTCACCTCCACCTGCACAGGGGACACAGCCCACAGGGGTCACCTGCACAGGGGACACAGCCCACGGGGTCACCTCCACCTGCACAGGGGACACAGCCCACGGGGGTCACCTCCACCTGCACAGGGGACACAGCCCACAGGGGTCACCTCCACCTGCACAGGGGACACAGCCCACAGGGGTCACCTCCACCTGCACAGGGGACACAGCCCACGGGGTCACCTCCACCTGCACAGGACACAGCCCACGGGGGTCACCTCCACCTGCACAGGGGACACAGCCCACAGGGGTCACCTCCACCTGCACAGGGGACACAGCCCACGGGGTCACCTCCACCTGCACAGGAGACACAGCCCACGGGGTCACCTCCACCTGCACAGGGGACACAGCCCACGGGGGTCACCTCCACCTGCACAGGAGACACAGCCCACGGGGGTCACCTCCACCTGCACAGGAGACACAGCCCACGGGGGTCACCTCCACCTGCACAGGGGACACAGCCCACGGGGGTCACCTCCACCTGCACAGGAGACACAGCCCACGGGGGTCACCTCCACCTGCACAGGAGACACAGCCCACGGGGGTCACCTCCACCTGCACAGGAGACACAGCCCACGGGGGTCACCTCCACCTGCACAGGGGACACAGCCCACGGGGGCCACCTCCACCTGCACAGGGGACACAGCCCACGGGGGTCACCTCCACCTGGCTTTCTCTTTGTCTCCCTTGTGCTGCTGGCCCTCTGCTGGTCCCCAAGTGTTTTCATCCCCCAGCTTTCTATCTGAATTCACCCCTCCCCAGGATTCCAGACCAGCACCCAGAAACCAAGCAGCCACTGGCCAGCCTCTCCCTGCACCCCAGCGCAGCCGCAGTGGACAGGGAACCGGAGGTCCACCTGCACTGTTTGTCCTGCCCTCAGACGGGCCCTCCTCCCCCTCTCCGTGGCCTCCCTGCTGCCTGGCCTTGGCCCCAGGAGCCCCCTCTGCTCCGCCCTGGGCCAGGGCCTGGAGGAGCTGAGGGGGCAGGCAAAGCCCCGGGGTCTGCAGAGGACTCCCGGCTGGGGCCCATCCGCAGGGCCGAGACCTGGCCCCCCAGCTGCGGAAGCCCTGGGGAAACAGGTGCAGAGGCCTGGAGAGAAGCAGCCCCCTCCACACAGTCAGCAGGAGGAGGGGAGGGGCCTCCGCCAGCAGGGCAGGAGGAGCCACGCCCCCAGGTGGGGTGGGAGGAGCCTCTGCAGACCAGAGGCTGGACCCCACCCCACAGGGCGGCAGGAGCGGATGCTGGGCAGCTGGACCCGCTGCACACGGGGTGGGGGAGACACCAAGAAGGCCGCAAGAGCTGGGTCGGCCTAGAGGACGCCATGCTGACAGCGGCTGCACCCCCGCCCGCCCCAGACAGGAACGTGGGCCCAGGGAGCCTGAAACAAGCGAGCGGGACCTCCCCCGACACCGCCGTCAGTGCATGGCCAGGGTCTCTGGCGGGCCCGCTGCCCCGCTGTCCCTACCTCAGGACTGGGGCCGGCCGCCCCGCTGTCCCTACCTCAGAATGGTGCCAGCCACCCCACCATTTTTACCTCTGAACGGTGCCAGCCACCCTGCCATTTTTACCTCAGGACTGGGGCCAGCTGCCCCGCCATCCCTACCTCAGGACTGGGCCGGCCGCCCAGCCATTTTTACCTCAGGATGGGTGCCGGCCACCCCGCCATCCCTACCTCAGGACAGTGCCAGCCACTCCGCCATTTTTACCTCAGGACTGGGGCCGGCCGCCCCGCTGTCCCTACCTCAGAACCGGTGCCAGCCGCCCGGCCATCCCTACCTCAGGATGGGTGCCAGCCGCCCGGCCATCCCTACCTCAGAACCGGTGCCGGCTGCCCCGCCATTTTTACCTCAGGATGGGTGCCGGCCGCCCCACCATCCCTACCTCAGGACAGTGCCAGCCACTCCGCCATTTTTACCTCAGAACTCGCCATTTCCACCTCAGAACTGCGGCTGCTCCGAATCCACAGTTTCAGTCTGTCTCTCTCTAAATACACGTTTTCCAAGTAATTGGTGGAGGCAGTCAACAAATGGCTATAAATAGGCATTGTGTGTACAAAAAAGAGGGAAACTAACCAAAAATATTCCTCCTCGGCCTGTGATTAGGCGGTGAGCTTGCAGGCCGGCCGCGGGCTCTCTGGCCCGGGATCAAAGAAGATGGCGCCCGCCCTCGGCCCCGGCGTGGGCCCAACCACAGGGGCTCCCGATCCAAGCCCCGCACCCACGCTTCCTCCTCCAGCATTTTGGATAAAGATGAAATAACACCGACGTCATCCTCCCTTTGGAAGGGGTCCTGCCCTGAAGGCAACCCTGGCCTCTGTGGGCGGCCGGGCACTGCCGGCCATCCTGAGCCTGGGAGCCCACGCCTGCGCAGCAGCCAGTCACGGCAGAGCACAAAACCAAAGCCGGCTGTGATCTTCCCGGGATAGCCATCACACCTCCCTGCGTGGCCTAAACCCCTGCGCGTTCCGCAACCCTGCGGTGCCAGCAGTGGGGCCGCCAGGCACTGCTCGCCAATGGGAAAAAGCAAAACCTTGAGATGGCGCTTCCAGCCTCGCCCAGCTCTGGCGGTGGCCCGCTGAGCCCGCAGAGGTTTGGCGTGAGGAGCTGGGCTGCCCAACACAAAACCTGTCTTCCCAGAGAAGCTGAAAACACACCCGAGGCGGTGGGCAAAGACTGCTTCCTCGCTCTGCAACTGAGAGAACAGAACGTTATGGAAGTGGGGCGGTCTGCCTCTGGGGTCACCGTGCCTTCAGTGGCCCGCGGGATCAAGGGGCCTGGTGGGGTTGTGATGATGGACTTCCTGGAGCTGGTGTCTCCCGCCCGCCGGGTGGAACCGCCTGGCCCACTGCCCGCCTAATGCCTGCAAGGTCATTTGCTCTGGCCCTGCAGGAGTCTGAATTCAACAAACCTACAGCAGGCTAATTTTCACGTGGATAACTTTGTGTGGCCCGCAAATGATGCTATAAATATCCAAGAGGCCCTTGGCAGAAAAAGTGTCCACACTCCCTTGCTGGCTGGATCCGAGAGAGCCCTCGGGCAGTTCTCAGGAGGGGCCTCTCCTAGGTCTCAGGCGGCTCTCTCTTGCTGAACAGATGAAAGGGGTGGGGGTGGTGGGTGGGGGTGGGGAGGCCCTTTTTTTGGCTGTTTGCTCTCCCCAGGGTGGAATCCTTATCTGCACATGATAGGGATCCTTTGTGCTGCAAAGAAGGGCACCCTGGGAACTGGGCAGACTTCTCACCCTGGGAGGAGGCACTGATCACACCTCCTGCCCCAACTGGCCGCCCCCTGTGCACTGGGGATGGACGCTCCAGCCCACCACTGCGCAGTGCTGGGGACAGATCACTTCACTTCCTCCCCCTTGCTTTACTTCTCTGAGATGCGAATGGCCCCAGCCCTGCGGACACTGCCTGTGCGGATTGAGTGGCAGGTGTGTGTCAAGTGCTAAGCCAGCAGTGGCTGGCTCCAAGCCACAGGTGGCCTCTGTTGTCACCATCAAGTGACATTCACCGGCTGAGAGAAACAAAACAGGGGCGGAGCAGTGTGACTGTGGGGGCTATCACAAAGCTAATCCTAAGCAACGGTCTCTACAGATCACCATCTGCAAAAACAGAGCCAATACTGTGGGGGCCATCACTCCCACCCCCCACTGCCTAAGCTCTCGGCAAACACAACACAACTGACAGCCCATCTGTGGGCAAGTGACAGCCCATCTGTGGGCAGGCTGTTGCAGCCACATCACACCATCCAGGTCCCCAGGGAGCCATGCGTCCTGCCTGTCTTGGCACAGCAGGTGGGGGGAGGCCCGGGTCAGTCCCTGCAGGGTCCTGCCTCAGGCGTCCTCTGCACTCGCCACTGCCTGCCTTGCTTCCTCCCCAGGCCCCAACTGGGCCTGTCTTCCCACTCACAGGATCTGTGAGGCCACAAGAAGTGCATGCACACTCGTGCAGGCTGGGAAAGCCGAGTGGGTGTCGGAAACCAGAGGGAGGTGGAGACAGGGCCAAGGGAAAGACCCGCCTGGAAAGCTGGGCACGGGGAGCCGAGGCCTCTGCAGGGAGAAGGGACCCCAGGCGCGCGGGCGAGGGGTCAGAGCCACCCTTCTCGCCCCCTGCTGTCTCTCGTGGAGCAGGGCAAGGCTGGCTCCTTTCCGGCACAGGCCGGCACAGCCCCGCTCCCCGGCTCTCCCTCTGTGCTGGCCTCACCCCCCTGGCCAAGGCACGCCCTAGTTCCAAGATTTTCTCCATGTGTTTGAGGGGGTGTCTGACAGGAAGGCGTTTTGAGAAGGGATCAAGTGGGGGACAGAGCGAGAACCCGGACCCTTTTCCATAACCAACGGTCCTCAGGGTGACCCCGGGTGATGCCACCAAGAGACAGAGCAGAGTGACTCCGAGAACCAGGGGATGGGAACAAAACGGGCCCCTCCTTGCCTTCTTCTTTCCCACTCACATTATGAAACATGTCGCGCGCGGAAGCTGACGGAACAGCAGCACACCCAACACCCAGCTCCAACAGCCGCTCGCTGACTGGAGGCCACCTCAACCGTTTCCTCTCACGTCACCCCCAGGCCCACCTGTCGTACTTCAAGGATGCTCCTGGCCACCAACACCTCCCTGTGTAGCCATCTTAGTGCCTGAATCTAAAAGGCAGGAACTCTGAAAACTGGAACCCCAACCACACACTGTGACTCCACCGGGACCAAGTGCAGCAGCACCCCACGCAGGCACTGTGACCCACTGCTGCTAAAGGCGCCCGCGCCCCACGCAGGCCCTGTGACCCACTGCTGCTGAAGGCGCCTGCGCCCCACGCAGGTACTGTGACCCACTGCTGCTGAAGGCGCCCGCGCCCCACGCAGGCACTGTGACCCACTGCTGCTGAAGGCGCCCGCGCCCCATGCAGGCACTGTGACCCACTGCTGCTAAAGGTGTCAGGACCCCACGCAGGCCTGTGACCCCACGCAGGCCCTGTGACCCACTGCTGCTGAAGGTGCCCGCGCCCCACTTGATGCAACAAGTTTTGAAGTTGTATATTTCGAGTGGGAGTCTTCAAAAAGTTCACAGAACATGGGTATTACAGGAAAAAAACCACATGGGTTTCTAATACTGTTGCACCAAGATAAATTACCTTCTAATTGCAGTTTTCCACGAGCTTTAGTGCCCTCGTGAATGCTGGCCGCTCGCCTCGTCCTGCTCTTAGACCCTAAGTGGTGGACACAAGAGGCTCCCACGCCCGGGAAGGAAGCCGCAGACGTGCAGTGTGAAAACCAAACCACGCCGCAGGCTGTGTGCTGGGACACGATGCGTGGGGGAGCACACACGTCCAGGCCCCTGTCCCCGACAGGCTCCACACCTACTGAGCATGGGCAGAACCTGCAGCTTCTAGAGGCAACAGGAGACACTGAACGGCGCCGCTGGAGGTGCGGTGAGCGCTTAACCCTGCCAGGAAAGAGCGTGGTGCCGGCTGGGAAGGCCTGGACAAGCCGGGCCACAGTGGAACCGGATCTCCAACTGTTAAGGGCGAGAACGGGCAGGAGTCAGACAGGAAGTAAGCCTTCCTGCAGGTTCTATACGTAGCACTCACCCTAACTCCACCCCTTCTGTGTCAACCCGGCACCCAGTTTCCCACAATGCACCTGAGCCTTCTCCACAATGAAGAGGGCGCCATGGTCATGGGCATCCTGAGCTCCAAGTGGACACACGGTGGAAACCTTCCCAGAGGACCCAGCTCAGACACTACCCCGTTTGTATATTCAATTAGGCCACCACCCCCTACCCAATAAAGGGACCCCCTAAACTGGGGGCTCTGTCCTCGTGGGGCTCCCCACATTCATGCCTGAGTGTGACCCTCTCTCTCTCTCTCTGGATACATCCTACTCCCACTCCCACTTGTGCACTTCACCTAGGACCCTGCTTGGAATTCTTATCTCACCACGGGGCAAGAACCCAGAGTAAAAAGGCCAGGAAACGTTCTCACCGCCAAAGGACAGGCTGCACCTGGCCTGGCAGGGCAAGGTGGTGACGGGGGAAGGACAAGGCTGGAGCAGGAGAGCAGGAGGCACGCTTGGGGCAGGGCAGCTCTGGCCTGGCTGGTGAGGCAGCGAGCGGGAGAGAGGCCTCTGCGGTGTGGACCCCAGGCCACGTTCGTCCGGAACAGGCGCTGGGGACGCCCCGAGGCAGTGCCTCTCCT
The DNA here is from genome assembly GCF_964237555.1 of Oryctolagus cuniculus. Taxonomy (NCBI): domain Eukaryota; kingdom Metazoa; phylum Chordata; class Mammalia; order Lagomorpha; family Leporidae; genus Oryctolagus; species Oryctolagus cuniculus. Next base: position 2,701,570 of record NC_091445.1, read on the forward strand.
GGAGGGGACGAAGACCACTGCCTGGTGGGGAACGCCTGCCGGGGCGCAGATCTCTCAGCCCACATGACGGGGGCCTCTTGTGTGTCACGTCCAAGGCCAGGCGCACGGAGCAGCTGGAGAGAGGACAGGGGCTGCAGGTGTGGCTCAGGGCCTGCATCTGCAGCACTTCTCACCGTCAGCAGGGTCAGGAGGCCCAGGCTGTCGTCAGGCCGAGGCCCACCAGACCAGGGCCACCTGCAGCTGTGTGGTTCGAGGCATCGGTCACACTCGGCCAGCTACAGCATGGCTGTCCGTCAGACCTGGGCTCTGCCTCTCTCTCCTCACAGGCCTGGCAGGGGCCCCAGCCTGGAAGACTCGTGGGACCTGCTTGTGTAGCCTCTGATTCCCCGACCCTGCGACTCCAGGCCACTGATGAATTAGCGGAAGCTGACAGGTGCAGGGTACAGGCTGTACAACCCGAGGCTGGTGGCCCAGGGTGGGAGCCCCCTTGGGACCCCTGCAGGCAGAGGGACCCTGTGCACCTCACGGCTGCCCGCAGTCAGTCACTTCTCATTGTGGGAGAGACACAGACAGAACCGTGTACAGGAGGCGGGGCAGGAGGCGTGCGTGACTCACAGTATGTCCTCACAGCCCTGTGACCCCAGTTTCTAATGCCAGGAGTCAGAGTTCCGAGACAATTAACCTGTGACGGACAGGTACACACAGCACGGCGAAATCTCTGCCTGCTCTGGGTGGAAAATGAAGTTGGTGCCCGCGATTTGTTTCTCATTTGCTTTGGAAAGAGGCCGACTGGGGAATGCGGAAAGCCGCGTCCCACTTCAGAAAGCCCATTTCTGCTGACTGTCGGTCTGGCAGGGGCAGGTCTGCCCATGCTGCCGCCGGAGCTCGCTTTCTGGGGCAGCCGCTGCACCGCGCCGAACGCAGACGCCAATGAAGCTGCACCTTCACCACAAGCCCTGATCAGCACTGCATGGCTGGGGAGTTTTCACGGAGCGTGCACGTCAGGAGACAATCAGGCAGGGCCTCAGGGCGAGGCGGACATCTGCAGCCAGGGTCTGCCGCGGGAGCTCCAAGAGCGCTCAGCCGCAGAGCCCCACGCTCGGCTGTGCCAGAAAACACGTGTGCTTGGATTCCTCCCAAGCTCTCCGAGGCCTTGACTCCCCGACGTGGTGTTGTTAACATTGCTAAACTTCTTCCTACACAGAGGTTTTACCCAGTACAGCAAATTAGCAGTAGAGGAGAACTTGAAGTTTTCTATAGAAAAATCGAATACTGGGTTGAATTCAAACAGTGAAAAAATGCCCACAGCTGTGACTATGATAAGCTGAAGACTCTGCCTGCTTAAAAAAAAGTTTTTAAAATGTTGATTTAAGGGGCTGGCATTGTGGTGTAGCAGGTAAAGCTACCGCCTACAGTGTCGGCGTCCCATCTGGGTGCCGGTTTGAGTCCCAGCTGCTCCACTTCCAATCTGGCTCCCAGCTATGGCCTGAGAAAGCAGTGCAAGATGGCCTAAGTCCTTGGGCCCCTGCACCCATGTGGGAGACCTGGAGGAAGCTCCTGGCTTCAGGTCACCCCAGCTTTGGCCATTGTGGCCATCTGGGGAGTGGGCCAGTGGATAGAAGCCCTCTCTTTTTGCCTCTGCCTCTCTAACTCTGCCTTTCAAATAATTTTTTTTAAAAATGTAGATTTGAGAGGCAAAGGAGAGAGAGAGAGAGAGGCAGAGACAGGAGCCCCTATCTACTGATTTACTCCCCAAATTTCTGCAATGGCCTAGGGTGGGCTGGGCTGAAGCCCAGGAGCCAGGAACTCAATCCAGGTCCCCCACGTGGGCACCAGGGACCTGAACTGCTTGAGTCATCTCTGCAGTCTCCCAGGGTGGACACTGGCAGGAAGCTGGAGTCAGGAGGAGTCCACTGAGTCCAGGCACCCGGATGTGGGTGTGGGCATCTTCTCTGGCCAGCTGAACGCCCGCCCTCTCTGCTTTCAGGGGCAGCAAGCGCGCAGGCAAAACCACGAGCTTGCCACATGTCATGAGCTGCTGTGCCGCTCGTGTCTCTCCCACTGCACGGAATTCCAGGTCGGCACCCTCCTGCCCCCTTTCCCAGGACACTGAAGCGGCAGGTGCCCAGGGACATCCGGCGGGAATACCTTAGGGCACACACCGAAGGCTGAGAAGCTGGGGGGAGCGGCACCCTTATGGTTCGAGGTCGGCCTTGCGTGTACTGGAACCGCTTCCCGCACTTCCTCCGTAAGAATCTCAATTTCGCCCTCAGACACAGCCCAACCAGCCCTGCAAACTACCAGAGACTGCAGTGCGCCAGGAGGCCACGAAAGAGTTAACTCAGCCCCGGTAGGGAATTATGAGACAAGGCTCTGAGGATTACACACAATGGATTTATAACACAATAAGTTTATGGTTTTTTTTTTTTTTTTAGGACAAAAGTGGTGACTGGGGACGTTTCAGATGACGAAGTAACCGCGCTAACCTCACTGCTTTTTTAAACGTTTGCATCTGTGAGCGGCAGAGGTCCCAACACAAAGCAGATTTCCTGCGTCCACGGAAAGCCACTCTGGCATGAGAAAGTTCCCTTCTCTAAAGCAAAACAGATGTGGGCGAGGGAGATGCAGTCTCTCTCACGGGCGGATCATCATGGAGAATCACGGTTATCTCAGGACCGCACGCTGTGGGAGGGAATCAGGACAGAGTCTGGGCCACGCTGTGTCCTGCAAACTCGGCTTAGAAGCAGAAACCGTGTACCTGGAGCATCGAGAGCGCAGGCCAAGAGCTGTGTGTGCTCACGTCTCAGCCCACACAGTTTTAAGCTGGAAGGAGATCTGCCAACTAAACTAACTCACATCAGAGCTTAACTATTCGGAACTCTTGGCCGAGTGCTGCAGATGTGAATCCACAGCCACCAGGCCGTCCAAGCGATCAGAAGCGCCGTGCCTTCACGGGTGCTTCCAAGTGGGCAGAGTGCCCCAGGCTCACCTGCACGAGAGAGCACACAGCGGGCCCACAAGCACCCCGACTGACACAGGGACGTGCACCAGGGCCAGCACCTGGAGGCACAGGTCAGGGCGTCCTGAGCTCAGCTTCCCACGAGGTCCGGGAAGTGCACAGCAAACAGAAGCCAGAGCCCAGCACTGAGCTGGGGAGGAAGGAAGTACCTCGGCGGCCTACGAGAAGTTACAGGGAGGGGGACACACGTGCCGCTAGCAGCCCTCCGAAACCAGGCCGCACGGTTGTTCAGGGAGATGTCTGACCACTCTTTTAAATGTATCCCATAGACTGGTTCGCGCAGAGTCGCCCAACCTTGGATGGAAAATGTTTGCAAAATAAATTGCATCTGTACTGAATACATACAGATGTTTCTTTCTGGTCATTCCCTGCACAGTGTAAGTATATTCGCAGAGTGTGGAGAATGCATTAGGGACAATAACCGAGAGAGGATTCAACAAAGGGAGGATGTGTGCAGGTTTTATGCAAATACTGTGCCTTGTATTCCAGGGCCTGGAGCCTCTGAGGGCCCTGGTGTCCGTGGGGGCCCTGGATCTGACCCCAGAGAGACAGAGCGACAACTGTGTGTGGGAGAGAGACTGGAAATGCCGATGCAACAGTTGCAGGCAACTTGGCAGAAATGATTGTGAATATGAGGACTCCTCACACAGCTCACGCAATGCACAGATGAAAAAACTAAACACAGATTTCTAAAACACAATGCGCCAAAAAGAAGCGTCTCTTTTCATTCCTTTTTGCCGTGAACTCTGTGACGTTTCCTCACATGATTAAGAGAGCCCTGAGTGTGTGCAGAGTGGCATCACAGAAACAGTCACGCACATCCGCCGGGGAGCGAGGGCTGCAGATGCACTGGGCACACGCGAGGAACATGACGGCGGATTTGGGTGTGCGGAGAATAACTGAACATGTGTTCACTAATGGTTTCTCTACTGCTGCTGTTAGAGGGATTTGAGTTCAGATGCAGGCCCTACCTGGAGCCATTCAGCACTCGGGCAAACACCCAGCACGCTCGGATTCCCGGGCTGGACACACAGGCTGCCCTGGCCTCTGCCCTGGGGAGGACAGAGAGGCACAGGGAGGAACATGTGCCCAGGAGACGGATTCCAGGAAAATGTACGTCAAGCAGCAGCGGGAACTCTCTACGGCACAGACTCCAAACGCCGGCAGAGAGAGGAGTGAGCACAGCACAGCGCCTACCCCAGCCCTGCCAGGGACACCACCTGGCCGGGACCAGGGAAGCAGAGAGCTCCAAGAGCCCCAGCTACAGGGCACTCCTGCAGTCCTCACAGACTGGGGCGGAGCCCCAGCCCTGAGCTGCTGCAGCACAGTCAATGCTAAACGCCATTCTGCCTCAGGGGACAGCAGGCAGCCCGTTGCTAGAGGGAGTGCTCAGAGCCAGAGCTGGGGTAGGCGGGAGCCCCCAGAGCCAGAGCTGGGGTAGGCGGGAGCCCCCAGAGCCGGAGTTGGCACTTTCCAGGGCAGTGGGCAGGTTTCTCAGGATCCGGCAGCTCTGGGCTCGCTGGAAACAGCCTGGAGCCACACTTGCCTGCTCTGCGTGACCCAGAATGTTCCTCTCTGCTTCTTGGGGCTCAAGCCAGCAGCAGCCAGCACACAACTCCAGAGGACCAGACCCGAGGAAGTCCCCATCTGCATCTCTGAGCACAGGATGCTGGGTAGGCGGGCACAGGCCCCAGTGTCCCCCTTGCCTGCCCCACAGGAACTGGGGCAGTCCCTGCTGCGTCCTGCAGCTCCGGGACTGCGGCTGTTGGTGCTAGAATCCCTGGAGTAGCACACTCGCCTGGGGGAGCTGGAGGGCTCCGTCTGCACTCCCCTGCTTTGGGCTGGAAGCTGCCAGTCTGTAACCCTGGCGCACCTGGGGCTCTGCCTGTGTGACCTGGGCGAGGACCGCACCACACCCTGCAGAACTGGGCTGTGAGGTTGTTTCTCTATGTGCCAGGGACACCCGTGCTTCCCAGGGAAGGCCCTATCCACAGTCTTCTCCAGGCCTGCCCTGCTGGAAAACACTCCCTGGTACAACCTGGAGCCACCCTGTGGGATCCGGGGGAGGGGCCCTCCAAGTCCTGAAGCTCTGGGTCTGTGTTCCTTCTGTAAGCCCCACGGATACCTGTGCTCACCCACGGGGCTTGGGGAGTGGCCTATCTGAATCCCCCTGATCCAGGCTTGCACAGGCTACTGCACAATCCCCAGTACAACCTGGGACAACCTGTGGGGCCTGGGCAAGGTACTCTCCCGGCCCTGTAGCTCTGGGACTGTGACTATTAGTACTACAGTCCTCAAAGCCACCAGGACCCACACTACACCACCTACCCTACCCATGTTCCACTGCGTCAGGCCCACAGTTGCCTGGGACAACCCCAGCCTAACGCATATTCACCCTGTGGGATTGGGATAAGGTCTCCTTCGAGTCACCCAGTACTGGAACGCAGTTTTTGGAGCTACATGCCCCAGCATCACCCTTCCCACCCAGCAGTACCTGGGGAAGGTCCCAATCACATCACAGATGCAGGGTCACAGCTGTTAGTGACGTAAGCCCCAGCACCACTCAGGCTTGCCTTGTGGCACAAGGGGACAGCCCCCTGTGTCCCACAGAACAAGGATTATGGCTACAGCTGCCACAAACCCTAGCATGAGTGATACTCAACTCCGGGACTGAAGGAACACGCCTTTGGAAGTCAAAGTCAGCCTGCTACCTCCATGGACTTTGCCGCACACGAGACAACTGTGGCGCTGACAGACAGCGCTGATGCCGGCTAGGGCTGTAGAGGTTGAGGTTAGGGTTCACCTAAACCAAAGCAGAAGCAACCACCCAAGTGAAGCCTCCCATTCCAGCAAAACCAGTCTTTTCCAACAAAAGGTACTCCATGAAAAGGAGGAACTGTTACGCCAGATGTGCAGATGTCAGTGCAGGGATATTAGAAAGAAAGCAGCAAGGAGGCAGGGTGCCACTGGAAAAACAAGCAAAACAAAAACCACACACACAACAATTCCAAGAAAGATCCTGCTTTGAAGTCAATCTATGAAAAGCCACAAAAGTAATTAGAAATAATAACCTCAAGGAAACTCCATGAAATGCAAGAGAATGCAGATAGATAATTTAAAGAAATGAGGAAAACAATGCATGATATGAATGAGAATTTCAACAAAGAGATAGAAATAATTAAAAAGAACCAACCAAGGGTTGGGCGCTGTGGCATAGCAGGTAAAGCTGCCACCTGCAGTGCCGGCATCTCATATGGGAACCGGTTCGAGTCCCGGCTGCTAACTTCTAATCCAGCTCTCTGCTGTGGCCTGGGAAAGCAGTAGGAGATGGCCCAAGCTCTTGGGCCTCCGCACCCACGTGGGAGACCTGGAAAAAGCTCCTGGCTCCTAGCTTCAGATCGGCGCAGCTCCGGCTGTTGTGGTCAACTGGGGAGTGAAACAGCGGATAGAAGACTCTCTCTCTCTCTCTCTGTCTCTGCTTTACCTTCTCTCTGTCTGTAACTCTTTAAAGTAAATAAATAAATCTTAAAAAAAAAAAAGAACCAAGCAGAGGAGCTAGTACGGTGGTGCAGCAGATAAAGCTGGTGCCCACACAGCTGGCATCCTATATGGATGCAAGTTCCTGTCCTGGCTGCTCCACTTCTGATCCAGCTCCCCGCCAACCTGGGAATGCAGCAGAAGATGGCCCAAGTGTCTGGGCCCCTGCTACCAAGTAGGAGACCTAGATGAACCTCCTGGCTCCTAGCTTCAGCCTAGTTCAGCCACGGCCTCTGAGTACATCCGGGGAGTGAACCACTGGATGGAAGATCTCTTTCTCTCTCTGTATCTCCTCACTCTGTAACTCTGACTTTTAATAAACAAACAAACATTTTTTTTTAAAAGAACAAACCAGAGATTCTGGAGCTGGAAACTTCAATGAAAGCAAAAATACAGCTGAGAGCTTCAATGACAGAACAGAAAAAGCAGAAGAATTTCAGATCTTGAAGATAAGACATTTAAAATAACCCAGACAAAAAATAAAGAGAAAAGTATTAAAAAGAATGAAGAGGGGCCGGCTCTGTGGCGCAGCAGGTTAACATCCTGGCATGAAGTGCCGGCATATGGGCGCCAGTTCTAGTCCCAGCTGCTCCTCTTCCAATCCAGGTCTCTGCTGTGGCCTGGGAAAGCAGTAGAAGATGGCCCAAGTGCTTGGGCCCCTGCACCCACATGGAAGACCTGGAAGAAGCTCCTGGCTCCTGGCTTCGGATCATTGTAGCGGCCATCTGGGGAGTGAACCATCAGATGGAAGACCTCTCTCTCTGCCTCTCCTCTCTCTGTGTAACTCTGAGTTTCAAATAAATAAATAAATCTTTAAAAAAAAAAAAAGAATGAAGAAAGCCTACAAGACATACGGGTACCATGAAGCAAACGATAGTCCTATTTTAGTGCCCCCTGAAGGAGAGGAAGAAGAAAAAGGCATTGAGAACCCACTGAGTGAAAAATAGTGGGACAATTCACAGGTCTGGAGAGACATGGATGTCCAGATACAAGAAGCTCAAAGGACCCAAGCCAGATTCAATAAAAACAAAACAAAACAAAACCCTCGTCCAAGACGTATTTTAGTCAAATTGCCCCAAGTTAAGGACAAGGAGAGAATCCTAAGGAAAGTGAGAGAAAAATGTCGTCACCCATAAAGGAAAACCCATTAGAGTGGTGGCAGCCTCACCAGCAGGCTGCAGGACGAGAGAACTTCCAGCCCATAATATTATACCCAATGAAGCTGCCCTGCGGACGAGAAGGAGAAATGAAGTGTTTCCCATGCAGCCACGAGCTGAGAGGACGCATCCGAGCAGGACAGCCCGACAGGAGACCCTGAAGAGAGTCCTACGTTAGAATAAACACGCGGCAGCACAGAGCGCCGAGACACACAGCAGAGGAAGAGAATCCAAGCTCATCATGCCAGCAAGCTGCCTAAACACAAAGATAGATAGTAAGAGAGGTGGAAAGAAACAACGGATACATAGAATAATCAGTAGGCACGCAACCAACTGATAGGAGTGAGTTCTTATCTATCAACATTAATATTCAGTATAAATGGATTAAGTTCCCCGTCAGAAGAAATAGGTGGCTGCAAGGATAAAGATCCAGTGATAAGCTGCCTAGAGGAAACTCACTTTTCAGGTTCAGGTGCTCAGACTGAAAGCAGAAGGTTGGAAAAAGATTTACCATGTAGACAGAGACCAGAAATGATCAGGAGCAACCACACCCATAATAGGTAAAACACACTTTAAGTCACAAACTGTAAAAAGAGGCACAGGAGGATGTTATGTGTTGACAAGAGGATTAATTCAGGAAGAAGATATAACAAAAATATACATGTATTCAACCCCAAACCACCCAAATATAGAGAGCAATTATTATTAGACCTAAAGGGAGAGACGGACGTCGCCACAACGATAGTGGGGACTTCAACACCCCATTGTCATCAGTGGCCAGAATGTCAACAGTGGCACATCAGAGCTGAATCCTGTTAGAGACAGCCAACGGACCTGACCGACATTTACGGGACATTTCAGCCAACAGCTTCGGAACCCACATTCCTCTCACCAGCACAGGGAACATGTTCTAGGACAGAACATATAGTAGGCCACAAATCAAGTATCAGCACATTTTAAAAAATGAACTCATTATCCATGTATCTCCTCAGACTGCAAAGTAATAAAACTAGAAGTCATCAAACAAGAAGAATAAAAGAAAATTGACAAATACATGGAACTTGAACTGCCTACTCCTGAATGACGGATCAAAGAAATTAAAAGGGAAATCTAAAAGTTTCTTGAAACAAATGAAAATACAACTTATCAAAACCTGTGGGACACAGCAAAAGCAGCATGAAGAGAGAAATTTATATCAATAAATGCACACTCTGGGGGCCAGCTCTGCACACAGCTGGCAAAGCCACTGCTGGCATCCCACGTGGGCGCTGGTTTGGGTCGTGGATGCTCTTCTTCTCATCCAGCTCTCTGCTGTGGCCTGGGAAAGCAGTAGAAGATGACCTAAGTGCTTGGACCCCTGCACCCACCTGGGAAACCTGGAAAAAGCTCCTGGCTCCTGGCTTCGGATCGGTGCAGCTCTGGCCATTGCGTCCATCCGGGGAGTGAACCAGTGGATGGAAGACCTCTCTCTCTCTCTCTCTCTCTCTGCCTCTGCCTCTGCCTCTCTATAATGCTGCCTTTCAAATAAATAAATCTTTTTTTAAAAAATAAATGCACACTTTTAAAAAACAGAAAGCCATCAAATGAACTCCCTAGTAGGGCATCTCAAAGACTTAGAAAAGCAGGAACAAAACAAACCCAAAACTAGCAGGAGGCAAGAAATAATAAAGATCAGAGCAGAAATAAAAGTTGAAATTGTGACTAAAAGATATAAAAATCAACAAAATGAAAAACTTATTTTTGAAAAGATAAACAAAATGGATAAACTTTTAGCCAGATTAATGAAAAAAACTCTATTAGAGATAAAAATGAGAAATGACAGCTGATATCACAAATAGAAAGGATCATAAGAAACCAGGTGAGCAACTATGCACTAACAAGTGGAGAACTAGAGAGATGGATTTATTCCCTGAACACACACCTTAGCAAGGTTAGATCAAGAAGATCTGAGCAGCCCTGTAATAATAGTGAGATTGAGGCCCTAACGAAAAACCTCCCTTGAGAGAAAAGTCCAGGACCCCACTGATGGCCTTACAGCTGAGTTCCACAAAACATCTGAAGAGGAACTAACTCCAACACTTTTCAGACGATTCCAGAATAATGAGGAGGACGAACTCTGCCCAGCTCTTTTCATGAGGCCAGGATCGCGGACACCAAACGACAATCACAACACAGAAAGAAGAGCTGCAGGCCGACATCCTTGATAAGCAAGGACTCCCAGTAAAATATTAGCAAATCAAATCCAACACACATCGAAAAGATCAAACTTCACAACGAGGCTGGATTTACCCCAGAGATGCGAGCAGGGTTCAACACTCACAAATCAACAAATGTCATAAATCATGTCAACAGAATCAAGAACAAAACCCATATGATCATCTCAGCAGAAGTATTTGAGAAGCTTCACCATGCCTTCATGATAAAAATTCAACAAATCTGGCACAGTAGAAGCACACTTCAAAATTGTAAGGCTAGATACGACAAGCCTACAGCCTACAGCCTACTGATCGTATCGGTCTGGAAGAAGATGAGGATGGCCACTCTCCTCACTCTTGTTCAGTGTAGTATTGGAAGTCTTAGCAAGAACAATCAGGGAAGAGAAGGAAACAAAGGCACTGACGCTGGGAAGGAGGCAGCAAGAATGCCCACGTTTGCAGATGACAGGATGCTGCCCGTGGAACACCCTCAACCTCCACCAAAAAGCTGCTAGAACTGATAGACTGATTAGGTAAATCCACAGGTTACAAGGCCAACACACGGAAGACTAGCATTTTGTACACCAATAATGATCTTGTTGAAAGAGACGTCAAGAGGGGCCGGCGCCTTGGCTCACTTGGTTAATCCTCCACCTGTGGTGCCGGCACACCGGGTTCTAGTCCCTGTCGGGGAGCCAGATTCTGTCCCGGTTGCCCCTCTTCTAGGCCAGCTCTCTGCTGTGGCCCGGGAGTGCAGTGGAGGATGGCCCAAGTGCTTGGGCCCTGCATCCCATGGGAGACCAGGAGAAGTACCTGGCTCCTGCCTTCGGATCAGCGTGGTGCGCCGGCCATGGCAGCCATTTGGGGAGTGAACCAACAGAAAGAAGACCTTTCTCTCTGTCTCTCTCTCTCTCTCACTGTCTATAACTCTACCTTTCAAATTAATTTTAAAAAAAAGAAAAGAAAGAAAAAAAGAGACATAGAGGATGCTGGCACCTCACGTATTGGCTTTACCAGCTACGCCTTGGCCCTGCCCCTATTACTGTGTTTTTAAATAATGTTTACTCTACTTATTTTCATCCATTTGAAAGGCAGAGTGAGAGGAAGAGAGAGACAGACTGAAGCCAGGAGCCCAGACTCCATCCAAGCCTCTCATGTGGCCGGCAGGGACGCAGGCACTTGAGCCATCACCCAGCCGGCCGGGATGTATCATCAGGAGGCCGGATCAGAAGCAGAGGGACTGGTAGCTGAACCGCCACGCTGATGTGGGACGTGGGCGTGACCCGACGCCTGTCCTAGTCACGCTGTTGTGACAAGGCTGCTTTGTACACATGTACTGAACTATCACACTGTTCTTTAAACAATCAGAACAGAAAGAAAACAGGCAGCCGCGACTTAATTCTGAGCAGTCACGCGGCGCCGCGACAGTCTCCAGTCTCCTCATTTAGTGCTGACGGCGAGCGTCAGTGAGGTCTCTGGCTAAGCATAAAACATTTGCTGAGGCTGCATTCCTATATTTAAATTAGTTGAGTGAGAAAAGAGAATTATAAGGCCCAAGTATCAACTACTCTCCAACAAAAATACTTGGATTACGATCCATTTAAAATGAGTGAGCCCCAAACACAGGCTGCATGGGTAAACAGAGTCTCCACGTTGCAAAGGCTTGAGGGAACACCTCCCCGTGCGATTCCGTGACCACTCACTCCCCGTGCGTGCTCCGCTGGCCTGCAGTGGGGCTGGAGGGGCTGTGGGCTGCTTCTGACGGAAGAGACCCACAGAAGAGAGGGCTCAGGCGGACGGGCTCTGGCATTGGAACGGAACAGCCAGAGGCCGTCTGCAGCCTGTGCAGGTTTTCAACAGTACAGGCACTTAAACAATCAGGCAGAAACAACCAATCACGCAGTACTGTGATTACTCTCTTCTTACACGTACACGTGCCACGGCTTAGGTTAGACTCTGCTGAAGTTTTAAAGAAGAACTGATTAACACCAATTCTGCTTAAATCATTTCAAAAACGACAAGAGGAGATTCCTCCGAATTCCTTCTCTGTGGCCAGCATTTACCTGGACACCAAAACCAGGCAAGGACACCACACAAAAGGAAGCTCGGGCTGGCATCCCTGGTGAACGCAGACGACCAAAACCAAACCCAGCAGCACACGACAGAAACGTGCCCATCGTGACCAAGCGGGATCCATCCCAGGGATGTGAGGACAGTCAACACACACGAGAGCAATGGACGTGGCACATCTCCTCTACACAACGAAGGACCCACGTCCTGGGATAATCCGAGTAGATGCAGAAAAGAGGCTTCATACAATTCAGCATCCCGTCGTGATTAAAGCTCTGTCCGAGTCAGGTCAGAAGGAGTGTACCTCCACACATAAAGGCACCAAGCAACAAGCCGGCTGCTAGCATCGGGCTGAGTGGGGAAAAGCCGAAGGCCTCTGCTTTGAGAGGAACAACAAGACGGGGAGTCCCCTTTTACCACTGGAGGTCCTCACAGAGCAGCTGGGCAGGAGGAAGAGAGAAATGGCATCCAAACGGAAAAAAGGGAGTCTAACTGTCACTCCTTCCAGATGACAGGACTTTCTATATAGAAAACACCAAATGTTCCAACTAATAAATTCAGCAAGGTTGCAGGATACAAAGTTCACACAGAAAAATCAGTGGCACTGTTATACAGTGATAATAATTCATCCGACAAGAGACATTAAGATGGCAATTCTATTTCCAACAGCTAAGAGAAGAAAAAAAAACCCTGAGAATGAATTTTACTACATAGGTGAAAGATGTCTACAATGTTCATGGATTGTAAGAACCAATACTGTTAAAATGTGCAGACGAGCCAAAGTGATTTCCAGATTCAATGCAATCCCCATCAAAATCTCAACGACATTTTCCCCAGAACTAGGCCCTGGTGTCCAGAGGCTGGGGAGAGAAGGGGAGGGGAGGTCCACTGACCGGTACTGGAATACGGCTGGGCAGGAGTCCCAGGTGCTGGGTCCCCTTGCACAGGAGGCTGGCTGGAGACCATGTTCACATACGACTTCTGGGTGTAGGACACCCAGAAGATGGGACTGTGGGTGCTTTCATTAGAAAGGAATGTTCACGCCTGGAAGGACTAGACTCCCCCAGACTGGACACGGCATGGAGAATACTTACAACAGAACGCCACACGGCATCCATAAACGGCACAAGTTTTAACGTCTGCTAAAGGTTTTTTAATTAAAAAATAAAAAATAGAACTCTTCAAACCAACAACAAAAACCAACCAACCCACCAACAATATGCACAAGGACAGGAGTCAGGGTCAGTCGTCTGTCTATAAGTGAATCAGTCGTGTGTGGAGCTGTTACTCTCGTGAGAACACCTGTATTCTAGTCCTGGGATGGGACAGGGTAAACCATCCCCCTCAAAACGACCCGCTGCTGGCCACCTTCCCCAGAGTCCTGCCCGTGGCGTGCCTGCTCTGTGTCGCCCACCTCCCCGGGACGCCCAGGCTCGGAGGGAGAGAGCTCAGGCAGCCCCGCGTGCGTACGACGTGCCTGGTTCACGTCAGGACGAGCACCCGTGCCATGCCAGCCGGTGTGTCTTGCCTGGGTTCTTGTGCAGCAAGCAACCTGAGCAACCGTGCCTGGCAGCCCGTCAAAAAGCCGGAGGAGGGCATTGGCTCACCCTCCTCACCCCCACGCTTTCTTCCAGCGGCATTTCCAGATCTCCGGGGTTATCTGACTTTCCCCGCCTCAGGCCAGACGCTGATGAGCAACTGGGGAAGTTCCAGACGCGTCCGAGTGAGCAGAAGCGGGCTGCATGTGACACGTCGCCGTGAGACATGTGAACGCCTGCTGTGTTTCCACACGGAAACGAGTGAAGAGACAGGGCTTCCACTTGGGAAAAGACAAAGAACCGTGGGCCCCAGGAAGGCTGAGGGATCTCCCTGGGGGAGGCTGCGGGGGCGACCTGGGGGCCCACGGCTGCTCAGAGCGGCCGCCCTGGGGCCTTGGTCTCCAGGAGGCACTTTTCCTGCACTGCCAGGTCACCTGTGCCCCAGGCGGGAAGCTGGAAGGACACCCACTGTTCCCAAGCAGAAAACGTGCAACACACGTGCCTTCCGCAGTGATGGTGTGAGTGCATGCGTGGGAGAGACCGGCACGGGGATGAAACACAGTGGGCTCTGGACCTCGGGGGCAGACGCCTCCCGCCGTCCTCTAGCTCTGCCTCACTGCTCTAAGTCATCCACTCAACCCCAGGGCACAGCTTCCTACGAGCCATGGCTGGGGCCAGCCCTGTGCCTGGAAGACAGCAGCCGTGCAGGAAGCCCAGCCGAAGGGGGCGCCCCCGCGGGACCAGGCAGCGCTGGGGGCTGCACAGCCGCTGGGAGCCTGGAGCTGCCAGGGCTGGAATTGTGTCCTCACCCCAGGGGAGCACAGAGACAGGTGGGGGGAGCGGTGACTGGGCTCTGAGGGCTCCACCTGAGGGCGGGACGTGTGCCCTTCTCAGAGGCAGTGAGTGTGTCCAGACCCCCTCCTCCACGTGGGGACACAGTGACAGGTGCCCTCACTCACGGAGGCCTGCTGCCACCCGACTCGGGCATCCCGGGCCCAGCACTGGAGCATGGAAGTCCAGTTCTTTCTCCATGCCGCAGATGAGGGGCTTGGTTTTAGGGCAGCAGCAGTGGTGTGGAGGGAGGAGGTGAGGGCAGACCCAGAGGAGCCTCCTGGCGGCACAACCTCACCCCGTGCACCCGTGGAACCCACTGGAACCCTGTGGGCCCCGGCCAGGGCCTTGCCCGGGCCTCACTGCCCGCTGCGCACCTCCCTGTGGACTCGAGGCCACAGGCACCTCCGGGCCAGGCTGCCACGGTCACAGTCTCCCCAGAAATGGCTGATCCCCTGGCTGAGAAACCCCATCTGCACTCCCGAGCTGCAGCGAGCGCACGGTGGCTACCTCACCAGGCCGCTTAGGTGGAGGAGTGTTTCTTCTACACCCCTGGGTGACTCCAAGTCCCGGTCGGCACACGCGGGAGGGCCCAGGGTGGGCACCTGGCCTTGAGGCTAAGATGCCTGCACCCCATACTGGATGGCCACGGTCTGAGTCTCCTCTCTGTTCCGATTCCAGCTCCCTGCGAATGTACCCTGGAAGGCAGTGGGTGATGGCTCAAGCACTTGGGTCCCTGCACCTACATGGGAGCCCCGGATAGAGCTCCTGGCTCTTGGTCCATTCCTTGTGGGAGGCCCGGATGGAGCTCCTGGCTCCTGCCCATTCTTTGTGGGAGACCCGGATGGAGCTCCTGGCTCCTGGCTCCTGCCTGGCCCATTCCTGGCTGACAGGGGCATCTGGGGAGAGAACCAGCAGATGAGGGATCTCTGTCTGTCTGTCTGTCTCCCTCTCTGGACAAAGTGTGGCTGTGCCTCTGTGGGGGCATGGGTCGAGAGTCAGTCTGAAGTTTTTCTTCTCTCTACTGCTCATGTTGTTAAAAAAATAAGAAAGTGGGAACGTACTAGGTGTTAAAGCTTTTAGAGTGGAGACAGGAGATGAGAGAGCCCAAGGTTTAGTGACATCATTGAGGCAGAAGTAAAGGGAAGAATTTTCGGGATGCGAGGAAACTGAGCAGCGCTGCACCCAGGGAAGCCACAGTCGGTGAAGCGGGAGGCCGAGGGGCGTGGCTGCCACACGTGACGACCTAAGTACCTGGGACCTGCCACCCACGTGAGAGGCCTGGACTGAGCTCTGGGCTCCCGGCCGTGGCTTGGTCTAGCCCCAGCTGCTGTGGGCATTTGGGGAGTGAACCAGCAGGTGAGAGATCTCTGTCCGTCTCCCCTGCCTTTCAAATAAGATAAAATAAGTAAGTTTTTAAAAGGTGATGGTTACCCATATCTTGAATTTGTAATCTTTGTATATTAAAAAAACACATCTGCCCACGGAGGCTGGCTGGGAAGACATGAGGGTGGCAGGGACCCCATCACCTGTCCTGGTGACAGTGTCAGTGCGGAGGAGGGGTGAGGACTGACCTCTGCGTAGGACTGTGTTGGTTACAAATGAAGGATGCAAGAGGCAGGATGTGGCTCCCAGGTGGGAGGCGGGCAGCCGTCTCGGGTCCTCTTGGGCGCAGGAAAGGGGTGAGACACAGAATGCCGACGTTAGCCTGTGAGCAGACACTCACACGGCACCCCTAAACTGGCAGGCTCTGGGCTTCCATCTGCCCCCTCCCCCAATAACTGGACCAAGGCCAGGGCTTGCAGCCTCTGCAACATGGTTTCCACTCCCAGTCCCTCAGCCGCCTGCAGCAGCGCCTTTAGCAACACCGCCGCAGAAGGAGCAGGGTAGCAGGAGGGGCGCCGGGGCAGCGGCTGCTCCTGTGAGGTCTGCAGGCCCTCAGAGGTCCCCGAGTTCAGTGTGTACCTCCCAGGTGAGGACACTGACCAGGTGAGCTCTGGGCAGGGGGCGGAGCCTTCCCACGGCTCCCACTTGGGGACCACTGCAGTCAGTGGCAGGGGGGCTGCTCCGGCCACCCTGGGGCGAGATGTCCACCCTCAGTCTATACTTGGGCCGGCCGCTTTCTGGCTCTGTCCACAAGCTCCGGAGCGTGGACACAGTGCGTGACCCCCAGGCCTGGCTGTGGCAGCTGCACATGTTTTCTCCCAGCTGGATTTAATTGTCTCCCCATAAACGGCCTGCACGGAAGAGGAAGTCGCTGCGGCCCCACCATGCCCAGGAGGAGCAAGGCCGCGCTCCTGCCCTGCGTCTGCTCCCCGGAGACTGAAGCGAAAGCCAAAGCAGGCAACAGGAGCACGGTGTGCCCACGAGCAAGGAGGGGTGGCACTGCGCTTCCCCCACTCCCACACCCCGCAGGCACAGACAAGGCCTGTGTGTGGGCACGACCCAGAGTGAGGCTCCACGTCTGAGCCAGGCCCGGCCACGCTCCTGTCACAAGCGGGCAGCAGGAGACGCAGTGGCCACAAAGCGTCCCCGAGTCTGTGACAGAGATAACATGTCTAGACGTCCCAGGAAGTCGAGTCCATGAGCAGACAGCTCCCGGCGCACAGGTGGCCAGGCCCAAACAGTCCCCGCTCCCATTCCGTGTCCTCACCAACGTCCCCCTGGACAGTGTGTACCAGGGACATTGGAGGGCGGACGGCAAAGCCACGGCACTGGGGGCGTGGGCACTGGCGGTCACAAAGTCAGCCAGCTGCAGGGCGGGGGCCAGGAGGCCGTCTGTGTCACCCTGGAGGAAGTCGGTTTACGCCTGCACCCACACCCAGCCTCACAGTGTGTAGAGCCGCTCGAAGACTGACAGCCAGTCCTGCCTCCCAGCCTGCTCTGGGGCTGAGACCCTGATGGGACTAGAACCTGCCACCTCTCGGGTGCACCTGGGTAGAGCAACATTCAAGAAGCACTGACGCGGCCTCACAGGGACTGACAGGCCCGTGACCCGTGACCCAGCGGTGATCGACACACCCCAGACCCGTGCTCCAGGCCCGGGCCCACGGGGTTCTGAGCATTCTATTTAGAGAGGGAAAAAAGCAGATGGAGCCCGGGTGATCCATTCAACTCTACCCCTATGACACTTGCCACACCTGCGGGCTACGCCTGCACATGCCAATGTGTGTCTCACCCTGCGGCCCTGCTCAGTCAGGGCCTTCTCCAGGGCTTGGTGGCCATGCGAGCGGCCGGCACAGATGCACAGGTCAGCAGCACTCTGCGGTCCTCATGGCTGGAACCGCCCTCAGCTCTCGCTGGCCAAAGTTCACTCTGGGGAAACGCATACGTCCCGTCTGCCCCAGGCTCTCCCTGCCACGGCCCATGAGGCCGCTCTGGCCCAGTTCTCCTCTCCCACCCACCGCAGGCACCGCCGAGGGACTGCCAGGGCGGGACTGTGTGCTAACTGAGGTGGGTAAGAGAGGACACAGGCACGGGGCTCCGCCGAGTGGGAAACGTGACGCACACGTGAAACAAGGCACCGGGTGAGCACGCAGGCTCCCGTGGGCCTCTGGACGCTGCTGCGACACAGGGCGGGTCCCAGGGGACCACAAAGAGGCAGGGAAAGGTTCAAGCTGGGGAGAAGCACGCGGCAGACACAGGTATGAACGTGACGCGCGTGCTTGGGAACAGTGCACGTCCAGCCGGGCAGGAGCCTGACTGCAGAGCCCAGGCGACACGACTGCCTGGAGAGGTGGGCCCTGAGCCCCACGGTGGGTTCAGAACAACCGAGGGGCCGCCCCCTGGAGCAGGGAAATCCTGTAGTGAGGTGGGGCCCAGACAGAAGAGGACAGAGCGGGAGGCAGAGAGAGCGTGGGGCAACAGGGGATCCGTGGCGGGAGGATGTGAGCCCCCCACCGTGGGTCAGGGAGTGCCAGGGCTTTGCTTTCAGAGACAGCGCCGGATGGAGTGGGGCAGAGAGCCTATCAGCACTTCCCCCCGGCCAAGCTCACTCGGCTCCGGGCATCAGGGCCCCTACGCTGGGCCCTCTCTGGGGCTTTGACCACTGCTGGGACCTGAAACCCAAGCATGCCCTTGGCCTGAGGGAATCCTTACAGGTCAGTGTGGGCCCCAGACACAATCAGCCCAGCCACCCCAGGACCGGCCAGGGGAGTGACACCTGTGACACCCAGCAGGTGCGTGTCAGCACCTGGCCAGCCCCATCAGAGGACGTAACGGCCCTACCCTAGAGCCCAGCATGGTTTCCTTGACCATGAGTTTTCTGGAAGGTGGCTCGGGGTCTCAGGTGAGAACAGGGTCACCACACGATGTCCACAGTGACAGGGAGCCCTGGGACCCCATTGGTTTCCCTTCTGCCAACGGGAAAGCTGACGCAGGAGAGGGAGGCTCACGGGTCACCCAGAGAGAGGCGGCAGAGCAAGGAACAGAATTTCCATTCGTGATTCATCACCTCCTGCTCCTCCTACAGCACCTGGCCCACTGTGGGACCAAGGCCAGCGTGAGGTGTGGGGGGCAGGTGTCACAACGAACTGTCCACCAGCACGGCCGCTTAGGTGGGAACAAGGAACCTGGAGACACGCCAGGTAACGACCACGCTGTGAGCACCAGAGATCAGTACAGAGGTAGTGTGCTGAGTGCTCACACGGGGAGAGTCTACACGGCCGGGTACTCACACGGGGAGAGTCTACACGGCCGGGTACTCACACGGGGAGAGTCTACACGGCCGGGTACTCTCACGGGGAGAGTCTACACGGCCGGGTACTCTCACAGGGAGAGTCTACACGGCCGGGTACTCACACAGGGAGAGTCTACACGGCCGGGTACTCTCACGGGGAGAGTCTACACGGCTGGGTACTCACACGGGGAGAGTCTACACGGCCGAGTACTCACATGGGGAGAGTCTACACAGCTCAGTACTCACATGGGGAGAGTCTACACGGCTCAGAACTCACACGGGGAGAGTCTACACGGCCGGGTACTCACACAGGGAGAGTCTACACGGCCGGGTACTCTCATGGGGAGAGTCTACATGGCCGGGTACTCACACGAGGAGAGTCTACACAGCTCAGTACTCACATGGGGAGAGTCTACACAGCTCAGTACTCACACGGGGAGAGTCTACACGGCTCAGAACTCACACAGGGAGGGTCTACACGGCCGGGTACTCACACAGAGAGAGTCTACATGGCTGAGTGCTCACACGAGGAGAGTCTACACAGCCGGGTACTCACATGGGGAGAGTCCACATGGACGAGTACTCACACGGGGAGAGCCTACACGGATGAGTACTCACACGGGGAGAGTCTACACGGCCGGGTACTCACACGGGGAGAGTCTACACGGCCGGGTACTCACACGGGGAGAGTCTACACGGCCGGGTACTCACACGGGGAGAGCCTACACGGCCGGGTACTCACACGGGGAGTCTACACGGCCGGGTACTCACACGGGGAGAGTCTACACGGCCGGGTACTCACATGGGGAGTAGTCCACAAAGTACGGGTCGATGTTGTGCAGCAGTTCTATTCTGGGTGACGGGCGTCCTTCACTGGAAGAGAATTTTAAGGAAACATTAATTTCCTCTCTCAATGAACATGGTTTTTAACCTTCCTTCCTTCCTCTTGTGGGAAGAACAAAGCCCTCAGCTAACTGTGTCGTGACTCCAGAGCTCTTCGGAGTCACGGTCCCCGCACCTCAGAGCTTCACACTCGAGCTCGAGCAGGCAAGCGAGAAGGAGGACCCTGGGCCCCTCTGGATCACCACTGTGCCCCGTGGCAGCAGGGCCACTGTCCACGCCAGAGAGATGAGAACCCAGCTCAGGCCGTGCAAGGAAACCAGTGTCTGCCCAATGGCGGCCCACGTCAGCAGCCAGGGCCTCGCATCTGATCCAGGTGCACGTGGAACGTCGCGTCTCACGTTTCTTACAGGGGCGCACATCACTATACCACACCCATCCATGTGAATCCCACCCAGGAGAGCACCAAGCCCCAGCACCTGTAACAAATGCACTAGGCTCACAGCAGCTCCCTGGTACCTGCCCCCCACGCTGGGAGCGAGTGCCGGCTGTTGGCACAGCGGTTAGGATGCCGCTTCCGACATCTGCACCCTCCAGCGAAGAGCCTGGGTCCATGGCCTGGCTCTGCTTCCAGCCAGCTTCCTGCTACTGTGCATCGTAGGAGGGAGACGACGGCGCTACGGCTCGAGTCTCCGCCACCCACCTCGGAGACCCGGATAGAGTTCCCTGCTTCTGGCTTCTGCCTGGCCCAGCCCTGACTGCTGTAGTTATCTGGGGAATGAACCAGCAGATGGAAGATCTCTGTCTCTCTATGCCTTTCAAGTAAATTAAAAATAATCAGCAATAAAACATTTTTTAAATGATTGGGAGCATAAAAGGCACCAAATACATGTGAGGAGTAGCTGAGGTACCCAGGCCAGTCTCCAGTGCAGGCTCAGCCTTGGGGGCCTGCTAAACACAGGAGAAACGTGGGGACCTGCTAAGGACTGCGTGAGTACCCAGGCCGTTGAGCTAAGTGCCAGGAGTCCACAGCACACCAGCACCATGGGTGTGTGCATGACCCGAATGTCCAGTGAGGTTCCCGATGTCACCACGAGGACAGCTCAACGTCCACACCCACACCCACAGCCAGGCGTGTCCAGCAGAGGTTTGGGATTTCAAAGGCCAGTAAGATTTCAAAAAATCTGGGCTGTGATCCACGAGTCTGCCTTTGCCAAGGAAGGAAACGTTAAGACAAAATGCAGTTAATTAATTCAAAACAAGACTTCAACTACCATCACCATCATTATTAAAAATAAAGGTGACGGCCGGCACCGTGGCTCACTAGGCTAATCCTCTGCCTTGCGGCGCCGGCACACCGGGTTCTAGTACTGGTCAGGGCGCCGGATTCTGTCCCGGTTGCCCCTCTTCCAGGCCAGCTCTCTGCTGTGGCCCCAGAGGGCAGTGGAGGATGGCCCAAGTGCTTGGGCCCTGCACCCCATGGGAGACCAGGAAAAGCACCTGGCTCCTGCCATCGGATCAGCACGGTGTGCTGGCCGCGGCGGCCATTGGAGGGTGAACCAACGGCAAAGGAAGACCTTTCTCTCTGTCTCTCTCTCTCACTGTCCACTCCGCCTGTCAAAAAATAAATAAATAAATAAATAAAATAAAGGTGACTTTATCAATGCAAAAAAGGACATCATCTCAGGGCAAAGGACAGTCCTTTACATCATCAGAGCTTCGGGCTTCAGATCCTGGCTTCTGGGACTTGGAGCTGGGGGGGCGGGGCAGTGTCTCTGGGGGCAGTGTCTTTACATCGCACTGGAGAGAAACTCCAGCATTCTCTGCGATTTCCCTGTTCCTCTCCCCGTAAAACAGACACCAGAGGTGTGGCAGGGAATTCCTGAGGGGCGTCCCAGCGCTGGGACAGGGGAGACAGCACTGTGGGGGAGGGGCAAGGTGTAACCTCGCAACCCTGGCCACCCCAGAGACACCGCCGCCCCCCCCCCAGCTCCAAGTCCCAGAAGCCAGGATCTGAACCCCGAGCTCTGAATGCCAGGTGGGAATGGTTGCAAAGAAAATGGTCAGCACTAGAAGATGCAGACAGAATGATGACAACGATGATTTCTGGGTGTGCAGGCTTACAGATGAGCAAACCCAAGGTCAGTGCGTTGGAAGGTCAGCATCTGGAGGTCTTTGTGCTGTCTGGGAAGAGGGTGAAGCCAGGGGTTAAATTCAGATTTAGCCAAGCAAAACTGTGCGTTAGACTTTTAGGGTGACTATTAAAAGCAAGGAATTTTTCTGGACCACAGGAAATCAAAACGAATTCATTCAATTCAAAAGATGGCAGGCCGGCGCTGTGGCCTATGGTGCCGCCATCCCATATGGGTGCTGGTTCGAGTCCCAGCTGTTCCACTTCCAATCCAGCTCTCTGCTATGGCCTGGGAAAGCAGTGGAAGATGGCCCAAGTCCTTGGGCCCTTGCACCCATGTGGGAGACCTGGAAGAAGCTCCTGGCTCCTGGCTTTGCATCAGCCCAGCCTCGGCCATTATGGCCATTTGGGGAGTGAATCAGCAGATGGAAGATCTCTCTCTCCCTCTCTTCCTCTGCCTCTCTGTAATTCTGCCTTCAAAATAAATAAGTAAATCTTTAAAAAAGAAGAGAACTCCAAAAATGTCAGAGCCAATATATTCACACATAACCACTCATCTCTTAAAATTATTTACGTGTGGGGGTGGGCAATACCGTGATTCCACAAGAGGAGTAGACAGAAATAACAGAGTGTGAGAAACACCACGCACCGCCCACGGGTGTGCGAGGCCGGGAGGGCGTCGCTTCCCCAGGGCTGCCACACACGGAGCAGGCGCACACCGTGCACACCGTGACCAGGGGCAGCTCCGGCACGGCTGCCGGCATCCCACGGCGCCACACAGCCGGCCCTCTCCCCACTTTTAAACGGTCACAGTAACGGGTCATGTCGTTTCCCTCTCACGTTCAGAAATCTTGCAGCTCTAAGAACGGAATCGCCTGTACCTACGGGTGGAGACCATAAGGGCGCGGGTCCCTAGATTCCCAAGTCGTACCCCTGAAGTCGCTGTTGTGGTTTCAGTAATGGTCCAGCGTCTGCATGCCTTGGAGGCAGGGGCTGACAGAGGGACGAGGGCGACTTAGGGAACAGCCAGACAAGGGGAGGGAGCGAGGGGCTGCAGGGGTCAACTAACAGTTACACAGTAAATCATTAGCACGGATCACCACAGTAATGCTATCTACACGTGTACACACAAGCACACACATACACACACACATGCACACACATGTGTACACTGCACAAATGCCCACACCACACATGTACACAAATATGTACACACGCGTGTGCATGTGCACATACATATGCATGCATGTGTGTGCACACGCATGCATGCCCACATCCACACAATGCAAACATGTACACATACATGCACACACACTTAGGCATACACACCCATCAATTCAACAAAGCACAGACACCACAGTGTAGACTTTCAGTGGTGACAAGGACACAGGAGGGAGCCATGGGAGCCCAGATGGGGCTGGAGAGGGTGGGGGTGGGGTGTGGACAGCAGGAGTCGGCGTGGACGAGAGACCGCCACGCCAACCCTGCACCCAACCCTGCACCCCTGGACTCTCTCCAGGAGATATCTGAGAGTCCCCATTTTGAAAGGACCCATGAAGGGCAGAGACGCCGTGGCCAGCCGGGGCGGGCGTGGGGGAGCTCCAGCTCGGAAGATGCAGGCAGGGCTCGGTTTCCCCGGGCCCGAGACAGCAGCCTTGGGGAAGAAAGTCTGTCACTGTGCAAGAACCAAGAGAGCACGTGCAGTGACCACCGGGCATCTTCCACGTTCCGTGGAACCGACACATCCACGCCACCTAAGCCGGAGCAGGCTCTGAGGTCACGCAGAAGACGCGCCCCCGCCCCTGCATCTGGAGGGAAGCCCCTGGGCTCCTTAGACCCTTCCTGCTGCTGTCACACCCCCGTGCCTCCACACCTCTACACATCACCAATGACCTTCACTCTCCTGTGCACCTCCCTCCCTCCTTACACTAAGAGAGAACCATACCTGCAGGAATTAACTGTCTTTGCTTGTCCATTGGCCACCTCCAGATCTCCACACTATAGTGCTCAGGCCTCGCTGTACTGCAGTCACCTGGGAGTGTGACAGCCCCACCCAGCAGATGTAATGGCTACGGCAGTCAGTGCACCAAGAACTGGGTAAGGACAGGAACAGAGTCGCTGTGACCCCCGCTGACTGTGGCTGATACGATGGGTCAACCGGCAGGACAGGCCTGTCCCACGCACACCCTTAGGACTCCCTGGAGGGGCCGTGGGTGCTTGCTTGGCTGGCCCTGTGGGTCTCACAGCGATCATTAGGCACCACACGCCTTTTTTGGTGCTGCACCCTGGTTGTTAACCCATTCATCCTGAACACAGTGAGGGGCACATGTTCTCGGCACAGCCAGCACGGGCAGGAGGCTGCCAGGGCCGTGCGGCTGAGCAGGGACACAGGCAGACTGGCTTTCTTCATTCCGCTCACTTTCAAGGCTGCCTAAATTTGCACCAGCTGCAAACGCCTCTAGGAACCACCGAGCCCACCGTGTCTCTGCATCCACTGTTCTACAAAGGGGCAAGCCGTTGTCTCTGCTGTTCCCTCAGGATTCAACATGAACTCAGCCCAGATTTCACACCGTCCAGATTAGTTCCACATAGCAGAGAGCAGGGCAGGGAGACGTGCAGTGATCGGCAAGCCCTTTCCAACACGCCACGGACACGTGCCCGTCTGCAGTTCCAGACACTGAGATCACAGCGCTGTCCACTTCTAAACTGAGCGGCCCACGTCTAGCCTTCATTTTCCACTGTGTCGAGGGTGGGACGGGCAGGCCTCCCGCTAACCAAGGGCGATGCTCCCACATTCCAGGCCCCCGCTGGCCCTGCTGCTGAGCAGCTGTCACAGGGCCCACACCCTGGGAGGCAGTACCAAGTGTTCAGAAAAGAACAGGAAATACATGCAGCAGTTCCCGGGCAGAGATTCTGAAGGAAAACCATCAGCTGTGCAGGCCTGTTCCCCTCGCTAGCCTTGTGTAAGCATCATCACCATCATCATCATCATCACTGCCATCACCATCACTGTCACCATTAACATCACCATCATCATCACTGTTATCACCATCACCATCATCACCATCATCACCATCATCACCGTCATCATCATCATCACCATCATCAGCAGCAGCAGCATCACCATTACCATCATCATCATCACCATCAGCATCGCCATCATCACCGTCATCATCAGCATCACCATCATCACCATCACCACTGTCATCATCAGCATCACCATCATCACCATCACCTTCATCATCACTGTCATCATCATCACCATCATCATCACGATCACCAATATCATCACCATCATCACCGTCATCACCATCACCATCAGCAGCAGCATCCGCATCACCACTACCATCATCATCATCATCATCACCATCATCACCACCATCATCACCATCACCATTGCCATCATCATCACCACATCATCATCACCACTGTCATCACTATCATCATCACCATCACCACCACCATCATCACCATCATTACTACCATCATCATCGCCATCAGTACAATCTTCATTTCAGCAACCAAGTTCTCACCGTGAGAGATCTCCAAAGTTATCTGTATGGGTTTCCAGTTTTTGCACACACACACACACACACACACAAAAAAAAAAAACAACCTTGTCTTTTTATTTCATTTCCCACAAACTCTTTGAAGCCCCCATGTGTGTTCCGGCACTGTGCTACGCACTTCCCACACATTCCTTCACCAAATTCTCACATGGTGCCTGGAGGATGGGGACCACTGTGTCACAATTCACACCAGGAAACTACTCTACCTTAATGATTAATTGATTTCAAAGGCAGAGTTACAGAGATGGGGGGAGGCGGGGACAAAGAGAGAGAGAGAAAAAATCTTCCATCTGCTGGTTTACTCCCCAAACGTGCGAAACAGCCAGGGCTGAACCAGCCTGAGCCAGGAGCCAGGAACTCCATGCGGGTCTCCCGTGTGGTGCAGAGGCCCAAGCCCTTGGAGCATCTTCCGCTGCTGCCCAGGGTCAGAATCAGAGCAGCTGCTTTATCGCCCCTTTTTAATGGATTTATTTACTTATTTAGTTAGTTACTTGAAAGAGGAAAAATAGAGAGAGAGGAGGAGACAGAGAACTTCCCTCTGCTGATTTACTCCCCAAATGGCCACAACGGCCAGGGCTGGGCCGGGCTGAACCCAAGAACCAGGAGCTTCTTCCAGGTCTCCCACACGGGCGCAGGGGCCCAAGGACCTGGGCCATCTTCCACTGCTCTCCCAGGCCACAGCTGACAGCTGGATCGGAAGTGCAGCAGCCGGGACTTGAACCAGCGCCCATGTGGAATGCCGGCGTCACAGCCTTGACCAGCTGCACCACCATGCCAGCCCCACTGGAAAATTAACGCTGCAAGATGCTGTGAGACTTGCCCAAGACCGCAGACGCAATAAGCGGAGGAGACGGGATTTGAACCAGGTCAAATCACAAAGTGCACGCTTTTACCACTACGGCCACAGAAGCCCTGCAGGGCTCACTTCCGGCACTGCTCGAGCCCCAGCCTGCTGCGAAAGCTGCCGTAACTAGAAAACACTGCCATGAACAAAGAGCTCAGCACGGAAGTCAGAGAGCCGTGACCACACGCGGGGAGAAGTATGTCCGCTGAGTTCATGTGACACGGAGCGGAGGCATGTTTTCTGATCCACGTTTTCAGTAAAGAGGTTTATCAAGGTTTAAATGCTGGCCGTGCACTACCACAAGTCACTGAATCACATCCCTAATATCATCTCTTCCTATTCAGCACTGAAAAACAGTTGGTAGGACTTCTGGTTCTGGGTCGGTAGCAGGACAAACCAGGCGCCTAACAGGCACGCCTTCCAATGTCCATTTTGACAGTCACCAAGAACCGCTAGGGCGCAAATGCAGCAACACTGCTGGAACCTGAAGGGAGGACGGAAGCCAGGCACCACGGGGTCCTCGCCAAAGCCAGGGGGACGAGAACCAGAGCCTGATCCCAGAGACAGCGGAAAAGACGGACTCCAGGCCGCTCAGGCCACGTCCCACAGACACAGGCCGAGGCCGCCCAGGAAGTGCCCCACCGCTGTGGCCTCCCTCACCGTGCCCAGCCAGGCACGACAGCAGACCTGGGGGAAGCAGCCAACTAAGAAATGGGGGGAAGCTCCCTGGGAGCCCCGTGCCCCGTGAGCAGGGGCGGTCAGGGCTGGGGAGCAGCAGGCAGAGGTGTCACCCCAGACACTCTGATCGGCTGAAACACACAGAGGACAGGCGGGCGGCGGGCGGTCTGGGGGCTGGCCTCACGTGTAGTCTCAGCACTGCTCTCCTCACAGCTGAGTAGGGCCCAGGAACACGCGAGCACCCGGATTTCTGGAGGGTCACAGTGGCCGTCTAGGTTTACGCATCTTCACACATGCTCCAGAAAAGAGGAAAGAAAAAACGGGCAACGCGGTTACCTGGCTAAGCTGCCCCTTGGGCACACGCACGCCACGTCAGAGTGCCTGGGATCGAGTCCTGCTTCTGCTTCCCACCCAGCTTCCTGCTGGTGCACCTGGGAGACGCAGGTGGCTCAGGTGCATGGACTCCAGACCCTGACGGAGTTCTTGGCTCCTGGTTTCAGCCTGGCCCACCGCTGGAGGAGGCTGTGTGCATTTGGGAAGTGAACCACAGAGACCTCCTTCTCTGTCTCCCTCCCTCTCTGTCACTCTGCCTCATAAGTAAATACACACACACACACACATACATACATATTTTAAATAACCTGTTGGTAAAGGAAGCTACGGCACCCAGGACAGGAGCCCGCGACACAGGCAGGAGATGGTGCGTAGTTAAACCCCGGATGGAAGAGAGGAAAACCCTGAGCCCTGCAGAGCTGGTGCCCTGCCACCAGGGGGCAGTCAGGGGAGGGGCAGGGGCTCAGATCACTCCTGATAAGAAGAACCCTGCAGAGACGGGGTCACACCCTTGGAGACACATGCAAAGGCACGCAGTGTGCCCGCAGAGGAGCACCCTGTGCCTGCACAGTTGCCAGGCAGCCACTTGGAGAGTGTGCCGGGCAGGAGCGGCACCCCGAGCGGGCAGCAGTGCCAAAAGGGGAGCCGTGGAGGTTGGGGGTCTCTGGGAAGACGGCCGGACGTGGCCGGCACACGGCGCCCCAGTGTCACGATGAGGCTAAGTGCTAGGACAGGGGCTGCGCTGACGGGAGACGCTGCACCTGCTGTGCGACACAGGCGCTCCTGGACTCTGAAGCAGACGGAAGTGCCAGAGCACCTGCTGTCACAGGCCTGGGCGAGCCGACCGGCGCCACGTCGGCAAGAGTGCAAGAACCCACCGGAGCTAAACCAAACCGCAAAGGGGAACCCCCAACTCCAAGAGGCGAAACATGGCGGACTGCAGAAACGGTCACCCCCGGGGGAACCACGCCTTGATGCCGCAGCACAAATCAAACCAGGCGCTCCACACCTCTGACAGTAAGAACGCCAACACGGGGCTAAGGCAAGAGCTGACAGAAGAAAAAGACAAACGTCAGGAAACAAGGGACGTTACATCCAGCGAAAGCCTGTGAAAGCAGGAGGAGGTAGGTGGTTCAAAGCATGGAAAGATGAACGGCCGAGGAGCGGAGGAGCACAGGGAACCCGGCTGAAGCACTAAAAAAGGAATCTCACGTCTGGACCGTGCGTGAACACTCAAGCACAGGGACGCTGGCCTGTCAGCGACGGGGACCCCGACATCTTCCCCGCGCCCAGACGGAAGGACCAGCTGGCCTGTCAGTGACGGGGACCCCGACGTCTTCCCCGCGCCCAGACAGAAGGACCAGCTGGCCTGTCAGTGACGGGGACCCCGACGTCCTCCCAGCACCCAGATGGAAGGACCAGCTGGCCTGTCAGTGACGGGGACCCCGACGTCCTCCCTGCGCCCAGACGGAAGGACCAGCTGGCCTGTCAGTGATGGGGACCCCGACGTCCTCCCTGCGCCCAGATGGAAGGACCAGGCACTGGCACAGGAAACAGAATCAGGCGCTCCTGACACTCACCAACAGCAACCCAGGAGCCAAGACCTGGAGACGTTTCGGCACGGCAGGGAGAGACAAGGCGTGCGTGTGTGTGTGTGAGCACACGTGTGTATATGTGTGTGCACATGTGTAGTGTGTATATGTGTGTGCACATGCGCATCTATGTGTGTATTGTGCACGTGTGTAGTGTGTGTATATGTGTCGCACATGTGCATGCGTTGTGTATTGTGCACATGTGTGCGCGTGCGTGCACGGTGCATGTATATGTGTGCACATATGTGCATGCATGTGTACGCGTGTGTGTGTCTGCGTGCATGTATGTGTGCATTGTGCAGTGCGTGTATGTGCATATATGTGCATGCACATGCATGTGTGTCTATGTGTTTATGTGTGTGTATGTGGTGCGTGTGTATGTGTGCACACATGTGTGTATGTGTACACACGTGCATGTATATATGTGCATGTGCGTATGCGTGTATGTATGTGTGCATGCACACGTGTATGTATGCATGTATGTCTGTGTGCACGCACATGTGTGTGTATATGCATGTTATGTGTGTATGTGTGCGCACGTGTGTGCACACCTGTGCATGTGTGTATATGTGTGTGTATTGTGTGTGTGCATGTGTATATGTATGTGTGTGTATATGTGTGCGTGTATGTGTGTGTGTGTGTGTGTGTGACCAAGGTTGCAGAAAATGTTTCAACAGACAGGCAACGATTCCAAGGGCCCTGAGAAACGTGTTCGGAGCTAAGGCCTCGACTGTGAGGGAGCCGTGAACACGCGGAGCGGGGTGCAGAGGTGGTCAGCACCCAGCAGATTCTCGAAGCTCGAAGACGCAAACAAGGCCGCGGAGTGGGAGAGAACAGCGGACAGAACTGACCAGGGCTCTTGAGCAAGTCTGTGGAAATGGAATTGAAAGACGTTTATTTTGGTGCCAAAAATTTTTGGAATTCATGCAGTTTCTTTCACATGCATTTTCATGAACTTTCTGAAAACCGCGCATCCGTATGGACTTCAATTGTTTGCACCAAAATCAACTTATCTTTTCATCCCATTTTTCCACTTTCTGAAGTAGACACGAGGGCTGTGACAGAGCACAGGTGATAGTAAAACGGAGAAGGGAGAGGCGATGGTGGAGTTGAATGCGTAGTAACTGTGCGTCAGGACGCCGAGGACGGCGGACGGACCAGACCGCGGAGCCCGGGGTGCAGGGGCACCCGGGAAATGACAGGGCCGTGGCCACGTCACGGCAGCCACCGCATCAACACTGCCGGAACCAACACGCAATGAACAGAGAGGGCAGAAGGGAACACGCCCCAGACGGCACAGCCCAGCCCGGCAGCACGGATACCCCACCTCCCGCACACAAACACCCACCGTCCCTGCAGACCACAGAGAACCCGAGGCCCCGCGCAGCCGCTGCCCCCCCCCCCAAGCACATGGGGGCCGGCACCAGGAGAGACCGTGTGTGGGCCAAGGCTCGAGTGTAAGGACTAGGATAGAAACTCATCCTCCAGCCACCACGGAACTGAACCACACGTCAGTAACACAAGGGGACTTCGAAAGGTGCATGGAAAATGAACAAAAAGCTTATTTTGGTACAAAACAAAATCTGAAATCCACGCACAGTTTTCTCCTAAGACACATTTTCCATGAACTCCTTGCCTAGTTCCCAGTCTGACTGGGGGAACCTGAAATACCTGGGCAACGCAGCAACGCTAATCACACTTCAGTCACCCTGGAGCAGGGTCTCTAACTACAAGGAAAGCCACACAGTGGGTGGTCTTGGGTGGGCCCAGGCACACAGCAGGGTCCTTGGCTCCTCCTCCCTCCCAGCTCCCAGGGCCGCTCCCACTCCCTGCGGATGGGCTCCCTGGGAGGTGGTGGTGGCACAAATACCAGGTCCCTGCCCCCACTGCCGAGGCCTGAACTGTGCTCCCAGCCCCCAACACAGCTCAGACACTAGGCGCGTCTGGGGAGTGGGCCAGCGGATGGGAGTGTGTGTCCTCGCTGTGTCTCAAATCAATGGAACTTCTTCCTTATGTCTGAAGGGATCAGAAAGACATTCTTTCATATACAAATTCACTAAATCTTACCACTGAGATCCTACCATGGGAAATTACTGTAAAACCTTAACTAAGCAAGAGACCAATCAAACCTAAGACCTGCAGAAGAGGAGCGTCATACAACAAAGGATACTGGTAGCACGAGAGACAATGAAGCCCGGCACAGGTGTGTGGCACAGCGGTTATGCTGCCGGTGGCATGGCGGCATCCATGGCCACAGTGCCTGGGTTCCAGTGCCGGCTCCGCTCTGGGTTCCAGCTCCTCGCTCATGTGCACCCAGGGAGGTGGCAGATGAGTTCCTGCCACGGAGCTCTCAGCTCCTGGCTGCAGCCTGGCCCGGCCCTGACTGTTGTAGACAGCTGAGCAGTGAACAGCAGATAGGAGCTGTCTCTCTCTCTGTCTCTCTCTCTCTCTCTGCCTTTCAAGTAAACAAACATGAAAACAAGCCACTGAGAGGGCCCCAAGACAGATCACAGCACCAGTAAGGATTATGTACAGCGGCACCGCCATTCAACGCAAAAGGACACGAGACTGACACCTCGGTCTGATGTCTTGCTGATGGGCGGGACACAGGATACAGCCTAGCGGTTCTTAGCCTGCAGCTCGTGGGCCATTACGTCTCACTGGGCTTCGTGGTATCTGAGAAAGGGTGAGGGGGATGTATTTGCCCTCCACTGCGTTCCTGGGACTGAACCCTCAGG
Organism: Oryctolagus cuniculus; assembly: GCF_964237555.1. NCBI lineage: Eukaryota > Metazoa > Chordata > Mammalia > Lagomorpha > Leporidae > Oryctolagus > Oryctolagus cuniculus. Next base: position 2,733,320 of record NC_091445.1, read on the forward strand.
GCGCACAGTCTGTTTTTTAATATCTGTATTTATTTATTTGAAAGTCAGAGTTACACACAGAGAGGAGAGGCAGAGAGAGAGAGAGAGAGGGAGGGGTCTCCCCAATTGGCCACGATGGCAGGAGCTGCGCCGATCTGAAGCCAGGAGCCAGGAGCTTCCTCCAGGTCTCCCACAGGGGTGCAGGAGCCCAAGGACTTGGGCCATCTTCCACTGCTTTCCCAGGCAACAGCAGAGAGCTGGATGGGAAGTGGAGCAGCTGGGACTAGAACTGGCGCCCATATGGGATGCCGGCGCTTCAGGCCAGGGTGTTAGCCAACTGGGCCACAGCGCCCACCCCGGCTCAGTCTTCATGACGCTGTCCTGTTTGAAGGAATTTCTATGATCTGGTGACACTGCTGTCACCGCTGCCAAGCTGTGAGTTCGCCACTGGTGAGGAAAGAACAAAGCACCTGCCGTTATGGCCAGGGCTGCCCTTGAACCTCACAGGAAGTTCAATTAAAGACAAAATCAGCTACAAAGAAAACCGCTTAGGATGGATGAATCCTTTGGCTTTCCTTGGTGTCACCAGCCTACTTGAACTCTCTCGAAATAATCCACAGGCTGTGTATCAAGTTGAAAAGCAGGAGCACCACGGGGTCGGGCAGCACCGGGACTGCATCTCCTAGGAGTGACGGCCCTGGCCTGTGGTCTGCAGAAGGAGCGCCCTTTGCAAATGCCACCACCCAGCCCTGGACCCCTGCTGCCTCTGACCGCTCTGTACTCTGCAGGCCTGAGAGGAAGCGACAGCTGTGCCACCTGCGGAATCTCCGCCGCTCTCGGCACAGCCAGCTCAACTTTCCATCGTCCTCACATTCCTCCTTTATGACATTTTCAAAAATTACCGTCATCTCAAGATCGGTGTTTCCATTTCTGGAAAAAAGCTTGTACCTCTGGGCACAGCTCGAGTATCTGCGACTTGGGCCGTCCGGTTGTTTTTCTGCTTTGGAAAAGCAGCTCCAGACGCCAGCCCGGCTGCCGATGTCTCAGCAGCAGGCACGGTGCTGGCGGCTCGGCCACCTGTGCCGGACGGTGGCCAGGCCGATGCCGCGAGGGGGACCGGGGTGAACTTTATCAGCTTCAAGAATTGTGTCAAGAAATGGAAGCGAGATGAGAGCAGTTCTCTGCTTGTTAAACAGAGATCTGGTGAATTTCCAGAGAAAACATCAGGAATTTTACTTGGTTAAAAAATAAAGCAGCCAAGGAAGGTGGGCCTGTCGTGGTGCAGGACGCGGCACGGCAGTCGGTCGGGGCTCGCCGCTGAGCGGTGCTCGGTCCCCGCTCCCCGGAGGCCTGGCTGCTGGGAGAAGGCGCAAGGCTGCGGCCCGTCTTCTGCGGCTGCGGGGAGAGAGTGTGGCAGCCCTTCCCACACCAGGACTCCCACAATCCACCTCTGAGCAGGATCAGGAGAAGATGGAGCGGTTAAGTCGCCCTTACCGCGCACCCACCCCACCCCAGGGCGTCGACTCCAGTCCTGGCTGCTCTGCTTCCAACCAGCTCCCTGCTGACGCACCGGGGAAGGCAGCAGGAGGCGGCTCAGGCACCTGGGCCCCTGCACCCACGTGGGAGACCCAAATGCAGGTCCAGGCTGCTGGCGTCAACCTGACCCAGCCCTGGCTGCTGTAGCCATTCGGGAAGTGAACCGGCGGATGGAAGATCTCTTTCTCTCCCTCCCTCACTCTGCCTTTCAATGAAGTAAATACATCTTAAAAAAAAAAAAAAAAGATAATCTTAAGGCTGACATGTGGATTTACAAGCCAACATTGGGCATCAATGACGTGGACTTGGCCAAGATGAAAGCCTCAGTGGCCTGGGGAAGAAGGCGATGGCTCAAAATGCACTCAGCACCTTCCTGCCCGGTGTAGGGTGCCACTGGGCCCAGGCTGTGACACCTCTGTCACCAGCGCACAAACCCCCGTGGCGCCAAGCAGGCTGCAACGCTGTCGCGCCCCAGCGCCTCCACACTTCCCCAGCTCCTCTGAGTCAGACCCCAGCGCCTCCACACTTCCCCAGCTCCTCTGAGTCAGACCCCAGCGTCTCCACACTTCCCCAGCTCCTCTGAGTCAGACTCCAGCGTCTCCACACTTCCCCAGCTTCTCTGAGTTAGACCCCAGCGCCTCCACACTTCCCCAGCTTCTCTGAGTCAGACCCCAGCGCCTCCACACTTCCCCAGCTCCTCTGAGTCAGACCCCAGAGCCTCCACACTTCCCCAGCTCCTCTGAGTCAGACCCCAGCGTCTCCACACTTCCCCAGCTCCTCTGAGTCAGACCCCAGCGCCTCCACACTTCCCCAGCTCCTCTGAGTCAGACCCCAGCGTCTCCACACTTCCCCAGCTCCTCTGAGTCAGACCCCAGCGTCTCCACACTTCCCCAGCTCCTCTGAGTTAGACTCCAGCGCCTCCACACTTCCCCAGCTCCTCTGAATCAGACCCCAGCATCTCCACACTTCCCCAGCTCCTCTGAGTCAGACCCCAGCGCCTCCACGCTGGACGCGACCACCACGCGGCTGAAGCTCACACCTGGCTCAGCGACTGCTGTCTATGCCCTTTTTATCGTGAAGTGGGCATTGGTTTTCGCGTTGACATAGGCAACAAGGGAACAGGTTTGTAAAGAATGTCCTCATTTTTCTAGATGGAATCCACAGGCAAGATGTGCAGTCTACTTCTGATCTAAGATAAGCTCCATCAGGATTCGTAAAAAGATATTTATGTACCTATTTATTTATTTGAAAGGCAGCATGACTGAGAGAGGAAGAGCCAAGGCGGGGGAGACATAGAGAGAGAGAGATAGAGACAGAGAGAGAGAGAGAGAGAGAGAGAGAGAGACAGACAGACAGACAAGGCCTACAAGGCCAGGCCCATCCATCAAGGGTTTCCACCTGTGTCTGAGGCACATTTTTTTTTTTACCCTGTAAGTTCACAGCTTTCATTACAGTCTCAGCTCCAGGATCTAAAGAAACTAGGGGAGGCCGGCGCTGCGGCTCAGTAGGCTAATCCTCCACCTTGCAGCGCCGGCACACTGGGTTCTAGTCCCGGTTGGGGCGCCGGATTCTGTCCCGGTTGCCCCTCTTCCAGGCCAGCTCTCTGCTGTGGCCCGGGAGTGCAGTGGAGGATGGCCCAAGTGCTTGGGCCCTGCACCCCATGGGAGACCAGGAGAAGCACCTGGCTCCTGCCATCGGATCAGCGCGGTGCGCCGGCCGCAGCGCGCCAGCCGTGGCGGCCATTGGAGGGTGAACCAACGGCAAAGGAAGACCTTTCTCTCTGTCACTCTCTCTCACTGTCCACTCTGCCTGTCAAAAAAAAAAAAAAAAAAAAAAAAGAAACTAGGGGAAACAATCATTCCTCTATCTGCGACACGGGACCCACGTCACACACACAGCATCTCCACGATTTAGGAATTATACAGGAGAAACATCAAACCACAAAATTGAAAAGAAAATATTGGAAAATATTTAGTACATTTCATGGTGGGAAAAAGTTTTCAGAACATCACAGAAAAGGAAAAGTTGATTTAATTGATAAATAAACATGGGAAAGACATGTCCAAAAAGCAACAAAATTTAAAAGATAAATTAGATCGGAAAAATATTTGCAAAGATATTATAGTCAAAAAACTCAATATATGGGGCCAGCGTGGCGGGGCACTGGGGAAAGCCACTGTCTGGGACCCTGGCGTTTCCTATCCCAAGTGCCGCTGAGAGTCCTGCCTGCTGACGGCCCGGGGAAGCAGCAGACGGCGGCCCGGGTGCTGGGGCCCCTGCACCCACAGTGGAGACCTGCGTGGAGCTCCCAGCCTGGCTTCAGCCTGGCCCAGTCCTGGCTATGTGGGCATCTGGAGAAGAAACCTCTGGACAAAAGAACTCTCTCTCTCTCTCTCTTTCCTTTTCTCTCTCTTTTTCTCTCTCTTTCTCTCTCTCCTCCTCTCTCTGCTGCTCTGCCTTTCAAATAAATAAAAATATATAAGTAGGGGCTCTCCTCTCTGCAGTCCTACGTCTCAAATAAATAAATAAATCTTGAAAAAATGTCATTTCCTCAGCTGGGTATAAAATTTAAAATGATTTATATCTAAGAAAAATCTTAAATGTAGACAGAGTTTACCCAGAAATAGCTCATTTCAGAATTATTTATAACAAAAGAAAGAGAGAGAGAGAGAAGGAGGGAGGGAAGGAGGGAGGGAGGCAGGGAGGGAGGCAGGGAGGGAGGGAGGCAGGGAGGGAGGGAGTTAACACAAAGCAATCCAAGGAAGCGGCTGGTTATAGGTACGGAGATGCATCCAAGGGACTCCACAGCAGATGGAATGCGTCTCTCTCTAATTCTGCCTTTTAGATAAATAAAATAAATCTTAAAAAAACTAAACATAACAAATTTAGAACACTCGGATAGAGGTAGATAAAAGAGCATTTTAAAGAAAAACTACATCAAAACTAATAAAAAATTAAAATAAAAACATTCAAAAATTAAAAGTAAAGAAAACGCCAACTCATATGGCAAACAACAGGCATGACGTCTTGACGGTGCCCCGGTTCCCAGCGCAGCCGCAGCCCCGACCCAGGCTGCACGAGGCCAGGGTGGCATCCACCTTCCCAGGCTCGCAGGACTCCAGAGGGGAATGCCGACACACGAACGCCCGCCAAGCCTCCTTTGCGTGAAATGATCTCACACCAGAGTCTGCTGTTTGCTCAACACGGACCACTGACCACGTGGAAACATAAGAAACGACCTCTAAGCCCGGCAGCTGGACTCGCATGGACATGCCAAACACTGAATACTGTGGCTATGCACAGTCTTTAGAGGTTCAAGGACAACGCATTCGATGAAGAAACATCCACGGGTTTCAAAAACTGGTGCACCAAAATAAACCTGCTTTAACTCACTTTCTGAGAGCTTTGGGAAGCCTCCTTGTCCGTGCACCATGGATTACACGCGTAAACGCTTTCAGGGCCACGAGGGTGACAAACACAAGGACACTGGGTCCTTGCTGGGACCTGGGAACCACAGTGAGGGGACTTGGAGGGCAACTGCTCCATTTGATTCCAGTCGATGCTGCCCTTGTGGACAAACAGGAACCCACTTGTCAAGTTTTCCCATTCTTTTATTTTTTTTTATTTGAGAAGCAGAGAGGGAGAGAGAGGGCTTCCATCTGCTGTTCACTCCCCAAATGGCCACAATGGCTGGAGCTGCGCCGATCTGTAGCCAGGAGCCAGGAGCATCTTCCGAGTCTCCCAGGCAGGTGCAGGGGCCCAAGGACCTGGGCCATCTTCCACTGCTTTCCCAGACCACAGCAGAGAGCTGGATCGGAAGTGGAGCAGCTGGGACAGAAATGGTGCCCACATGGGATGCCAGTGCCTCAGGCGGAAGCTTAGCCCCACTACACCACAGCACCGAGAACTTCCCATTCTTAAACTCTTCTGTTCCATGAACCATTCGCACGCACATCACACGTATCTTGGCTCTTTATTCCTAAGCTACCCTACTGTGTATTTCTCATGAAGAAAAACTCGACACCACGCTACCTTCGAGCAGGGCCATTGCAACGGGACTCAGAAGGGAGAGTGTCAGGGGGCTCCTCCCAGAGCACCTGGGGGGCAGCCACCCGCACTGACACCCAACAGGCTGGAAACCATGGCGCTACACCCTGTCCCACCATCGGTGAAAGCAATGCTCCAGCAGGGCACGGCTGGGGGTAACTCCATGTATGCACCGATCTACTCGTCTATCACGTGCCTGTGCAACATCCGCTTAAAGAACGGGACTCGGGGCCGCGCTGTGGCCCAGCGGGGAAAGCCCTGGCCTGAAGCTCCAGCATCCCATATGGACGCAGGTTCAAGTCCCGGCTGCTCCTCTTCCGATCCAGCTCTCTGCTGCGGCCTGGGAAAGCAGTGGAGGATGGCCCAAGTCCTTGGGCTCCTGCACCCACGTGGGAGACCCGGAAGAAGCTCCTGGCTCCTGGCTTCAGATCTGCTCAGCTCTGGCCACTGTAGCCATTTGGGGAGTGAACCAGCAGATGGAAGACCTTGCTCTGTCTCTCACTCACTCTCTCTGCCTCTCTGTAACTCTGCTTTTCAAATAAATAAAAAACTCTTAAAAAGAAGAACAGGACAAAACTAAAGTCGAAGTTTTCCTCCTGCACTCCCAGGGAGCACCCTGCACCTTCCAGGGCCAGTGCCTCCCCACACAGAGACCAGTGCTCCACTCCATGTGGGCTGAACCCGAGCAGGACCACCGCCACCCCCGAAGCCGAGCCTGGGCCTGCCCCCACCAGCCTGCTCCGTCACCACCTACGGTGCTACCGCACCCAGCCCTCGGCCCTCGGCACACACTTCGCGTGCTGTGTCTCCTGTCTCCGCCTCCCCCCACCAGTGCCAGCTGCTGAAGAGTCAGGAGCCCGCTCGTGCTGTCCACACCCAACTCTCAGCACCTAGGACAGGAGCTGCACCTGCAGGGAGCTCACCAGACACCTCCCAGGGAGAGGCCACCCGGCTGCCCCTGGCTCCTGCGGCCCTGTCCCCCACGAGCCCCATGGGAAGACGCTGTTACCCCCGCCTGCCACTGAACAGAGCTTCGCCTCACAGCCCTTCCGTGGAGGGCGAGAGGCTGAGAACAATCTAGTTCCTGGCGGAAGACCCAGGCCTGCACTCTCAATTTGATAAACACATGAAACTATGTATCTCTTAACGCATTTCTACTTAAAAAAAAAAAAAAAATCAATTGTAAGCGGAAGGAGCATCTTAACAGGGGGCTTGGCTCCTCCTCGCAGGGGAGGGAGAGGGCCAAGGGGCGGGTACCTGATGGTGTCCCACACGTCGAAGCCGTCCAGGGGCTTGGTGCCGCCGGTGTGCGCCCCTGCCAGCCGCGCCAGCGTCGGCAGCCAGTCGGAGATGTGCAGCAGCTCCCGGCTCTTCACGCCCTTCCGCTTCAGCAGGGGGCTGGCCACAAAGCCCACGCCGCGCACACCGCCCTCCCACAGGCTCCACTTCCTGCCGCGGAGGGGCCAGTTGTTGCCCCCGGCCAGAGTCTGTCCGCCGTTATCTGAAACACAACAGGGCCTTGTCGTGAGCACATGGAAGCTTCCGGAATCCTGAGAGAGGTGCTGGTGTCGACTCTACCAAACCTGCTCACTGAGTGACTGACAGACTGACTGAATCAATGAGTGAATGATAAATGGATGTCACCAGGGCGTTAGACTGAGGCCTCTCCTGTGTTTTGACCGGCCCACCGCAGCCCACAGAGAACACTCCAGAAAGACTCGGCCCAACCCTGCCCGACGTGCACCCTCCCCCAGCCTCGTCCTGGCCAGGAACCCTCAGGGCTTCCGCCTCAGAGGAGCCCACGCGATCCTCCTCACATCGCCTTAGGAGTCCCCGCGCCTCCACCACGCTAAGCACGTGGGCCACTGTGCTCACTGCCCGTGGGCGTCCCTGTGGGTTGGGGGCCAGGCAGGGTGATACCACACATGTCAGTATTAACCAGTGCTTATGGAATGAAGGGAAAACTCATACCTTCCCCCCTACTAACCACCTCTCCTGTACCAACCACCCCTTCCTTACCAACCCCCTCTCATAACCACCTCTCCCGTACTAACCACTTCTCCTGTACTAACCACCTCTCCCGTACCAACCCCCTCTCCCGTACTAACCACCTCTGCTGTACTAACCAACCCTCCTGTACTAACCAACCCTCCTGTACTAACCACCTCTCCTGTACTAACCCCTTCTCCCGTACTAACCCCCTCTCCCGCACTAACCCCCTCTCCCGCACTAACCCCCTCTCCCATACTAACCCCCTCTCCCATACTAACCCCCTCTCCCGTACTAACCACCTCTCCCATACTAACCCCCTCTCCCGTACTAACCCCCTCTCCCGTACTAACCCCCTCTCCCGTACTAACTACCTCTCCCATACTAACCACCTCTCCTGTACTAACCCCCTCTCCTGTACTAACTACCTCTCCCGTACCAACCCCCTCTCCTGTACCAACCCCCTCTCCCGTACTAACCCCCTCTCCCATACTAACCACCTCTCCTGTACTAACCCCCTCTCATAACCACCTCTCCTGTACTAACCACCTCTCCCGTACTAACCACCCCTCCCATACTACCCACCTCTCCTGTACTAACTACCTCTCCCATACTAACCACCTCTCCTGTACTAACCCCCTCTCCTGTACTAACTACCTCTCCCGTACCAACCCCCTCTCCTGTACCAACCCCCTCTCCCGTACTAACCACCCCTCCTGTACTAACCACCTCTGCTGTACTAACCACCTCTCCTGTACTAACCACCTCTCCTGTACTAACCCCCTCTCCCGTACTAACCACCTCTCCTGTACTAACCCTCTCTCCTGTACTAACTACCTCTCCCGTACCAACCACCTCTCCCATACTAACCCCCTCTCCCGTACTAACCACCCCTCCTGTACTAACCACCTCTGCTGTACTAACCACCTCTCCTGTACTAACCACCTCTCCTGTACTAACCACCCTCTGCTGAACTAACTACCCTCTCCTGAACTACCTTCTCCTGAACTAACTACATTATTTCATACTAAGCACCCTCTCTAATACTAACTACTCCCTCTTGTACTAACTACCCTCTCCCATACTATCTTAATACTAACTATCCTCTCTGAAACTAACTACCCCCTCCTGCACTAACCACCCTCTCTAGTACTAACCACATGATCTCACACTAACTACCCTCTCCTGCACTAACCACCCTAATACTCACCACCCTCTCTCATATTAACTACTTCCTCCCATACTAACTCCTTTCTCCCATACTAACTACCCTCACCTGTACTAACCACCATCTCCTGAACTAACTAGCCTCTCCTGTACTACCTCTCTAGAACTAACTACCCTCTCCCATACTAACTACCCTTTCCCTCTCCAGTACTAACTAGTCTTCTTCCAAGCTACCTTCTTCTGTTCTAACTACCCCGTCCCATACTAACTACTGCTTCCTCAAACTAGTACCCTCTCCTGCACTAACCACCCTCTCTAGTACTAACCACATGATCTCACACTAACTACCCTCTCCTGCACTAACCACCCTCTCGCATGCTAGTAACCCTGCTCCCTCCTGACGCTGTAGTCAGTACAGATGTAACCAGAGGCCGGAGCAGGACACATCTGCTATGAGACTTCTCAGTCGAGCACAGGCCCTGATGCCACACTGCGTGCTTTGTGCAGATCCATGCATGTCACCCAGGACAGCACGTGGCATGTTCGTGTGAGCTGGGATCCCCATGTGTCACCCAGCATGGCACAGAGCATGCTCACGAGGTCTGGGATCCACACGTGTCACCCAGCACAGCACGTGGCATGTTCACGTGAGCTGGATCCACACGTGTCACCCAGCACAGCACGTGGCATGTTCACGTGAGCTGGATCCACACGTGTCACCCAGCACAGCACGTGGCATGTTCACGTGAGCTGGATCCACACGTGTCACCCAGCATGGCACATCCACGTGAGCTGAGACCCACACGTGTCACCCAGCATGGCATGTGGCACATCCATGTGAGCTGAGACCCACACGTGTCACCCCGCACGGCACATGGCACATCCACGTAAGCTGAGATCCCCGCGTGTCACCCGGCACAGCACGTGGCACATCCATGAGAACTGGGACCAGGCATGCCACCCAGCACGGCACAGGGTACATCCACGTGAGCTGGGCCCCACATCCACGAAAGGAAAACCGTGTCTCACGTGTTTACATAAAGCTCCCAAGCAGTGGGATGTGGGCCTCATCATACCTCCGGGACAACGTCTCAGCGTCCACACTGGTCACTGAGCTGACACCTGCAGTGACCTGAGCACCATCAAGTGTGGGAGACTTCTCGGTGGTCTACAAACGTCCCTGCAAACAGAGCAGTGGGGGAGGGGTTCTGGGGGGAAGACCCCTCCCCACAGGACAGCGAGAACTCCCACGGAGTGTGCAGAGCAGTGGGGGAGGGGGGTTCTGGGGGGAGACCCCCCCCCAGGATGGTGAGGTGAACGCCTACGGAGCGCAGACCCAGGGCAGAGAGAGCTGCTGCTCCCGGGCCCCAGGCAGGGCAGGCGGGTGGCGCCAAGTTGCTGGGGTCAGCATCCCCACCCGGGCGAGGGCTCAGAGCTGGACTGCGGAAGACAAGCAGGGCTGCCACTGTGTGCTGCTGGCAGAATCGCACCCGTGTCAGAGGTGACCCCGGAGACGCCTTCAACAGGGCACTAGTTGGTGTGTCTGTCACACGGAGACATTTCTAAAAAACCTCTGTAATCCAAAGGAGCCTCAGGAGGGTAGTGTGGCGACCTGCTCGAGGGTATACAGCCATCTCCCCGCTACCACAGGGAGGTATACAGTCGTCCACTTCACCATGTGCAGGTATACAACTGTCCTCCCCATCACAGGGAGGTAAATACAGCCGTGCCCCTCACGACGGGGAGGTATACAGTCATCCCCTCACCACAGGGAGGTATACAGCCGTCCACTTCACCATGTGCAGGTATACAGCTGTCCTCCTCGTCACAGGGAGGTAAATACAGCTGTGCCCCTCACGACGGGGAGGTATACAGTTGTCCACAACATGGAGGTATACAGCTGTCCCCTCGCCACAGGGAGGTATACAGTCATCCACTTCACCACACGGAGGTATACAGCCGTCTTGCCCTTACCCAGGGGAGGTATACAGCCGTCTTGCCCTTACCCAGGGGAGGTATACAGCCGTCTTGCCATTACCCGGGGGAGGTATACAGCTGTCTTGCCTTTACCCGGGGGAGGTATACAGCTGTCTTGCCCTTACCCGGGGGAGGTATACAGCCGTCCTGCCTTTACCCAGGGGAGGTATACAGCTGTCTTGCCCTTACCCAGGGGAGGTAAACAGCCATCTTGCCCTTATCCAGGGGAGGTATACAGCCATCTTGCCATTACCCGGGGGAGGTAAACAGCCGTCTTGCCTTTACCTGGGGGAGGTATACAGCCATCTTGCCCTTACCCGGGGGAGGTATACAGCCGTCTTGCCCTTACCCGGGGGAGGTATACAGCTGTCTCCCCCTGCCCACGGGGAACATGCTGCGAGACCACCTGCGGATGCCTGGAGCTGCAGACAGAACTCAACTCTACGGGCTGTTTCTCCCTGAACACTCACGCTTACGGTGAAGTCGGAGTTCTCCATCGGGCACGGTAAGAGAGGACTAACAGCAGCTAAGACGACGGTGACGGTGACGGTGACGGTGACCGTGGAACTCACTGTAGCTGCGCACGGCAGTAAAGGGCGCCCAGAGCCCGGGCAGGAGGAGGGGGCTCAGGCGGATCTGATGTAGAACGCGGCCGCTGTGTACTCCTGACATTTTCCACTTCCTACTTCCAGACCACGGCAGGCCATGGGTGACAGAAACCACAGAAAGGGAAGCCGTGGACAGGAGGGACCACGGCACATGGAGTCTGTTCCCGAGATGGCAGACTGGTCAGAACCACGGAAGCACCCGGGAGAGCAGAGCAGGCGTTTGGGGACGAGCACGGGCTGCGCACCGGGCACTGCGTGAAATTTGCATGTACGTGGTTGAGAGAGAGACAGTTCCCACCGCTGGTTCACTGCCCAATTACCAGGAACTGCTGGGGCCGGACCAGGCTCAAACCAGGAGCCAGAACCCAACCCGGGTCTCCCACACGGCTGCCGGGACCCAACTACTCGAGCCATCACCACTGCCTCCCAGGGTGTGCGTGAGCAGAAGCAGGAAGCAGAGCTGGGACACGGGTAACAGGCACGAGATGCAGGCACCTGAACTGCTAAGCCGGACACCTGCCCAGCACCGCAGTGGCTCCTGGGATCTTTCCAGGGCCGGGGTTGGACAGACCCGAAGCCTGATGCTGGCCACTGGCACGAGGCCCCTTGGGACCCTCACCCCGAATGAGGAGACCCGGCCCCTCCCTCCTGTACTGCCTGGGAATGAAATGACACCATTTACAGTGAGCACATGGCAGGGCGAAGGCCACAGCCTCGGTACTCAGTCAGCTGCAGTGGCTCTGTTGTTTCAATGTTTACATAAACCCAAATGCTGGGTCAGATAAATGCTTCATTGCTTTAAAAAATGTGGTGTGAAGAGGCCCAACAGCTGGGGAGTGGCAAGGTGGGGATTCCCACAATGTGCGTCTCCCCAGGCGACAGTAACCTGGGCACAGCACACACCTTCCCAGGGGTGGCAGGAGAACGGGTTCAGTTCCCTCCAGGAACTGTCGCTTACGAGTAAGAAACTCAAGAGCTGGGGCCGCGCTGTGGTGCAGCCGGTGAAGCTGCCGCCTGTGATGCCGGCATCCCGGACGAGTGAGTCCCATGTGAACTCCCGGCTCTATGCCTGGGAACGCAGCGGAAGACGGCCCAAGAGCTTGGGCCCTGCCACCCACGTGGGAGATCCGGATGGAGCTCCAGGCTCCTGGCCTCAGCGTGGCCCAGCCCCAGCCACTGCAGACACCTCGGGAGGGAACCAGCAGATGGAAGGTCTCGCGTGCTCACTCTTCCTGTACTTCTGCCTTTCAAATAAGTAAACAAACGGAAGGAAGGGGGGGGGGAGGGAGGGAGGGAGGGAAGGAAAGAAGGAAGGAAGGAAGGAGGGAGGGAGGGAGGGAGGGAGGCAGGCTGGCTACAAGGCCACTCCAGGCAGAGTCCTGATGCAGGCCGCTGGTGGTCCCTGTGCTTTCTGCAAGGGGGCTGAGTGCAGACATGGCCTGGACCAGATGAAAGTGAACTCCCAGTGCATGGGGTCGGATGCTGGGGGTAGACGGCCTTGTTGTCTGACACCAGAGACCTAGGAGCTTTCCTCTCCTCTCACCACTTCTCTTCCCAACAAACACTCAAGACCAGAGCCTCCACCCCAGCCAGCTTAGGAGAGCCACCATCCGCTTCACAGCCGGGCTTGCAGCCCTGGGCACACAGACCAGGAGGGCGCCGTCTCCAGACAGGCGCTGTCTCCACGCCCAGAGCACCTGAGCTGGAAGGAAGCAGCCACACTGGAACGGCACACAGAGCCCGGGGCTGGGACGGAACCTGCCCTGCAGAGCCGTGAGCCACACGGCTCCCAGCTGTGCCCGCTCTAAGCAGGCAGCCGCCCCTGAGCCGTTACACGACCTGTCCGTCAGCTCCGCACACTCGGGGTGCCCAGCAGCACACACAACGGGACAGCGGTGGGGGAAGCAAGCGGGCAGGAGAAGGCTGAGGGGGGTCTGATGCTGGGCACAGCCCCGCAGCTGTGACTCAGAGGACGATCCTCCGGGCCACGGACAGACGTGGCCGCCGCCGTCTCCTTTAGGGAGGGCGTGGGCACAGGGAGCGTGGCTGTTTCTGCCGTTAGCTCAGCGGGATGTTTTTGCCATTAGAAACGACCGGCGGTTCTTCGATTGGTTTTCCATGTGGCTTCCTCAATCGGTTTTTCAACAGCCCTCCAGGGAGAAGCACTGTCAGCGGACACACCTGCGGCTCCTGGGGCCTTGTCCGGCAGCCAGCTGCAGGCGTGGCTGGGGCAGGCAGCCGTGCAGCCTCGCGGGGCCTCTGGCTGGGGCCGGCCGCTGCTCCGCAGAGGGGCAGACGCCCCAAGAGGGTTAAACGCGCACATCGACTGGTTCAGGCTGCAGGGCAGCCCCAAGAGCGCGACACAAACCGATGGCAGCCACAGTGAGGGAAAAGCGAGCTCCCTGGAAGCAAGTAGGAGTGAGGGCTTCCTGGCCCAACCTGAAAAGACAGCAGGCCACGGCCACGTCAGACCCGTTCGCCCCGTCTCCTCTCCTAGCTCGCTTTTTGGCAAACGTTGGTTTCGTAAGAGTTCATTTACAGCTGAGATTTCTGTTTCATTTCCTGGCTGACTCCGGAGAAGACGCCTCTGGCACGTGAAAGCCACCACGAGGCGCTCTCCCGGGAAGTCGCGTGCCAGCCACGTCTTGGCAGAAGGAGAACCGAATCCTAAGACCTCCGCAGTCTGCGAGAGAAACGCCGATGCTGCCACACGCAGACTGCACATCTCACCTCACTGCCCACTGCTGAGCAAAAACAACTGTGATAAAGTCACGGGGCGGCATCGGCTCGCCGAAGGTCTGAGCAGAGCAGGAGGATGGGGCGCACAGCCTCACCTAAGCCCGGCCAAGGACACAGCAACAGCGGAGTAGCGCTCTGCTCACACTTCCCCTCCCTCGGGCTCCCGGTATTTTATGCCGGATGAGCCTGAGATTCCACCAGCTCCGACTACGTCGGCCCCCACCACCGGGCTCCCACACACCCCCAGTAGGTGTCTCTGGAAAGCCCCAGACCAATCACCCACAGCTGTGCTTGCCGGCCCGCCTGCTTGTCAGTCAGGAGCAGGTGCAAAGATGGTGCCCGCCTGCTTGTCAGTCGGGAGCAGGTGCAAACGTGAGCTGAGCAGAGAGTCTTCCGGGCCCCATCCGCTGTGGGCACCAACGCCCAAGACAGCAACCCCATAAAAGCACCGCGTACTTCAGTCACAGAGAACTTGCCCCTCCCCAGTGCTGGGACTTGAGGGCATTCAGGAAGGTCGTGGGGAAAATGTGCCATCTTTCAGCTCCTGTCTCCATGAACTCCTCGAAGCCCCGCACGAGTCAGGCCCTCTCGTGCCAACCCTGCCCCAGCCAGGTCGGCTCCATCACCTGCAGGGCCTCTCCCCTCCTTTCTGCCTGGCCTGACATCACCTCCTCCGTGCACCTGCCGTGCAGGGCCCAGGTTGGCCTCCTCTCTCCACTGCAGCCTCATGTCCCTCCCCAACCCCAGGTGCCCCGTACATTGCTGATCCACCATCCATGGCTGAGCCACCCCCAACTCGGCTTGTCAGCAGCGAGAAAGTTCCTTGCTGCTTGCACTCCCTGGCCCCAGGGAGAGGCCCAATGACTTGGGGTGGGGGTGGGGGTGGGGGACAAATCACCCAAGTACAGGGGAAGGCACTGAAGACAAACTCTGCTCTCCCTGCAGCTTGTCCTGAGCCTTCGACTCGACCTGGACTCTCGACAGCAGGTCCACACACAGCTGCTGCTGGGAGCTCCTGGGCCCCGAGAAGCCCCTACAGCACGTGCTGGTCCAGTCTGGCACCCGGTCGGCTGTGCCAGCCCTGGCCTGCAGGGGAACACTCACCCCTCTGACACCGCTCTCTCCAGGGACGGCCGGAGCCAGGGGCTCCGCGAAAGTGGCCGTGGTGGGACGGACAGGTGCTGTCACGTGGAGTCAGGGAGGAAGGCGGTCCTGCAGCAGCCTCTTGGAGGGGCCGAAGCCAGGAGGATGGACAGAGGCAGCCCAGGACCAGCAGCGAGAGCAGAGCGGGCCCAGCTGCACGTCCAACTGCTCAGCGTCCATGTCAAGTTCCTTCTTCACTAGACTAGTGACGATGAGGAGGGTCGTCCACACGGGCTCAGAGAACACGCCGCGAGAAACTCAGACACGCACTTCATAACTGCCTGGCACCAAAATGCAGCGAGGGCTCCAGGCTGCCGGCCCCCAACTCCCTGAGGGGCCCCCTTCAGAACACTGCTCCGGGAACTAAGCTGGACAATGACCAGATGTAAACGGGACGGTCCCTCGTGGCTCCGTGGCTGCCACGGCCCTTCTCCACGGTCCCTGGGGGCCAGGTTACTCATGCCCTGAAACATTAGCGGGTGACGGGGGTTAAGCTGTGGGCTCTGAGCCTGAGCATCCTCATCTGGATATGAGGACACCATATCCGAGCCACAGATGTGGGGCTCGGTCGGGCCCGGGCCCCCTGACGACGACAGGGACCGGTGACAGCAGCAGCAGGTGCACCGGGCAACCCCCCGGTTATTTACTTGGCACATCCTGCAGCCAGGTGTTTCAGCCACGCTCACCCCAACAGTATCCTCAGTGGAGAGCCCAGGATGCCCTCCCTGCAGGCAACTTCCCGCGAGCCATGAAATCCTAACAAACTGCGACTGGCTTTGCTTTGCTATTATCTGGGGAGACCCGGGGTGACTGTCAGTTTCCACACGTTTCGATAAAGTACAACAGTCGTCAGGGAACGAGGCACAGCCCCCACGGCCTGGAACTCGCTAAGCCTCAGAGGCTGGACACTGACACGGATGGTCCTCTGGTCGTCGGTGGGGGGCACGAGGTTCGCAGCCCCCGAGGCAGACAGAGCTCCTCCTGCTGGGGCACAGCCGCACGCTCAGCAGACTCCAGCTCTGCGCGGGGAGCTCGGCCAGGGGGGTGCACCTGCCCGGCTGGGGCCCCGAATTCCGGGCTTGGACTGGGCAGCCAGACACCGCGTGGTTGACGCAGTCACCAGCAGCGTTGAGACAAAGGGAGACAGATAGTCAGGGAAAGGTCAACATCAGACATGGATGGGGGTTAAATAGAAAGCGACCGTAACAGGTGTAGGGAAACATCTCCCCATTTAACAGCACTGACGCCGTTGCTTCCAAGGACCGAGGACGAGACGCCAGGACGTGTTCTCTCTCCTTTAAAGCTACCGCAGGACAAAAACGACCCAGAAGTCGGCTCAGGGACTGGAATCATCTGTCCTCCAACAGCTGCGATGGAACCGAGAACCAGGTCCTAACTTACTACACACTGGGAGGCAAGCGGCTTTTTTTCTGCACTGCAAATGCACAGGTAGCACAGAGCCTGCAGGTCTCCGGATGGAAGTGGTCAGCCGAGCGCCAGGTGCCGTGGGCCCAGGAGAGCGGGCCTGCGCCTCCCGTCCTGAACCGCTAAGCAGTGCACGGGGAGCAGGCCGGGGGAGCAGGTCCTGGCAGACCTGCAAATGCTCGCCCTCTCCCTCCTGGTGACAACACCCTTGCAGAGAACACTCGTCGGCTTTACGGTGACCGTCAGGGAAAACCCTGCTTCCCCCCACCCCAGGGAGCGTTCTGCTTACTCGGGCGTGAACCCCGTAGACCCAGCACCTGCTCGTCCTTCCGCGAGAGATGAGAAAACAGAGGGGGGCCAGTGCCGCGGCTCAACAGGCTAATCCTCCACCTAGCGGCGCCGGCACACCGGGTTCTAGTCCCAATCGGGGCGCCGGATGCTGTCCCGGTTGCCCCTCTTCCAGACCAGCTCTCTGCTGTGGCCCGGGAGTGCAGTGGAGGATGGCCCAGGTGCTTGGGCCCTGCACCCTACGGGAGACCAGGAGAAGCACCTGGCTCCTGCCATCGGATCAGCGTGATGCACTGGCCACAGCACGCCGGCTGCGGCGGCCATTGGAGGGTGAACCAACGGCAAAAAAGGAAGACCTTTCTCTCTCTCTCTCTCTCTCACTGTCCACTCTGCCTGTCCAAAAAAAAAAAAAAAAAAAGAGCAGCGGGGGCGAGCTTGAGGCAGAGACACGTCCTCGCCGGACGTTGCTTCCTAAGCCAAAGACACGCTTTCAGGGTCACTCAGAACAATCGATACACCAGCCCGAGGGCACTCTGCCTCCCCAGAGCTCTGCTCTGGAGCTGCACCACGGCTGCAGGCCGAGCTGAGCACCGGAGAGGCACGCAGACGTCCCACCAGCATGGCCGGCTCGGCCCCTGCAAAGAACGACCGACCAGGAAGCAGGCCCGAAACAGCAGAAACAAAATCCACTCGCTCCACCAGGACAGCCGGCAGCCGGCGCCAAGCATTCCAGACGCACATCCCCTTGGAGCCACAGTGCACGCCTGCCCAGGCCTGGCAAAGCAAACTGTGCGTCCCCAGGTCCTGGTCCCGCCATCCACACGGGGCAGCAGATTCCGGGGATCAGGGTGTGCACAGTGGGCAGCAGGGTGGGAGCCGGTGACCCCGGACACCAGCAGGAGACAGCCCCATAATGAGGGTCGCTGGAGGGAGGCAGGCCCGGGCTCTGCATAACCAGAGATGTCGCAGTGGAGACAAAGCTGTGCATGGCCAGGCGCCGGGACAGAGAGCAGCCCAAACACTCCAACAAACCAGAACAGGTAGCCCTGGGCAAACACCAGGCGGCACAGAGAGCTGGGATCAGAGGCCAGCTCAGCACCTGCGAGGCCTCCCTGGGACTCGGACGGTGCACCAGGTCTGGCTTCCTAATTTCCTAGCAAGCAGGAAGCTGCACGGTAGGGAGCTTCAGTGGTTAGGGTTGGCCTCTATAGAAGGAAGTGGAAGAGAGAAAAACAGCCAAGGGAAATGGAAAGCAGGCCACAGACCGGGAAGGCACAAAGTTCCTGCAGGTCAGCAGGTGCCTCCTGGGCCCGACATCCCCCGGGGCCTGAGCATAGGCACTCTCGTCCCTGGTGGTCTCCTCTCGCCTGGCGGGCAGGCAGGGCACAGGTGCATGGCCCCAGGTGGACAGTCCACAGACAGATGACCTAACGGGTTCAGCTGCCTTAATCACTCAGAGTGGGTACCAGGAGACAGCAGAGCAAAGCAGGAAGACCTGGCCATGGCCCTGAGGGATGGAGAGGGTGACAGATGTGGGGGGTCCAAGCACAGGAGGGCTGTGCCCGAGCCCTGGAGGACCCTGGGACAGAGGAGTGCACCGGAGACTCCCTGCCCCTCCCTGTGCCTGGGGGTCACGGCGGCTCCGATGACAGGGCACACTGGGTGACGAAGGCAGCTGGGGGGGCAGCCCCCCGTGTGGAAGCAGCTGTGAACGTCTTCTGCTCTCTGCTGAGGAGAGCACAGCCGTGCACAGAGGTGGCATGGAGATGGCGAGTAAGCAGGCGGCAGCACAGCCCAGGCAGGGGCAGCGGTGTCAGCCACAGGGCGCTCCCTGTGCCACAGTGCCTGCTCCCTGGGGGGCCACAGTGACCGGGACAGCCTGCACGCACAGAGATGCCACCCCCTTCCCCACAGCACAGGGCTCAGCCGTAGGAGAAGACGCCAGCCCCGTGCCTGGCTTCCACGTCACCGCGTCTGTGTGGGCCTCACGGCCAGAGGTCGCGTCGTCCTCGGGTACGGGGTCCCGTTCAGCTGTTCAGTAGAGGACCCCACTGTTGCTGTGGTCCTGCGTGTTCCGATGTGGGGATCTGTGAGCCGCAGACCTGGACTTCATCTCCACACAGCAGGGCTGAAATGGCAGGAAACGCCCTGGAACGCGGAGTTTGCCTGTCGGGTGGGCCACAGTCTCTCCAGCCGAACCCCACTTCTCACAGCAAGTCTCGGGCGGTGCTTCTCCCACTGCCCACAAATGGATTCACACGGCTGACATGGATCACACGATGCTGCCACCCCCGCAGGCGGCCAGGCAGCAGCACGGCTTGCTGGGCCACCAGGGGCTGGGAGGGCTGCGTCCCCTTCGGCCACTCCAGGGCAGTCCGCTTCCCGGCCTGTCCGGCTGCCAGGGCGTGTGTGTGTTCTGCGGGCCACGCCCCTTCCTCCGCCTGCCAGGCCAGCCTTGGTGGTGGAGCCCTTCTGCCATCACAGTCCCGCGGCCCACACTCCGGCCTCCCTCTCCCCCACTTAAAGACACACGCGGCTTCACTGATCCAACAGCATGATCCAGCGTGGTCTCCCCTTCTCAAAGTCGACTCACTGCCAACCTCAGCTGGGTCTGCAACCAGCAATCCCCTGTACCGCAGGACGTACCGGAGCCACACGGTCCAGGCTCCAGGACGGGAATGTGTGTGGGGGCGGGGCAGCACTGCACCCTGCACAACCACGGTGACCACGGGCACGCACCCCAGGGCTGCCTCAGTTCCCAGATCACAGAACAACGCGGTACGAAGAGAACGACCCAGCTTTATGCACTGTTCAAAGCTATGCTTGTCATGACGCCGGGGCACCGGAATACAGAGCTCAGGAGAAGAACCGCATCTGGCTGGTCCTTTGATGCTGGCAAAGGAGCTACACAAGCCAGTGAGAGGAGAGACACTGCAAGAATCACGCGAGAGTGAGTGGGATCTATGTGCTAAGGACAAAGACAAAACAAAAAGAACAACCGTGACCAGCCCCTAGCTCACAGCTTACGTAAAAGTTAGCTTGCAGGTCACTTTAGAACTTGGTAACAGAAGACAAAGAACTCAAGCAATTAATAATATAGAGGCGCTGTGGCGTAGCAGGTGGAGCTGTGGCCTGCAGCACCTGCATCCTGTGTGGATTCCGGTTTGTGTCCCGGCTGCTCCACTTCCTATCCAGCTCCCTGCTAATGCGCCTGGGAAAGCAGTGGAAGACGGCCCACATGCTTGGGCTCCTGCACCCACATGGGAGACCCAGATGAGGCTCCCAGCTCCTGGCTGGGCCCCTGCAACCATCTGAGGAGTGAACCACCAGATGGAGGATCCATGTCCATGACTCTCTGTCTCTCTCTCTGCCCCTCTCCCTCTGCCTCTCCTTCTCTCTAACTCTAACTTTCAAATAAGTACATAAATCTTCAAAAATAAAAAACAAACAGGCAAAGGATTTAAATAGGTATTTTTCTAAAGAATACACACAAATGGACAATGAGAACATGGGAGATGCAAAGTGACACATGAAGGAGATGCCATTCCACACCAGCCAGGATGGCACTCATCAAAATGACAATGACAAGTGCCAGAGGGGGAAGGTCACACGGGCAGCTTCCTTGCTGCTGTTGGTGGCTCCAGAGTTTCCAGGAGGCCCAGCAGTTCCAGTCCCAGGAGAAGGGAGGAAAAATGGGTCCACGTGAAAACCTGCATCCCAGCCAGAGCAGCATCATTCCCGACAGCCCCCCGAACGCGGAAGCAGTCCAAGTGTCCAGGACTTGATGAATGGGCACAGAAGACGTGCTGTATTTTTAGCAATGTACAGTAAGGAAACCACTCTTATTCACCAGGGAAGGGGCGGGCAGTACAGATCCCCGCTGTGAAGAGACGGCCCTTGAGAATATCACACTCAGTGAAGGACGCCAGACACAAAGGACCCGCATCGCAGGCCACACCCACAGCAGCAGAATCTACAGAGGCAGGAAGTAGAGTGGGATTGACAGCTGCTGGAGGGGAGGGCCTTGGTGCCTGCTAACAGGATTGCTTTGGGAGGCGATCAAAATGTTCTGGAGTTAGATTTTGGTGGTGACTGCACAACTTCGTGAAAATACTGAAAACCAGGGAATGGCATGTTTCAAAAGGAGAAATTTTATGGAATCTGAATTATCTTGGGAAAACAACACCGTGCATGAAAAACGAAAAATAAACACGGATCAAAGACCTACATGAAAGCTGAAACCATGAAACCTTACGGGAAAACACAGAATGCCTGCGTGACTCGCTCATGGTCCAAGGCTTCTTAAGCCAGCAACGCTCTGCGCATGCGTGTCTAGAAGCTGCTGCGACCCGTGACTGCGTAAGAGGACGCACAGCCGCCACCCAGCTCCCGAACACCCACCCGGTGGGCTTGGTCCCTCGGAGGGGAGGCGCGGAAGGAGAAGTCCCGCAGCCAGGAACCGCAGGCGGTCCCTCTGCTTCTCGGGAATGCGCAGGGCTGCGCTGGCCCTCCCCGGCCCCGCGTCCACACCAGAGCTTGCAGGACCCGCCCACCGGTCTCTGCTCCCAGGCTCGGCCGCCTCGCTGGCGTGGCTGCTTCCTTCCTTCTGGCACAGACCCCTCGTTCACACCGCAGTTCCCTGCCGGGCTCCCGTGGCTGGCCGGGGGGACAAAACGTGCACCTGGCACCACCTGGCACGTGCATCACAACATATTCCCGAACGCCTGAACACGGAGTCAAGTGGAAAATGACTTCACGATAGATAAGAGGTTACCGGAATCTTGCACGTTCCACGTATGAAATCATGTTAACCCCATCGGGCAGGAAACGGTGTACGTGTGACCCCCCATACAGTCTCAGCACGGCATGTCTGAGTTCTGACAGTCACAGAACCACCACCACAGGCAGCATCCGGCACATTCTGGAACATTCTTTCACTCGGCAGACGGTGTCTGAGACTCGGCGGTGCAGAGGCTGCGCCAGTAGTCCAGGGCACTGCTGAGTGCACGGTGCTGTGCGTCCCCTGGGCGAGGGGCATCTGGTTTCATCCAGTTCCGAGCAGCTCTGATAAAGCGGCTGAAACACAACCCGGGTGCTCCCTGTCTGTCCACCCGCGCGCGGCTCTCAGCAGCTGGGCTGCGGGGCGAGCGCGGTTTTCCCTGAGCGCACCCTGCGCGCTGCAATTCCCGAGCTCCCTGGATCTGCTCAAGCCCCGCCCCGGCCCAGGCAGCACCTGCGCTCTCCCTCCTCTCCTGCCCACACAGGACAGGCCCGTGCCCCGGGCTCTGCCGACACCGTCTCTCTGCCCGCTCTGCAGACCCGCCCGGGACGGCAGCGCCTCCGCTTCTGGGCGCCGGCAGGGAATCTCGGACTACTGTGCCAGTCCTAGAGCGGCCGCCCTGGCGGCTGCCGTCTCTCTGGTTTCTCACTTCTGCTTCTCTGCTGAGACGTTCTGCTTTTCCATCTGTTCCAAGAGCATCTGACAGACACAGGGAGACCGCGGACATGGGCCTGTGCTGTCCCCTCACACACACACACACACAGGGAGAGCGCGGACATGGGCCTGTGCTGTCCACACACACACACACACACACACACACACACAGGGAGATCGCGGACATGGGCCTGTGCTGTCCCCTCACACACACACACACACACACACACACACACAGGGAGACCGCAGACATGGGCCTGTGCTGTCCCCTCACACACACACACACACACACACAGGGAGACCGCGGACATGGGCCTGTGCTGTCCCCACACACACACACACACACACACAGGGAGACCGCGGACATGGGCCAGTGCTGTCCCCACACACACACACACACACACACAGGGAGACCGCGGACATGGGCCAGAGCTCAGCCACGCTGTCCTTTCACACACACACACACACACGCACACACACGGGGAGACCGCGGACATGGGCCTGTGCTGTCCCCTCACACACACACACACACACACACACATACAGGGAGACCGCGGACATGGGCCTGTGCTGTCCCCACACACACACACACACACACACACAGGGAGACCGCGGACATGGGCCAGTGCTGTCCCCACACACACACACACACACACACACACAGGGAGACCGCGGACATGGGCCAGAGCTCAGCCACGCTGTCCTTTCACACACACACACACACACGCACACACACGGGGAGACCGCGGACATGGGCCTGTGCTGTCCCCTCTCACACACACACACACACACGCACACACACGGGGAGACCGCGGACATGGGCCTGTGCTGTCCCCTCTCACACACACACACACACACGCACACACAGGGAGAGCGCGGACATGGGCCTGTGCTGTCCCCACACACACACACACACACACGCACACACAGGGAGACCGCGGACATGGGCCTGTGCTGTCCCCACACCCGCGGACATGGGCCAGTGCTGTCCCCACACACACACACACACACACACACAGGGAGACCGCGGACATGGGCCAGAGCTCAGCCACGCTGTCCTTTCACACACACACACACACGCACACACATGGGGAGACCGCGGACATGGGCCTGTGCTGTCCCCTCACACACACACACACACACACACAGGGAGACCGCGGACATGGGCCTGTGCTGTCCCCTCACACACACACACACACACACACAGGGAGACCGCGGACATGGGCCTGTGCTGTCCCCACACACACACACACACACACACACACAGGGAGACCGCGGACATGGGCCAGTGCTGTCCCCACACACAAACACACACACACACACAGGGAGACCGCGGACATGGGCCAGAGCTCAGCCACGCTGTCCTTTCACACACACACACACACACGCACACACACGGGGAGACCGCGGACATGGGCCTGTGCTGTCCCCTCTCACACACATACACACACACGCACACACACGGGGAGACCGCGGACATGGGCCTGTGCTGTCCCCTCTCACACACACACACACACACGCACACACAGGGAGACCACGGACATGGGCCTGTGCTGTCCCCACACACACACACACACACACGCACACACAGGGAGACCGCAGACATGGGCCTGTGCTGTCCCCACACCCACGGACATGGGCCAGTGCTGTCCACACACACACACACACACACACACACAGGGAGACCGCGGACATGGGCCAGAGCTCAGCCACGCTGTCCTTTCACACACACACACACACGCACACACACGGGGAGACCGCGGACATGGGCCTGTGCTGTCCCCACACACACACACACACACACAGGGAGACCGCGGACATGGGCCAGTGCTGTCCCCACACACACACACACACACACACACAGGGAGACCACAGACATGGGCCTGTGCTGTCCCCTCACACACACACACACACACACACACAGGGAGACCGCGGACATGGGCCTGTGCTGTCCCGTCACACACATACACACACACACACGCACACACAGGGAGACCGCGGACATGGGCCTGTGCTGGGCCCCTCACTTCCCACCCCCTGCCACGCAGGTGGACAATTACAGGGGGGGAGGGGGCCCCCGCCACCCCAGGGCATCCGAGGGGTGCTGGACAGCCGCACAGCGAGCAGCCAGCCTGAGACACCGGGGACAAACCCAGCTGGCCCTGGGACGGCTGCACACCGGGTTCTGCTTTGCTTTTCTGGACTGGGGGTGCACAGACCCAGCCAACACTCAGCCAGCCCGGCAGGGTCAGGGACACCTGGCACGACCGGAGACCGCGTCTCACTTGTTTTGTCTGGGAACTCTACCTTGTGTTACAGAAGATCTCGCAGCCCCGGCCTCCCTCCGTCTCCCCGCCGGCCTGCCGCTGGGACCATATTTTGTCGCTTATCTAACACAAAATAAACAGAGCAATCTGGAGCTAATTTAAGTGGTCTGCCGTATCAGGATACAGCTGGGAAAGATCTGAAGAAGAAAGCTGTTGGGGAGCAAGGGTGCTGTGCAGTGTGGTGGGGGAGGGGAGGAAGGCCGTGCAGCCGCCTGGCAGCCCTGGGCCCGGGCGGAGCCCCCAGCAAGGCTGCTCCGAGCTCCCCCGGGCATCGGGGCCACCAGTCTCCCAGGAGCCCCTCTGCAGCCGGGCGGAGGAGCCGCACACTGGGCGTCTCTGCACTGCCGGCCAGGACGCTGCTTCTTTCTGACACGCATGCGCCCTGGCTCAGGAGGCCAGCAAGGCCGCAGAGCAACATCTGTTTTTGACATCCACTTCTCCTCCGCTGCAGGCTGGGTGGATTTTAACTCATTGGGGGCCGCTGGCTAGACCCTGAATTTCCTGGTGCAACTTGACAGAGGCGAGAGGGCTCGAGAGAGTTAACCCGAGCTCCGAGCTGTCCTGACAGAACTTGCAAATGCTTTAGATATTAAACCCGAAGCCCCGCTGGGGTCGAGCTCTAGACTGAGATCCAACTGAGACGGCCAACTGTGCAGTCCCCCGAGGCAGTGACATTTCATACACGGAACACCGAGCCGGAAGCGCGGGCACTCGGGCTCTGTCTACACTGGCCCCTGCGGAAGCTTTCTGGGCCAGAGCTCTCTGGCGGGGACCAGACACCCTTGCCGTCTCCCTCCTCGGTCAGTGATGACGTGGGCCGAAGGTCAGGGTTTCCTTTCACAGAAAACTTAAGTCTCTCAAGAAAGAAGTCCATTTATCCGAGAAGAGCTTTAAAAGCTAACCTGTCTCCATGTTCTAACGTAAGAGGCTGCCATCTAGAAGGCCCGCTAAGAAACAAATGATGCAGAAAATAACACACCGATGCTTTATTGGTCCCTGCTCCCTCCACTGTGGTATCACACGTCCGGACCCCACCGTCTACCAGCGTTCCCAGACAGGACTGAAACCAAAATCGCAGGCACAAACAGGCAGAGACAGGGGCCGGGGTTTCAATGGGCGGGAAACAACGAAACCTTCCGTAAGATGGGACAGGAACACGAGAGGGAGGCTGGGAAATCTAACACCTCTTGTATTTGTAGACCGAGTTCAGACAATGATCACTTCAGAAATACCCGAACATGCTGAAACAAGCAAACAAAACCACCAAAAATACAGCAGCTCTCCAACAGCAGCGTGCAGACCACCTAGACGCAGAACCACCTAGACGCAGAACCTTCTAGAAGCAGAACCACCTAGACACAGTACCACCTAGAAGGAGAACCCTCTAGACGCAGAACCACCTAGAAGGCTTGTGAAGGCACAGATTGCTGGGTGCCACCCCCAGGGTTTCTGTCTCAGGGAGGGACCTGGAATCTGCCTCTCACAAGTTCCCAGGTGGGGGTAACATGGCTGCTCCCAGTCCCACAATCTGAAAACCAACGTGAGACAGAGAGAGGGAAGAGAGGGAGGGAGGGAGGGAGGGAGAAAGGTGAGAGGGAGAGAGGGAGAGAGGGAAGGAGAGAGAGGGAGGGAGGAGGGAGGGAGAGAGGGAGAGGGAGGGAGGAGGGAGGGAGGGAAGGAAGGAGGGAAAGAGAGAGGGAAGGAGAGAGAGGAGCACGCTCTCTATTACATGAAAGGCAACGGCTTCCCTCTTGAGCCTTTCACTGTAGTTCTCTTGAGGCACTGGTCGCGTGGCCTGAAAGACCCGAGCGGAAACCTGAGTAAGAAATGAACAGATCCTGGACGGCTGCAGAGTTCTCACAACAGCCGCCCCAAGAGAGAACAGCTCGGCCTCCCCTTCTGTGAGGGTTAAATCAAAACACGCCCTACAGGGCGAGGGCTGCAGGCTGCCCCGGGGGCTCGGGGCAGTGAGAAGCTCGGGAGGGGGCTCGGGGGAGACTGGGGGGAGGCGCCCGGCCCTGCAGAAGGAGTGGACCACGGAGGGACATGGCCTCCCAGGGACGAGCTCAGAACCCCCTTGAAGGGACCACTGAGAGTTGCCACGACCACCGTGTGGTCAAGAAACAACCATGGTTCCCAGAGATCGCATGCGAGACGCGGGCAAGGCTGCCACAAAGTCTCTCTTCCTGGAGGCACGCCCACGTCTGCCTGGGACGATGGAGACACGCGTGAAGCAGGCCCCGGGCAGGGTCTGAAACGCGGATGCGTCTCCGCCTGTTCGGCCCAAGTCACAACTGAAACCACAGTGTCTGGGTTTGGGTCCTGGCTCACTCCCAATTCCAGCTTCCTGCTAACGCAGACCCCAGGAGACAGCAGTGACGGCTCAGGCAAAACTGGGTCCCTGCCACCGATGTGGGAGACCTGGAATGAGTTCCCCCCTCCCGCCTTTGGCCTGGCCCAGCCTAGGCTGTTGCGGGTACTTGGGGGAGAGAACCAGTAGATGGGCGCGCTCGCTCTCTCTCTTCTCTTTTACTGTCTCCTGGCTCTCCAACAAATATACAAATAAAACAGAGTTCTCACAGCAAGCAGCAGGGCCAAGCAGCACCACGGAGACCGCAGCGTCATTGAGAAGCGTCCACTTTAACGATCGAAGGCGTCAGCACGGCTCCTGCCTATCCTCACTCCGCACCTGTTGGGCGAGCAGGCCTCTCTCTCCACAGCATGGGCACACCAGGGGGTGTGGGGACGGGCGTTAGTGTGGTCCACACAGTTCACGAGAACGCACAGACGACAGCAGCGAGAGGATGGCCTAGAACCTGCTGTCCGGCAGCCCCAGCTGCTGACGGTGCCACGAGACCGCAGAGAGGCTGCCGAGGGGAGACCGTGTCTCCGAGGGCCCCGCGCAGGCCCACAGCCTGCCCTGCTCTGCCTGCTTTACTGGACGCGCAGAGAATAAAGGCTGCATTTTTACAAGCTTGTCTCCCACCTGGTTCTCATCACCGCTCTTGGCGAGCAGGAAAAGGACCGGTCAGTTTCATCTGCAGGAGGTAAAAAGAGACACACGTTGCAGGGAGAAGCAATAGCCCTATACCACGATGGTTTCAGGTTTACCAACACAGCAGGTGCAGCAGGGGCCGCGACGTCTCCCCAGCCCAGGCCGGGTGATGTCACACAGCGAGGAAGAGGGAGGCGTGTCCCCCCCGAGGAGAAGCAGGGGTCGACCCAAGCCCTCCACCCGTCTGCCTCGGGCCCCAGCATCTTCTGGGAAGTTTTTCTTCTTGGAACCCAGTCCCAACACCACCATCCACTTGCACTTCTCGATCCTGAACCGACACGCGTACCATCAGAGATGACCTCTCAAGTGGCTTTGTGGGGAGACCACGCAGGGCGGGAAGGAAGAACCCCCACAGAGCAGCTCTGTCACGGGTGCTGGAGAGTCCAGGCAATCGGCAAGGCGGCTGGGGTGGGGTGGGGGCTCAGCCAGAGCCACGGCCCTCAGCAGAGACGGCAGGAATCCTGGGAAAACGATGCTGTCACTCACTCTGAGCTTCCCAAAGGCGGCTGGGTCACTGGTATGGGCCAGGTCTCCCCTGCCCTGGCTGAGCGGGGACCGGCTTCCTGCACTGCATTCTCGGGTTTCCCCTGCTCCGACCAAACCCAACTGTTGTGGTTTCCACCAGCTTCTCTGCCGGACTAAGCCAGCGCCTAGGACACACATTCCCCCGCCTGCTTGTGTCTGCAGCCGGGAGCACACAGCCACGCGGTCAGACGCGCCACCACCATTCTCTGCGACAACAGGCTGCGCGTTTGTGCCAAGGTGTCCGGACAAGGTGGCCAAGGCAAGGAAGTGGAGGGGACGCCAGGGAGGGGGGAGGAGAGGCAGGGGAGGGGCAGGGAGAGGAGAGGTGGGGTGCGGAGGGGAAGAGAGGCAGGGGAGGGGAGGGGTGGGGAGGAGAGGTGGGGGAGGAGAGGGGAGGGGAGAGGTAGGGTGGGAGGGGAGAAGAGGCAGGGGAGGGGAGGGGAGGAGAGGCAGAGGAGTGGAGGGGAGAGGAGAGATGCGGTGGGGAGGGGAGGAGAGGCGGGGGAGGGGAGGAGAGGCGGGGAGGGGAGAGGAGAGATGGGGTGGGGAGGGGAGGAGAGGCAGGGGAGGGGAGGAGAGGGGGGGAGGGGAGGGGAGACACAGAGGAGGGGAGGGCTGGGGAGGAGAGGCGGGGAGGGGAAAGATGGGGAGGGGAGGAGAGGCAGAGGAGGAGAGAGGGGAGAGGTGGGGTGGGGAGGAGAGGGAGGGGAGGGGAGAGGCAGGGGAGGGGAGGAGAAGCAGGGGTGGAGAGGAGAGGCAGGAGTGGGGAGGAGAGGCAGGGTGGGGAGGGAGGGAGGGAAAGGGGAGAGGGGGTGGAGTCCAGAGGAGGAGGAGTCACCCGAATGTTTCCTAAGCACCTCTGGCTACACCCAGCGTCGGAAGGGTCCGAGTCGGGAGTTCCCACCGCAAGGGTTCAGCACCGGCCTCGGGAGCGGTGCGCGAACAAGCTTCCTCTTCGTCCCAACAGAGCGGACTGCACAGCGATGCTGCGCTGCACCCAAGTCAGAACCTCGTGACTAAGGCCACTTTCAAGCAGACTTAGGAGACGCGAAGGGTTCTCTGAAAAGCTCGTTTAAATCTGAAATCCCCGCAGCTTACTGCAGAAGTCTCCTCCGCAGAGCCAGTTATTCTACACGTCACTCACCCAGATGGACAGGACCTGGGGCGTGGCGAGGAGCCCTCCTGGGAACAGGTGCACACACGCACGCGCGCGGCCGCACGGTGACGCCAGAGCGCTCGCGGCTCCCCACGCTCGCCCAGGGGCGCCCACGGCTCCCTATGGCTCCCCACGCTCGCCCAGTGGTGCCCAGTGGTGGCCAGCGCTGGTCGGGCAGGGTCCGCTAGCCACACGCCGTCCCTCAGCCGCGAGCTTGTGCCGGGACGGGACGCAGCGCCGCTGTGGCAGAAACCCTCCCGCGTGCCAGGCACTCGTGGGCTCGGCGGGCGCCTCCTGCCCGCACCCACTGTGGTAATTCCTCCGTGGAGCTACGGCCGCCACCATCAGAGAGAATTCGGGAAGACGAGGCGCCCAGAGGCTGCGCGGGCCTCCTCGGGGCCGGCGAGGCTCGGCGCTGCTGTGAGGCCGGCTGTCCAAAGGACCGGGTCCTGGCAGGTTCTTGTGGTCCCGCGTCGGAGCCGCGCGCAGCAGGCGGTGTCTGGCGTGCACTCGCGGCACGTCTCTGGCAAGGCTCTGGTGCTCTCCCACGCTCGCTCTGAGGTGGCCGGTGGAGAGGAGGCCAGGGACAGAGGCCATCTTCCCGCTGGTCCACTGCACACCGAGGAACCCCGCAGCCTGGCGCCTGGACACACGCGGGGGAGTCCAGAGCCGAGCCGGGCCTTAACTGAGGACCTTGCCTGTCTTCCGGGATGTGCACCTGGGAGAAGGGGGCCAGAGCTCACTGCCCCGGGGAGCCCACTCCAAGCCCACCGGCTTCCACCCCCACCAGCTAAGACACGGATTTGCCGTGCAAACTGTTACCTTGCATACCATCATCAAGTCCTCAGGAAACAAAACAGCACGGGATGAGGAAAGACGTCCTGACTGGCGCAGTTACGCACTGGGTCTCTGCTGATTTCTACCCCAACGCCAGATGCCGCGATACTCATCCGTATATACGCCAGTGTCACACACTTAGCTGTCAGCCCACCACGCGCCCGTGTCCCAAGGAGGGGCGGAAAGTGGTGGCCCACACAGACGGCGGCCCTGCTCCCATGCCGCTCCCTTCTGGAGGGAGACGGGCGGGAGAAATCCCACCGACAGGGAGGGAGTCAGGGAGCCAAGGAGCCACGAGGTTTCCAAGGCCTCTGTACCACTAACTCCAAGGCCACTTTCCCATGATGCACTGAGCCTCCTCCATCACGAAGAAGCCCCGGTGAGCTCCATGCGCAGACACCATGGAAACCTCTCCAGAGGACACAGCACCCTGAACCCCACCCAAACTCCACCCCTTTGTGTGTTCAGTTGGGCACCAGCCCTACCTAATAAAGGGGACCACGGGACAGAGGGGCACAGTCCTCTCCCCGATTCCTTCCTCTCCTCAAGGGGCTGCCCGCACTCACATCAATGTCACTCTGCACCACCTTAAATACATCCAGCCCCCATTCTTACACTTCTCTATGTCCCTGCTTTGAATTCTCTCACATGGAGGCAAGAACCCAGAATAAAACAGCTGAGGGGGCCAGCACCGTGGCTCACGTGGTCGATCCTCCACCTGCGGTGCCGGCATCTCATATGGGTGCCGGTTCTAGTCCAGGTTGCTTCTCTTCCAGTCCAGCTCTCTGCTGTGGCCCGGGAAGGCAGCGGAAGATGGCCCAAGTACTTGGGCCCTGCACCCGCATGGGAGACCGGGAGGAAGCACCTGGCTCCTGGCTTCGGATCGGTGCAGCACCGGCTGTGGCAGCCATTTGGGGAGTGAACCAACGGAAGGAAGACCTTTCTCTCTGTCTCTCTCTCACTGTCTATAATTCTACCTGTCAAATAAAAAAAAAAAAAACAGCTGGGGACCCCTCACCCCACAACACCACTGTGATGAGTGTCATTATGAAAACCACACACTCTGATAGGACAGACTAGAAGGACAGGGGTAGACTTGTGACCTGAGGATTAAGGTGGCCAGGAGCAGGGGTGCTTGGGGTAGCAGCTGACATCGATTGGGACACCCAAGGTTCTACTAGTTGGGCCCCGATACCAATGTGGGAGACCCAGATTGAGCGCCTATCCCCCACCCCAGCCAGCCAGAGTCCCAGCTGTTGTAGGCATCTGTGGAATGAACCACTAGATGGGAGATCTCTCCCCCTACCCAGGAAAGAAATTAAACAATAAATGAAACAAATCCATCAGTTGACCAGGCCTGGAGAGCGAGGCTGTAGGGAGCTCTGGCATGACACTGGGCAGTGGGTGCACTGCACAGAGCTCCCTTTAGCTTGAAGTCTGCAGTAACTTCAGTCCTGACACTCCTGCTTTGTCCAGACACACACGCTACATGGTGGTGGTGATGAAGCACAGGAGACCTCACACGGGACTTGCTGGTCACTGTCCCTTCCGTTCCTTCCTCTGCCTGTCTCACTGCACTGAAATGCGTTCACAGGAGAGGGTGCATGTCTGTATGAAATCCTTTTTGTGAATGCAACCGCATTTAAAGTGGCATTGGACCATGGGCTCAAACAGAACCCAGGAAAACCGGGTAGTCTTCCATCAGGTTTGGTCCCCAAGCAGTTAACTTCTCAGAAACATAAAAGGGGCAAACCTAGACAAAGACACACGTCAAAGCATCGTGGTTCTTCTTCCTTTGGCCCCTCTGGATCCCAAGACAGTCCCGGGGTCAGGTAGGAACTAAAACCACCATTCCTAACTTCTGTTAGATGCGGTCAGAAGATTTAGGAAGGCAACACGTCATCAATTTCCAAGTTTTTTTTTTTTTTTTTTTTTTTTTTTTTAATGAGAGTTTGCTTTGTGGAAAATTTCTGGAAATCTTTCCATCCAGTTCATTGCAGAATAAACCTCATTTGAATTTAAGGGCCTTTCATACCTTTTATTTAAAAAAACCCATTACCTTAGAATAGTTTTAGATAGGCAGAATATTGTAAAACAGAACAGAGATTTTCCAGGTACCTCACACTGAGTTTCCCCTATTGCTAATACCTTACATTAATCAGTCTTACCCATTGTGGGTGGCAAAAACCCAACTGCATGTATATGCACACATATATAAACACATCCACACACATACACATTTGAAGCACTTTCAACTCAATATGGTATTTCTTGTATAAATTAGTATGAAATTGTAATCTTTCAAGGACTTAATATCTAATTTTCTGGGGCCAGTGTCATGGTGCAGTGGTTTAAGCCGCCAGCATCCCACATGAGTGCCGGTTTGAATCCCAGCTGCTCCACTTCTGATGCAGCTCCCTACCAATGTGCCTGGGAAAGCAGCAGAGGACGGCCCAAGTGCTTGGGCCTCTGCACCCATGTGGGACACCCGAACAGACCTCCAGGCTCCTGGCTTCAGTCTGGCCCAGCCCTGGCCATGGAGGCCATTTGGGGAGTGAACCAGTGCATGGAAGAGCTCACTTTCCTTGTGTCTCTCTGCAAATCTAACTTTCAAATAAATAGATAAATAATTTTTTAAAAATCTGATTTTCTAAAATGCTACAATCACAGTGATTTATTAAATTAAGTACTTTTATCCAGACATTTTTAGAGTCAGAACAATTTTTTTTAATTAAAGGTCGCTACTAAATAATTACCTCATTAGCAACACCATTTTTTCCTCAGTTCAAAATCTAATTTAAAATTACAACCGTGAAAGAACGCTAATTGGCTTTCTACAGAAGCGTGGAGCCCGAGCGTTTTCTGTTCGCTTCGCTCCTCGGCGGATGACGTCGCCTCATTAATCCTCTCTTGTCTGTGTGACAACCCCAGTATAAAGGCTGCAGGCGGGAGCGAGTGTAGAGGACGAGGAAAGAGCGGCTCCAGTCAGCTTTGGGATTTCCCACAGTGTGAGGTCCCGCCCTGCAGGCCGGGAGCGGAGCAGAGCCGGAGCAGGGAGCACGGAGCTCAGCGTGCCCAGAGGAGCTGCCCGCTGCCAGCAGGGTGGATACTCTCACGTGCCTTGACAGGCCCCAGTGGAGAGCGGTCACGACAGGGCGAGCTGGGGGACCCGAGCCCTTACCCTGTCGCGTGTCTGCTTGCCACAAATGTCAGTGCATCTGCCACACCCTGCTGGTGCTAACCACGGAGAGGAGCCGCGCTGGACCGGGTGGCCCTGGGCAGAGCCAGCCTGCACAGCCCAAGTGCAGGCGGGGAGCGTGGCCAAGGTCGGCTCGCTCCTGTGTGCTCAGCACGGAGCCCTGCTCAGGGAACCGAGAGGAGTGGATCCCGAGTGGGGCTAGGAATGCAGAGGTCACTCACCCCCAAAAGCTGTCACACCCAGAAATCAAGGGCCTTCCCATGAGGCACCACAAAGGCCTCCTATGAATGCAGAGAGAACCTGGACTCCCGCCCCACAAGCCACATGCTGGGGAGTGCGTGCACTCTGGGAGGACAGCGGCCAGCACCGCCCAGCAAGCCCTGGGTAGCAGGAGGGCGGAGACAGGGACCAGAGTCACCTTGCACTCATACGCCTTCGTCATTTTTCACCATTGTCCCTCACGCATTATCAATGCGTCAGACGCATTGACGGTCAGAGTGGACAGTGAGAGAGACAGATGGAGAGAAAGGTCTTCCTTTGCTGTTGGTTCACCCTCCAATGGCCACCGCGGCCGGCGCACCGTGCTGATCCGAAGGCAGGAGCCAGGTACTTATCCTGGTCTCCCATGGGGTGCAGGGCCCAAGCACTTGGGCCATCCTCCACTGCACTCCCGGGCCACAGCAGAGAGCTGGCCTGGAAGAGGGGCAACCGGGACAGAATCCAGCACCCCGACCAGGACTAGAACCCGATGTGCCGGCGCCGCTAGGTGGAGGATTAGCCTAGTGAGCCGCGGCGCTGGCCTCACATCATTTCTTTACAATGAACTTAGGGTGACATTAGTCCTCTACACGGCTGGCCGTGGGCAGCACCTAAGCAGGACGTCAGAACCCTCAGGGTTCTGACTGATCAGCACCTGGACCCTTGTCCCCATGGGCTCTGCCCCGAACCCTTGTCCTTTCCACTTCCTGGGAGGCCACCTCTGCTTCTGCGGCTCACAGAGCGCCGCAGGCCGCAGTCACCAGAGCAGAGGCCCTGCTCTCCCTGAAACGCGGCTCGCGGGGGGCGCGTCCTCTGCGGCTCACTTCCTAGCTCTCCCACCCTTGGCTCCAGCTGCGCCTGTCCCCAGGTGAGACCACACTAAACCCCACCCCGCGTCACACTGCCTGACGGCTTCAAGACCCAGCGTCCATCACTCGCTCCAGCACCATTCCTGCCACCTTGCTGCATGATTTCAATATCGACACAGGGATCTTTCCAGAAACCTGACCCCCAGGGACCTGACCCTCCGCCCTGCTTTAGCAACCAGCTCCAGAGTGACAGCCTAGATCCTCAGATTGAGAACATGCGCAAACCTCCCACCAGCCCGCGTCCAGCACACCAGCCCGCGTCCAGCATTGCTCTCTCCGCTGACCACCAACCTGTGTCTGGCTCACATCTCTCTCTCTCTGTCTCACTCTCTCTGTCTCACTGCCTTTAAGATAAATAAGCACATTTCAAAAACACCAGCAAGTGAATTCAGCAGCACATGTAACGCAGCATTCACTAGGACACAGAGGCTTTACCCCGGGAGGCCAGGACGGCTGCCAATAAACAAATATGATGCGCACAGTCACAGAATGAAGGACAAAATCCGTGATCATACCAATAGATGCAGAACAAGTACTTCAAAAATTCACATTCCATCAAGGGAAAAGAAAAAGTACAACAGCTGGGTTTAGGAGGAATGTACAACACAATGAAGGACCCGGATCACAAGCCCACAGCGAACACCACGTTTCCTCTGAGGCCAGCTACAAGACAGGGACACCCATCTCACCACTTCCATTCCACAGGGCACTTGAAGGCCTAGCCAGGGTGATTAGGTGATAAAAACGAATATAAAGTCTCTAAATCAGAAAGGAAGGAGTTAAATTGCCTCTATTTGCAGATGACATGATTTACATGCAGAAAACCCTAAAGATTCCACTAAAAAAACTGTTAGAACTAATAAAGATTCAGAAAGTTGTAAGATACATATCAACCTACAAAAATCAGTCGTGTTTCTACACACCAATAATGAGCTACTCAAAAAAGAATTCAAGAAAACAATCCTGTTTGCAATATTATGTTGAAAAGATACTCAGAAGTTTTATACAAAGAAATAAATGATTAGTACCTTAAAAACTATAAAATACTGATGAAAGAAACTGAAGACACAATAAATGGGAAGATGGTCCATGTTAATGCACTACAGAATATTGTTGAGGTGTTCGTTCCACCTAACACATTCCGAAGACTCAATGTAATTCCTAGTAAAACTCTAACGGCATTTTTCACAGAGAAGAAACTGATCCTAGAAGTCACACAGAACCACAAAGACCCTGAATAGCCAAACAATGTCAAGTAAAGGACCAAAGCCAGACGCATCACAGATGCTGGACTTCAAAACACACCACAGAGCAACTGTCATCAGCAGTGCTCCCCACTGTACTGGGAAAACTGCGCGTCCACGTGCAGAACAAGCAAACGGGGTCCGTCTCTTGAGCCATGCACCAAAAATATCATTAACTAAAAACTGATTCAAGAACTACATATAAGACCTGAAACGAATATGAGATAATAGAAGGGAAAAGCTTTATGACACTGGTCTGGGCAAAGAGCAGGCATGAAAAGCAAATACAAACAAGGAACGCATCGTATTGAAAATCACAGCAGGCTGGCGCCGCAGCTCACTAGGCTAATCCTCCACCTTGCAGCGCCGGCACACCGGGTTCTAGTCCCGGTCCGGGCGCCGGATTCTGTCCCGGTTGCCCCTCTTCCAGGCCAGCTCTCTGCTGTGGCCCGGGAGTGCAGTGGAGGATGGCCCAAGTGCTTGGGCCCTGCAGCCCATGGGAGACCAGGAGAAGCACCTGGCTCCTGCCATCGGATCTGCGCGGTGCACCGGCCGCGGCGGCCATTGGGGGGGTGAACCAATGGCAAAGGAAGACCTTCCTCTCTGTCTCTCTCTCTCACTGTCCACTCTGCCTGTCAAAGGAAGGAAGGAAGGAAGGAAGGAAGGAAGGAAGGAAGGAAGGAAGGAAGGAAGGAAGGAAGGAAGGAAGGAAGGAAGAAAGAAAGAAAGAAGATCACAGCAAAGGAAATAATCAGCAGTGTGGAGAGACAACCTAGGGAAAGGCAGGAAATATCTAAGGAACTTAAACATTTGAGGAGCAAAACAAAATTTTAAATGTCAAATACCCAAAAAGACATTTCTCAAGAAAAGGCATACAAGCCGCCAGTAGAAGAAAATGCTCAAAATCACTAATCACCATGAAAGTTAAACCATGAGATGTCACCTCCCGTATTTTAGCTGTTATCAAAAAGACAAAAGCTCAGTGTTGGAGAAGGTCTGGAGAAAATACAGTGCTGGCACACTGGTGGTAGGGATGTAACTAGTGCATCCATTACTGACTCCAGTGTGGCATTCCCTCAGATAATCAAAATAGAACTATCATGTGATCCAGCAATTGACTCCTGGGTTTATGTCGAAAAAAAAAAAAAAAAAAAAAAACGAGAAAGCAGTGTGTTCAGAGAGATCTACACCCCGTGGTCACTGAAGAGTCATTCACAACAGCCGTGATACAGAGTCAACCTAAGTGTTCATCAACAGAAGAATGGACAAGGAAGCTGTGGCAAACCAAGACTGGACTCTTATTCAACTTTAAAGGAAGGAGATCTATCATCTGCATCCACGTGGGTCAGCCTGCAGGCACAGACAGACAATGGCTGTGTGGTCTCACTCTGTGTGGAAACTGCAAAGCTGAACTTCACAGAATAGAAGGGCGGTTCCTGGAGGCTGCGGGTGGGGCAGGAGAGCCAAGATGCTGCTTAGAGGATGTGAAATTCCAGCTATGCAAGAGAAAAAGGCGCAGGAGACCCACACTGCACAACATGGGGCACCGTCCGTAACAGTGTGTTGTACATTCGAGAATTACTGAGAGTAGGGTTTCAAGTATTCTCACCAAAAGACATGATAAATGTGTAGGCAGTGGCTACGCTGGCGAGCGTGACTTAGCCATTCCAAAGGCGAACATGTCAAAACATCACACTGTACACATCTTTAAAAATCTGTCAATTAAGAGAACTAATTAAGAGTAGTTAAAATTTAAAAAGAAGGAAGGAAGAAAAGAAATGTCTATCAGTTTTTCTGCAGAGTGTTTTCTCAAACTTTGTTTAAACCCTTGTCAAGCAAATTGATAGGAATTATAAACTACATAGTTTAAAAGATTTTGTGACTATTTTTAAATTTATAAGAATGAAAAGAAAAGCAATCGGAGTTCTTCAAGATGGCTGATGGAGGTACTAGTATTCCTCCCCTCCTCCACGGAGAACAACCAAACAGCAAGACAACAGCTGCCATTTGGGGGCTGGTGCTGTGGTACAGGGGGTTAACACCCTGGCCTGAAGCACCGGCATCCCATATGGGCATCGGTTCGAGACCCGGCTGCTCCACTTCCCATGGAGCTCGGCAGCTCAGCCAGGGAAGTTTTCCGGAGTGCACACGGTGTCTCTCCCAAGGAGGCGCTCACGGTGCCTGCCCAGCCCCCAGAGCAAGGCCATGTCAGTGCCACACCAGTGTGGGAGGAGTCAGTATGGGAACTTACACAGCACCAGGCAACAGAAACCCTGACAGCCCCTTCCCTGGGGTCCACACACATTCCACCAGCATGAAGGACTGCAGCCCCTCAACCCCGCTAGACCCCACAAGCTGTTCTGCAGGACACATGGCTGGCACAGCAGCTTGGGTCCTGCCCCAGGATGGCGCAAGTGGGGGTGATTGTCTCTGTAGAGGCAGAGCCGTCCCACACCCCCTCCTTCCTTGAGGGCAGCACCTGCCCTGGCCTGGAACTCCAAGTCGCTGCCTTTCTTGCCAGCTCCATCATTCTGCCCCACCTCCACCTTGGTGAGGTCAGGCAGCCATGCACACCTGCCCCAGACATGGGCCCAGCTCTGCTGTGGCTCCGCTTCCAAACGCACCCTGGCCTGGTGAGTGTGCACCCCAGCCAAACTGCAGCCTAGCACTGCCATGACCCCAGCCACTACCACCAGGCCCCATCACCTCCTCCTGGGACTCAGAGGAGCCCCTCAGCCCCTGCTGTGTCTATGACCGTGGGAGAACACACAGGGAGCCCACACTTCACTGAAAGTGAGAAAGCCTTGAATCCACAAAGGCAACTTTTAAAAAGTGACGGGAGGGGCTGGTGTTGTGCCGGCTCCAGTCCCAGCTGCTCCACTCCCCATCCAGCTCCCTGCTAATGCACCTGGGAAAGCAGAAGTCGGCCCAAGTACTTGGGCTTCTGCACTCGCATGGGAGACCTGGAAGAAGCTCCAGGATCCTGGCTTTGGCCTGGCCCAGCCCCAGCCATTACAGCCATTTAGGGAGTGAACCAGTGGATGAAAGACCTCTCTCTCTCTCTCTCCCTTTCTCTCTCTCCCTGTAACTCTGCCTTTCAAATAAATAAATAAATCTTGAAAAAGTGGCAGGAACAACTGATCTTCCACACGTGCAAATATTAACGCAGTGACACCTGGAAAAGCAGGCAACAGGGTGCCACAAAAGGCAACAGCGCTTCGGCATCAGGCTTGGAGCTCAGGCAGACTGGTGAGACACCTGACGAGGAGTTCCAAAGAACGGGAACGGGTACGCTCCAAGAGATGTGAGAGGATACAGAGAGACAGTTTAGTGAAGTCAAGAAATCGGTGCATCCTAGGAATAATAAAGTCAGCAAAGAGATTATGAAAAACAATCCAACAGAAATCTTATAAATGGAGGACTCAATAAGTAAAATAAAAAATACAGTTGAGCTGGAGCCACGGATCACTAGGCTAATCCTCCACCTGTGGCTCTGGCGTCCCGGGTTCTAGTCCTGCTTGGGGCGCCGGTTCTGTCCCGGTTGCCCCTCTTCCAGGCTAGCTCTCTGCTGTGGCCCGGGAGTGCAGTGGAGGATGGCCCAAGTGCTTGGGCCCTGCACCCCATGGGAGACCAGGAGAAGCACCTGGCTCCTGGCTTCAGATCGGCGCAGCGAGCCAGCCATAGTGGCCACTTTGGGGGTGAACCAACAGAAGGAAGCCCTTTCTCTCTGTCTCTGTCTCTCTCTCACTGTCTAACTCTGCCTGTCAAAAAAAAAAATACAGTTGAAAGCCTCAATAAAATACTAGATCATGTAGAAGAATGTCTGAACTTGAAGTTGGGTATTGTGAAATATTTTACTCAAAGGTTAAAAAGGGTGAATGAATAAAACACCCTCTGAGACCTCTGGGAGACCATTACTGAACAAATATTCAAATCACGGGAGTTCCTGTGGTGGAACAGAGGACTATAAAAAAACAGTGAAATAATAACTGGAAGCCTCCCCAATCTTGGGAAGACATGGACCTCCAGGTACAGGAAGCCCACAGGATGCCAAATAAGCATGACCAGAAAGCACCCTCACCATGACGTGGCACAGCCAAACTGTCCAAAGTACACACCAAGACAGGACAGTGCCAAGTCACCACCAGGCAGCCCCCAGTAGATTAACAGCAGGTTTCCCAGCAGACACCTTACAGGCCGTGAAGGAATGAGGTGACACAGTCCAAGCTCTGGAAGAAAAAACTTCCAGTCCAGAAACCACACCCAGCGAGCTCTCCTTCATAAAGGAGGGAAAAACAAAGACGTTCTGAGACAAGCAAAAATGGAAGGAACTCATCACTACCAGCCAGCCGCATAGGAGATGCCCAGGGATCCTACGGACAGAAGCAAAAGGGACTAAGAACCACCGCGAAGACACGTCACAGTACACAATTCACTGCAGAAAACAAACCGTATTCAAGACAAGCAGAAGCACTGTTTGATGATAAAAATCTCGTTATTTATCAATAATAATATTGCATGTACATTAACTAAACTCCCCAAATAGAAGATACAAATAAGCCAAATGATTTTTTTTTAAAAAAGACTCATTAATACACCATCTACAGGAAACCTACTTCCAGAACAAAGACACAGACTGAAAGTGAAAGGATGGAAAAAGATAATCTATGCAAACAGAAACAAAAAGCAAGTAGGAGCAGCTGTCATGCATTAGACAAGACAAACTGTAAGACAAAGACTGTAAAAACGAGACAAAGAAGGTCACCATGTAGTGATCAGGGGACCAATTCAACTAGAAGGTCAGCTGTCAGTGAATATGCACTAACACTGGAGCCCTCAATTTCATAAAATAAAGGAAGCAAGCAAAGGAGTCACATCCATCAACGGAGTCGCCAGGGGGCAGCACCCCCCTTCAGGGACGCCAGCTCGCTGGGGCGATGCGGGGGTGCGGTGTGTTAGGCCGCGGCTCGGGGTGCCGGCATCCCATAACTGAGCCCAGCTGGAGTCCCCGCTGCTCTGCTTGTGGTCCAGCCTCCTGCAGGGGCATTCTGGGAGGCAGCGGGGGACGGGTCACAGGCTCGGGCCCGGCCTTCC
This sequence comes from Oryctolagus cuniculus, assembly GCF_964237555.1. NCBI lineage: Eukaryota > Metazoa > Chordata > Mammalia > Lagomorpha > Leporidae > Oryctolagus > Oryctolagus cuniculus. The sequence continues at coordinate 2,774,216 of NC_091445.1, forward strand.
AGCTGGGAGACAAGCACAGAACTCCCGGCCTCTGGCTCCAGCCTGACCCAGGCCTGCCCGTTGCAGGCGTTTGGGGAGGGACCCAGAGGATGGAAGATCTCTCTCTCTCTCTCATTTTGTCTCACAAGAAGACAGAATCAATAAGACAAAATAATACATCTTAAAAAAAACCCTCACAAACCTCTACACTAAACAACTCAAAGGATGCAACCCCAGCCTGGCACTCCCACCATGTCACACCCACCCTAGCCTGGCACTCCCACCATACGCACACCCACCCCAGCCTGGCACTCCCACCATACGCACACCCACCCCAGCCTAGCTCTCCCACTGTGTGCACACCCACCCTAGCCTGGCACTCCCACCGTGCACACACCCACCCCAGCCTGGCACTCCCACCATACGCACACCCACCCCAGCCTGGCACTCACACCATACGCACACCCACCCCAGCCTGGCACTCCCACCATGCACACACCCACCCCAGCCTGGCACTCCCACCATATGCACACCCACCCCAGCCTGGCACTCCCACCGTGTCACACCCACCCCAGCCTGGCACTCCCACCATACACACACCCACACCAGCCAGGCACTCCCACCGTGTCACACCCACCCCAGCCTGGAACTCCCACCATGTGCACACCCACCCCAGCCTGGCACTCCCCCATGTGCACACCCACCCCAGCCTGGCACTCCCACCATGCACACACCCACCCCAGCCTGGCACTCCCACAATATGCACACCCACCCCAGCCTGGCACTCCCACCATACACACACCCACCCCAGCCCGGCACTCCCACCGTGTCACACCCACCCCAGCCTGGCACTCCCACCATACACACACCCACCCCAGCCTGGCACTCCCACAGTGTCACACCCACCCCAGCCTGGCACTCCCACCATACACACACCCACCCCAGCCTGGCACTCCCACCGTGTCACACCCACCCCAGCCTGGAACTCCCAACATGTGTACACCCACCCCAGCCTGGCACTCCCACCGTGTCACACCCACCCCAGCCTGGAACTCCCACCATGTGCACACCCACCCCAGCCTGGCACTCCCACCATACACACACCCACCCCAGCCTGGCTCTCCCACTGTGTGCACACCCACCCCAGCCTGGCACTCCCACAGTGTCACACCCACCCTAGCCTGGCACTCCCACCATGTACACACCCACCCCAGCCTGGCACTCCCACCGTGTCACACCCACTCCAGCCTGGCACTCCCACCGTGTCACACCCACCCCAGCCTGGCACTCCCACCATGTACACACCCACCCCAGCCTGGCACTCCCACCGTGTCACACCCACCCCAGCCTGGCACTCCCACCATGTACACACCCACCCCAGCCTGGCACTCCCACCGTGTCACACCCACTCCAGCCTGGCACTCCCACCGTGTCACACCCACCCCAGCCTGGCACTCCCACTATGTACACACACACCCCAGCCTGGCACTCCCACCATACGCACACCCACCCCAACCTGGCACTCCCCCATGTGCACACCCACCCCAGCCTGGCACTCCCCCATGTGCACACCCACCCCAGCCTGGCACTCCCACCATGCACACACCCACCCCAGCCTGGCACTCCCACCATACACACACCCACCCCAGCCCGGCACTCCCACAGTGTCACACCCACTCCAGTCTGGCCATTAGGGCCCTCACCAGACAATTCCTGAACCACTCCCAAGGGGGATGAGTGGTGGCTGCAAAGCCACCACCCAGAGCAGAAATGTCCAGCTGCAGTGTTCCGTGAACCACGTGGTAATTTACAATTCTCTACAGTGGCCACGTCCAAAAAGATTAAAAGAACCTGCAGAAATTAGTATTATATCTTACTCAACCCAATACATCAAAAAGATTGTCAGGTCAGCCTAAACCAAAGTCAGAAATCACTGAGATACTGCTTCTTGTTTTTTCCCACTAAGTCTTGGAGATTCAAGACTTCGTGCCACAGCCCACCTAACCCAAACTCGCCACATTTAAAGGCTCCGTGGCCGTGTGTGGCTGGAGGCCGCTTGGCACCACCGACAGGAGCCTGTCCCCACCCTGTGAGGAAGGCCGGGCACTACTTCCTGTAGGATTAACTGAGCACGCTCGCCCCTTAGCTCCTGTAACTTCTGAGCAGGTGACCACGGTGCAGGACCACAGCTGTGAATGACGCTGGCCAGTCTGGCACTATGACAAGAGAACCTTACACCAAAGAGGAGCTGACACACCAGACCAGCACAGGGGCTCAGCCCCCTGCCACCACCCCTGCTTGCAGAGGCTGTAGGGGAGGGTGGCCTCCGTCTAGGAAAACAGAGCCCCCCTCCTGACTCATGGCCCAAACATGCGGAAAACAAAGGAGCAGCATGGGGCAGGGGCCCAGAGAGGCAGGAACCAGAGGGACCAGCAGGCAGGGGACAAAGAGGACATGGGAGACTGGGGAGGACCTTGGACCCCAATCTCATTATCTGGGGAGACCAAGGCACCCAGGCCTCTCTGCGTCCCCAGCAAGCATGTAGACTCGGCCCAGACCAGCCCTGTCTGCCGCGGGGGGTGGGCCCCAGGCCAGGGACAGCCGCGTGGCCCAGCCCCAAGACTCACCAGCCGGGATGTGCAGCACTGACAAGGACAGGACACCAGGAGGGGTCCAGAGCTGTCCCCGGTCACATGGCTAGCGACACAGGGAGCCACAGCTCAGGCCTCAGCCCCCAGTGGGGACCAGTGGCCTGTTCTGACCCCTTACTTGCTTCTGCTGTTTTTGCCAATGAAAGAATGGAGTTGACCTCCATGAAAGAATTTTAAATTCCTCCACCGAGGAATCAAAAGAGTGGACACAGATTTTGAACTGAAAAATCAGTCCATGAGAGCAGTCCATGAGAGCAGCACTGACCCTGTGTTAGTATAAAAATGTTTTAAATTAGTAGCCGTCCACGGCTTACTTTGCCTCCCCCCCCCTTTCAGGCAAAGAGAACATGGCAGGGAGATGAGCCCGGTCTGTGCTGGGTGCTGGGGGCCTGCAAACACCGTCGGGGAGGCTGCACTGGGCCAGTCCCCGGGCCAGGCCGCGACGCGCCTTTGCTCTCTCTTTTTTTTTTTTTTTTACAGGCAGAGTGGACAGTGAGAGAGAGAGACAGAGAGAAAGGTCTTCCTTTTTTTTTTTTTTTTTTGCTGTTGGTTCACCCTCCAATGGCCACTGCGGCCGGCGCATTGCACTGATCCGAAGCCAGGAGCCAGGTGCTTCTCCTGGTCTCCCACGGGGTGCAGGGCCCAAGCACCTGGGCCATCCTCCACTGCACTCCCGGGCCACAGCAGAGAGCTAGCCTGGAAGAGGGGCAACCGGGACAGAATCCGGCGCCCTGACCGGGACTAGAACCCGGTGTGCCGGCGCCGCAAGGCGGAGGATTAGCCTAGTGAGCCGCGGCGCCAGCGCGCCTTTGCTCTCCTCTCCTGTGTCCCTACCACCACCCACGTCCCCAGCGACCTGCCCGCCTTTCCCACCCACCTATCCGTCAACCACTCAAGCACAGCTCCTCTACGAACCCTGCCCTGGAAGCCCCTCTTGGTCTTTCTATTGGGTCCCCTTGACCTGCCACTGGGGCCCGCACAGGGGTGTGGCTGGCTCACTCTTGGGAGCGGCCATGCCCTCGCCCTGCACCCTTTGCGGGGCTGGGCACTGTGCTCCTGTGCAGTCTTCGCACTGCCCGTGTGGCCCTGGGGCCGGACAGGGAGGCTGCCCAGTGCCCAGGGCGCTGGATTCAACAAAGGACTGAGGAGCGAGGCGGGGACGGTGAACAGCGAGCCCCAAGTGTCTTGTTAAGAAAGCAAGGGCGTCCGAGGGGAGTGGCCCGTGTCTGACCTGTGTTCCACATCGCACGGGCCTCTTCACAGAATGGAGAGGGACGTTCTAACAAAGAGGAGGAACAGCATGGTTTCCAGGAAGCAGGTGCAGATTTCCAGGAACCCAGCCGCTGCTTCTTGTCACTCCTTTACATGGTCTCGTGTTGCCTGTCACGGAGGCTGACATGTGTGCTAATCACATGTCACTTGTTAATCACTTAGGTTAGTCACATGTTCATCACTTAGGTATGATGGCCTGGAGGTCAATCTGGGCCTGTCCAGGCAGGGAGTTCTATCCCCAAACCCATCTCCCATAGGTCCTGAGATAGCAGGCACCCTGCCAGCCTCCCCTGCACCCACACTCCCATGGGGAACGCCTCCTCTAACACCAGGGCCTTCTCGGGAAGGACTTCCCCGACCCACACGCCTCCCCCGAATGGCCACCCAGGCCCCGCAGGAAGTCCCGCCGCTGCTGTGCCTGGTGCGCCTGGCAGGGGGCGCTGTCCTCTTTAGTTCCGTGCCACCTCGGGGCCAGCGGGTGTCATAAGGAAGACACAGTCAGGCTTGGTAACTGACTCCTGTTGCCAAGGGGAAAAAGGAGTGGGCGGCGGCCTCCCCAGGTGGCATCCTGACGCCCACAGCCCATGGCAGACATCCGCTGCATCTCTCCAGGAGACTCACACAGCCACTCTGAGCGACTGGCTTCTCACTGGAGGCCGCCAGTCAGCCTGTCCATTACTTCTGGGCTCAAGAAGGCCCTCCTGGCATGGACGTGGCATCGGGAACCAGCAATGTAGTGCAGAGGCTTAGGCAGCTGGGGCACCACCAGCCCCTAACAGAGTGCTAAATCCAGGTTCCTCCACTTCTGATCCAGCGCCCTGCTAGTGTGCCTGGGGAAGCAGCAGACAATGGCCCAAGTGCTTGGGTCCCTGTCACCTACACGGGAGACCAGAACAGAGTTCCAGGCTCCTGGCTTTGGTCTGCTCAGCTCCAGCCATCGCTGCCATGTGGGGAGTGAACCAGCAGATGGAAGATCTTTTTCCCCTCCGTCTCTCCCTCTCTCTTTGGCACTGTGCCTTTTAACGGTATCTCTTTGTGACTTTGTGCACTGTACTTGATGTCTCAAAGCTCAATCTACTGATTCTTTTAAAAAAAGAAAAAGATTTATTTATTTGAAAGGTAGAGTGACAGAGAAAGCCAGGTTCCATCTGCTGGCTCACTCCCCAGATGGCCTCAAGCCAGGAGCCAGGAGCTTCATCCAGCTCTCCCAGGTGGGGCAGGGGCCCGAGTCCTTGGGCCATCTTCTACTGCTTTTCCTAAGCTGGGAGCTGGATCCAAAGCGGAGCAGTCAGGATAGGAACTGGCACCCACGCTGCTACACCACCCCGTCAGCCCCTCAAATAAAGTCTTTAAAAGAGGCACGAGAAGGACTTTCAAATGACAATGACACTGCACGCTCAGCAGCTCACTCACTCCCTGTTTCCCTCCTTCGCGGATGCTTCTCATTTGTGTATCCGAACACGGCACCAGACCACTGGCTGTCCCGAGGACACACAGACGATTCCCGGGTGGTCCCACAACACGGGCTGCCATTGTTCATGCTTGCTAGGTGAAAAAAGACAGCTGCTAACAAGCACAAGTGTTCTGGGATGGAACCGGTTTTTTAAAGCGGGAGAGAGAAAAGACACTGTACTTTGGACTGTCACGCTCCAGGCCGGGGCGGGACACGGGCCACGCTGCAAAGAACAGCCCAAGAGGCCACAGAGATGGCAGCTGGGTCAGCGCACGAGCTGCAGGGAAGGAATGGCCCGCGGTGCCGGTAATCCCGGGACTATTTCTCATTAAGAAAACACGGAGGGGGAGCCCTCGGGGGTCAAGGCCCACGCTGGACGAAGGCAGCAGGTCCGGGGCTTGCACACAGCGTTCTGTTGATTCTAGGGACCTAACAGCCAAAGTCAGCAAGAAACCCAGCCGGGGACTTTTCCAAACGCATTTTCGTTGTTGTCTTTAGGACTGGCGGGGGAGCTCCCGCTTCTGCAAGCCCAGGAGGGGGCGGCCCCGACCGATGCCGGGCGCAGCAGGGCTGTCTCCGCCAGGCCGTGGGCACGGCCTTCCCAGGCCCCCGCGCTGAGCAGGGCGGACAGAGACAGCGGGCGCGCTCCGCGGGCCAGGAGCGCCTCCCCCGGACCCGAACGCTGCAGCCATCTTCTGTGAGCTCAGGAGTCTGGACGGCCCAGACCGGCCACAGTCGGCCCTGGAGCCCGCTAGTCTGGGAGCACTCGCTCCACGGCTCGGGGGACATTCCACACACGTGCGTGCCTCGGAGCAGAGCCACACGTGCACGGCAGAGCCACGGAGACCTGCAGTGTTTGGGTTTCTCAGTAACTAAAACCCAGCTGCTCTCTATTTTTCCTTAAGTGAAAAAAATCCATCATGGAGGGGCCGGCGCCTGCGATGCTGGCATCTCATATGGGCGGCTGTGAGGCCCAGAGGCTCCACTTCCCATGCAGCTCCCTGCTGATCGCCTGGGAAGGCAGGGAAGATGCCCGAGTGCTTGGGCTGCTGCACCCCCCTGGGAGACCTGGGTGGAGCTCCCAGCTTCCACTGTCCCAGGCCAGCCACAGACGTTGTGGCCACACTGGGGGGTGAACTAGCGGACTGAAGATCTCTGTCTCTGTTTCTCCCTCTCTCTCTCTCTGGAAACTCCTCCTTTCAAATAAAAAAAAAAAAATCTTAAAAAAAAAAAAAAAGGACGTAGGGGCCCACGTTGTGGCATAGCAGGTAAAAGTGCTGCCTGCAGTGTCAGCATCCCATATGGGTGCCAGTTTGAGTCCTGGCTGCTCCACTTCTGATCCAGCTCCCTGATAATCGCCTGGGAAGACAGTGGAAGATGGCCCAAGTCCTCGGGACCCTGTACCCACGTGGAGCTTTGGATTGGCCACGCTCCAGCCGTTACAGCTATCTGGGGAATGAACCAGAAGATGGAAGATCTCTCTTTCTCTCTCTGCCTTTTTTTTTTTTTTTGGACAGGCAGAGTGGACAGTGACAGAGAGACAGAGAGAAAGGTCTTCCTTTTTGCCGTTGGTTCACCCTCCAATGGCCGACACGGCCGGTGTGCTGCAGCCGGCACATCGTGCAGACCCGAAGCCAGGAGCCAGGTGCTTCTCCTGGTCTCCCACGGGGTGCAGGGCCCGCGCACCTGGGCCATCCTCCACCGCCCTCCTGGGCCACAGCAGAGAGCTGGCCTGGAAGAGGAGCAACCGGGACAGAATCCGGTGCCCCAACTGGGACTAGAACCCGGTGTGCCAGCGCTGCAGGTGGAGAATTAGCCTAGTGAGCCGCAGTGCCGGCTGCCTCTGCCTTTCAAATAAGTAAATAAATCATTAAAAAAATAAAATAAAGTAAATAGATATAAATGACAGAAGATGGATAGTTAAAAAGGAAAAAAATAAATAAAGAAAAATGTATGGATCTACTTTCTGGAGGAGATAAGTACACACGCCACATGGCTTGCTTCCCTCCTGCTCACATGAAGCCCCTGTGGAGCCCTAGTGCGTATTTGCTGCTGACGTGGGAGGGTCACCCCCCACCCCATCCTCATCAGAGGGGCTCACCCAGCCAGGGGAGGAGCAAGGGCCCAGGCTCAGCCTCCCTCCCACACCAGCCGCTTACACTGCCCACGGCTCCGCACCCTCAGCTTTGAAGTGCAAAGAATGTTCCGGAACTGTCTCCAGACCTCTTTCCAGCTCCTCTCACAATGCTTTCTCCACACGGCTCCCACGCACCTCCCCGAGCTGTGCTCTCCCTCTGGGCTCCGCCAGTGGAGATGGCTGGCGTGAGCCCTGAACCCAGCCAGGAGTGGCCTGAGCCCACTGCTCCACTCAGCAGGCCTGCTGCTTGCTGTGGACAGCTGCGTTACCCTGAGAACACCTGTTTCTTCCCCCAGAGGCGAGGCTAACAGCAACAGGGCGTGCGCAGTGAGTCGGCACTCGCGCAGGGCCTGGTGCAGCACCCAGGGTGCAGCTGGCGCTCATGAATTATTGCTCCCATCATCATCAGCTCCAGGGAGGCATGTGCCCCAGGCTCCTCTCTCCCCCGAGCCCACCCCTGCTCTTCCTCCCTTCCAGCTCATACCGTGCAGGTGGCCTGGGCGCTGCGGCCTCGAGCTGCCCTCCCTCCAGCTCCAGCCAAGGGGCAGCCCCTCCGAGGCTGCCGCCGGCACTGAGCAAGGTCCCGAGAGGCCACACAGTTAGGGAAGCACCAGCTCTCCCAGTAACAAGAGCCATCACACGGGGGCTGCCGCGGAGCCGCAGGTTCAGCTGCCACCTGTGACACCGGCAACGGTTCAAGCCCCAGTGCTCCACTTCCAATCCAGGTTCCTGCTAACGCACCTGGGAAGGCAATGCGAGATGGCCCAAGTGCTCGGGGCTCCGTTCCGATGTGGGAGACCTGGATGACGCTCCAGGCCCCTGGCTTTAGCCCAACCCGAGACATTACAGCCACCTGGGGAGTGAAACAGCAGATGGAAGATCTCTCCTCCTCTCTGTCTCTCTTTCTCTCCCTCTCTCTGTAACTCTGTCTCTCAAATATAATAAACCTTTAAGAAAAAAAAAAAAAACACTATCAGACAACAACTGGCCCAAGGTCTCCCAAAACCAAACAGCGAAACCCCTTGGCCTGTGCCTGTCTCTCGGCACCGGCTGGGCACCAGGAAGCTGGCTCAGGTCAGCTTCTGCAGGAGCTGCCCCAACGTGCCCTGACCTGGATGCCCACCCGGGAGAGCAGTGCAAGGCGCGGGAGAACAGGGGACAAACCGGTCTCTGCCCTGAGCTCGGCTGGTCCAGGCCCACTGCCCCCGGGCTTTACCCACCATAAATCTACCCCAGGCAGCGAAACTGCCGACAACCACAGAACAAGTCACCGGAGAAGGAAACTCAGCCGGGGTCTCTTCGCGCTTGGCTGCACCGTGGAGAGAAGGGGAGCGCCAGGTGCTGAGCTCCCCGCCGCGGCCTCCACGAGGCCTGGGTCTCCTGGCCCAGGAGCACCTCTCACTCAGCGGTTACATTTCCACGCGGCTTGGAGAAGTCGCAGCTCAGCCCCAGGGTTGGGAGCCGGGGTCCCAGTGGCGTCTGCTCCTCGGCCTTGGCACAGGGTCAACTAACCAACACCCTCCCAAAATAACAGCACGGAGCAAGAGGAAAACCCAGCCCCACCCGGGGAGTCGAGGCTGACAGGATCCTGGAGAGCTTGCCGTGAAGTACCAGGCCAAAAAGCTGGGCCAGGATGCTGTGCCGGCCTTGTGGCCCAGAGGCCCTGAACAGAGGCAGGAAGACAGCCGGGGAGTGTGTGTGTGTGTGTGTGTGTGTGTGTATGTGTGTGTGTTTACAAGACCAGAGAATTATGGGACCAGTGCTGTGGCACAGTACGTAAAAGCCGCCTCCTGCAGTGCAGGCATCCCATATGGGTGCTGGTTCCAGTCCTGGCTGCTCCACTTCCGATCCAGCAATGGCCTGGGAAAGCAGTAGAAGATGGGCCAGGTTCTTGGACCCCTGAACCCACATGGGTGACCCTGAAGAAAACCCTGTCTCCAGGCTTCTGATCCACGCAGCTCTGGCCACTGCAGCCATCTGGGGAATGAACCAGCGGATGGAAGACCTCTCTCTCTCTCTGCCTCTCCTTCTCTCTGTGTGTAACCTTTCAAATAAATAAATAAATCTTTAAAAAAAAAAAAAAGACCAGAAAATTAGGCCCTCCTCGGCTTTCTGCTTGCAGGGAGACACCAGAGCTCCCAGAAGGCAGTGGGCAGGGGGGGGGGAGGGCACGCAAGGTCCTGGTACATCCCCAGAAGGCAGGCTCTGAAGTGCCGGAGGCAGGAGGAGCCGGGAATCTGTGCTGGGGTTCCCCATGCTGCCGACGAGCCAGGGACCCACAGAGGAGACGGTGCAGCCAGGCAGACAGGACACCGACAGCCTGGACGCCTCTGGGAACACAGCAGGTGGCACAGAGAACTATACCAGCGCATGGGCACGCCCTATGGGGAGCAGGTGGCCAGGAACCATTCAGCAGGAAAGGATTCTAGAAAGTTCTGCAGCAGAAGAGTCAGGAAGATGCGGGTTCTCAGGGCAGAAGTGTAGGAAGCAGAGAGCAGACACGAAGGACAAGCCAGGGGAGGGAGAAGGGAGAGCTGAGGCTGGCAGGCAGCTCCTCACGTGACCTCTCCAGGCTCCAGGTCTGCACCTGGCTCTCCCTCCTGCTACTGTGTGGCCTCAGGCATTGGTGAACTTTACCCCTTTGAGCAGTCCAACAAGTCTTGCTTTCTTAGCTGGTTAAATGGGGCTCAAGAAATGCACGTGCCAAGGTCACTGTAAGCACTGGCGCTCAGGCTGTGGGGATCGCGAGAGGGTACAGGAGAAAGCCAGCGAGGGCCTGCAGGCAGCACCCCCCGCAGTGGTCCTGTGACCACCGAGAAGCTGGGGCGGGAACTGACGGAGGCAAAAACACAACAGCAATCAGCAACAAGCCGCCCGAGACACCGAAGCACAGAGACGGGATGCAAGTGTCCAACAGGCAGCCCGGAATGGAACAGGACGGGCGAGGCCGAGGCCGGGCCTCTGACGCGGGTGAGCAAACGCGGGAAGCCGAAACAGGAACGAGGAAGACTCCCGGCCAGGAACGATCCGCTCGGCGCAGACGGCTCACTCTATTCCAGGCACAGTTTCCCTGACAGTATTTCACAGACCCACACCTGGATACGATCAGCAAAAAATTCCCACCATGGAGACAATTTCTCAAGATTGCAGGAGTCAGGGCCATTGTCCTGGGGCAAGGGGTCAAGTGACACTGGGGCATCGTCTGTGGGCGCCTTCCCAGTCCCGGCTGCTCCACTTCCTATGCAGCTCTCTGCTACAGCCTGGGAAAGCAGAGGAAGACGGCCCAAGTCCTTGGGTCCCCACACTCATGTGTGAGACCCGGGGGGAGATCCAGGCTCCCGGCTCCAGCCTGCCCCAGCCCCAGCCACTGAGGCCATTTGCAGAGTGAACCAGCAGGTGGAAGGACGCTCCCTCCCCCCACCTCTGTCACTCTGCCTTACAAATAAACAAATCAGTCTTAAAGAACAAGGTTTCTAGACATCAGCTTCCCTGGGAGGATCTTTCAGCTACCCTGCAGACTGTCCCAGAGCACAGAGAACCAAAGGCAAAGCAGCCGGGCGCCTCTCGGGACGCATCCGCCCCGATAACAGGCAAGAAAGAACCCAGCAGCCTACGCTCGCCTCTGACATCAAGCAAAATCCCCAAATGACTAAAAACAGCAGAGTAACGGAAGGACAGTGACACGACCCAGTGGGCTTCACCCCAACAGAGCAAAGAGGACCCCAGACTAAGACACCCACTCGCACGACACAGCGTCGGAGCCTGAGACAGCCCGGCTACAGGCAATCCCGGTTTTCTCATGGGGAACTCCAAATATTACTTCTGCCAACATGAATAGATGTTACAGATATTCGTGAAATGTCACCTGTTCTAAACTAGTTAGCCACGTCCACTTGAAAGCAAACACTGATCTTCAAATATTTTTCTGTTCTCACGTATCGTGAAAAACTCACCTCCCACCTTTTCCACGCCTCTAGACACCAAGCTGGGCCGCGCTGAGACGCCTGGCACGGCCTCCGGGCTCCCACCTTCACTTCTGCCTGTCTGACACCTGCTGCCTGCACGGGAACCCTCTTGTCCCTCCTGCAACGGTGTCACTGTCACCTCTGCAGAACACACCTGCCGTTCTGAGGCTGCTTCCCACAACAGCCAGAAAATCCGTGTCGCATGTCCCGGCCTCCTTCTTGTTGATTGTTTCTGGAGTCCTTGATCAGGCACCCAGTACCAGCACTGACCCAGAGTTCAAGACAAGATATGCTGACAAGGACGCCCTGCTCACGAGAGATCTGACCGGGATTTAAGTCAGGCGCAGCCTCTCTTTGGAGCGTATGTTTTGAAGACAACAACAGGGTTTACCTTGGAGTCAGCTCTTTTCACAGCAGAGCAAGCTTGGGGAACCACAGCACCCGGAGAGCGATCCCAGGGAGCTCAGTGCAGACGGACATCACGGGGAAACTCTGCTGCAGGTGCAGGTGCCACAGGGTCACCACCTCGGGGCAGGTGCTGCAAGCCGGAACCCCCAACCTGCTTCTGCCCGGCTGCGTGACCCTGGCACCGTCCTCAGCCCTGCTGGGCCTTGGCTCTCACACCTGTGAGACATGGCAGAACAGTTCCCAGAGGATTAATTATCCTGACAATCAGCCCAGTGAACTCACGCAAAGTGCTTAGACCTGGGTCTCACAGGGAGCAGCACCCAGTGAATGCAACACCTGATAACCAGGTTGATTCAAAGCAAAGTAAAACTTTGAAGACAGAAGAGCTGTGAGTGGGATACTGAGATTAACTCCTGCACATCTCACACCCCCAGACGGTCACGGCACAGCGAATGCACGGATGAGAAGCCGGCCGACACACCTGCGGCGTTACCCAACTTATTAGATGTCAGTCAAGGACCGTCAGGGTCTGGGAAGCCACCCTCACAGAGGACTAACGCAAAGATACCAACAGACCAAAATTAAAAAAAAAAAGAGGACTGTAAAAGGAAGAGACACAAAGTTGGGAATACAGATAAACTTTAAACAATATGCATGCATCTACATATAGACACACAGGCACACCTGTGCATCCAGACACACTTGTGCACCCACACACATGTGTACCCACAGATACACGTTTGCATCAATATACACATGTGTGCATCCACAGACACACATGTGCATCCAGACACAGCTGTGCATCCACACAGATACATGTATGCATCCACACACCCCTGTGCACCCAGATACATGTGTGTGTCAACAGACACATGTGCACCTACAGCACACATGTGCATCCAAATACAGACACACATGTGCCTTCAGACACCACTGTGCATCCACACATGTGAATTCAGACACACCTGTGCACCCAGATACATGTGTGCAGACACATGTGCACATAGACGCACATGTGTAGCCACATACAGACACACATGTGCATCCAGACACACGTGTGAATTCACACATGTGTACACCGACACACATGTGCATCCAGGCACATGCGTGCCCACAGACACTCGTGTGCACCCACATCCAGACACGTGTGTGCCCACATGCAGATACAGTGAGCATCCAAGCACACATGCGTACCCACAGATACATGTGTGCACCCACATCCAGACACGTGTGCACCCACATGCAGATACATGTGAGCATCCAAGCACACATGTGTACCCACAGACACACGTGTGCACCTACAGACACACCGCTATCCACACACAAACTCATAGATTCAGTGGAAAGCTTACAACATAATCATAAGGAAGTTTCCCAAACAGAAAAAAACAAAATAGGAAAATAGGAGAAGATGTAAAGAACCCGAGGAACTGAGAGGTGGGGGCTCCTCCCCAAGGGCTGGAGCTCATGAACGGGGGATGGGAGAGAGGCTGGGGGCACCAACACTGGGACACAGAGCCCCGCCCTGTGCGAGGACCCGTGTCTCCAGCCAGAACCCCGGCGGGCAGCACCACGCCCACACCTGTGCATCGCCAGGAAAGTTTAGAAAATCCTGTCTCGGAGAGGGGGGAGACGTCACACAGATGCCAGGTTAGGGGCGGGAAGCCACCAGCAGGATGAACACGGTTTTCCAAGTTGTCCCTGGGGGCCAACAGGACAGAATCCTCCCCCACCCACTCTTGCGTTTTTCCTCTAATCAACGTCCATGACTTTCAGTGTTAGAGAGCAATTTTGACATCCAAAAATGTGCACGTGCAGACTCTGCTCAGCCTTAAACGGCTCCACCTCCTTCACAGGGCCCCCTCCAGCCAGGACACAGGGGACGACTGGGCTGGGGGGACAGCCAGACCCCAAACGCACTGCCCGCCACCCTGGTCTGAGCCACACGCACCACACTCCTTGTTTTCGAGCAAACCCCCAGAACAGAGTGATGTCTGCGGAGGGAGCACAATTCTTTGTCTTTAGACATCGTCCTCCCCACGATGACCGCACCCCCACTTCTGCAGGCCGCGTCTGTCTCGGCAAGGACCCACGGAGCGCGCCCGTCTGTCCTCATCCCACTACCGCACACGGCGTCCCAGGCTTCGCCAAGAGGTGGCCTTCCTCCTGGCACACTCACCCGTGGAGAAGATGAGCACCGTGTTGTTCCAGAGCCCATGGCGCCTCAGGGCTGCCGTGACGTTCCCCACGGCTTCGTCCATCAGGGACACCATGCCGGCATAGTGCTGCCTCTTCTTGTCTTGGATGAAGTCGTAGGGCTTCAGGTACGCCTCGGGCACCTGCAGGGGCTCGTGCACAGACTGCAGGGCCAGGTACAGAAACAGAGGCTGGAGAGAGAGTTTGCACACGTGAGTCGAGAGGGCTCGGGTGAGACAGTCGATCAAAATGACACCAAGACCACCTACAGAACGCACCAAAAACACCCAGGCATCCCACGTGCTGAGAGGCTAGTATCCAGAACGTATAAAGAGCTCTTGGCAACTTACTGTTGTAAGACAGTTCAACTACCAACGGACAAGGAATTCGGATAGAACTTTTTTTTTTTTTTTTTGACAGGCACAGTGGACAGTGAGAGAGAGAGACAGAGACAAAGGTCTTCCTTTTGCCATTGGTTCACCCTCCAATGGCCGCCGCGGCCGGCGCGCTGCGGCCGGTGCACCACGCTGATCTGATGGCAGGAGCCAGGAGCCAGGTGCTTCTCCTGGTCTCCCATGGGGTGCAGGGCCCAAGCACTTGGGCCATCCTCCACTGCACTCCCTGGCCACAGCAGAGAGCTGGCCTGGAAGAGGGGCAACCGGGACAGAATCCGGCGCCCCAACCGGGACTAGAACCCGGTGTGCCGGCGCCGCTAGGCGGAGGATTAGCCTAGTGAGCCGCGGCGCCGGCCCGGATAGAACTTTCAAAGGGCATGTTGCCCCATCCTCCTCCATTACCCGCCCCCCACCATTCCCAGACCGGTAAAAACCCAGCCCTACAGCCGCGCTGCGCACAGCCTCTTCACCAGAACACGCTGCCGTCCCTCCTTGTTCCAACAAAACAACTGGCTGTCTCCATTGAGCGCGGCTCTGTCTCCCTTTTCCATCGCTCCCTTCTGGGGATACAAGAGGCCAGAACCCCAAGCTGTTCCAGACCTAACACCATCAGCATAGGAGGAGATGATCAACAGCAGTAGTGCTTAGGGAGACGCAAAACAAACCACAGGGAGATACCACCTCCCACCAAGCAGGGCGGGTGTAACTCAACAAATGGAAAATGGGACCAGCACTGCAGTGTAGTAGGCTAAGCTTCTGCCTGCAGTGCCAACAACCCACTGGGCGCTGGTTCTAGTCCCGGCTGCTCCACTTCCGATCCAGCTCTCTGCTATGGCCTGGGAAAGCAGAACAAGATTCCCAAGTCCTTGGGCCCCTGTACCCGCGTGGGAGACCTAGAGGAAGCTCCTGGCTCCTGGCTTCGGATCAACTCAGCTATGGCTGCTGTGGTCACTTGGAGAGTGGGCCAGCGGAATGAATGACCTCTCTCTCTCTCTTTCTCTGGCTTTGCCTCTTTCTGTAACTCTGTCTTTCAAATAAGTAAAATACTTTAAAAAAAAAAAAATAGAAAACGGGACCAGCACTCTGGTGTAGTAGGCTAGGCATCTGCCTGCAGTGCTGACATCCCATAAGGGTACCAGTTCACATCCCGGCTGCTCCACTTCTGATCCAGCTCTCTGCTGTGGCCTGGGAAAGCAGAAGAAGATGGCCCAAGTCCTTGGGCCCCTGCACCCACCTGGGAGACCTGGAAGAAGCTCCTGGCTTCAGATCAGCCCAGCTCTGACCATTGTAGTCATTTTGGGAGTGAACCAATGGATGGAAGGCCCCTCCCCCCCTCCCTCCCTCTAACTATGACTCTCAAATAAATAAACTTTTAAAAAATGGAAGACAACTAGTGTCGGTGACGACTGGGCGAAACCGGCACCCTCACCGATGGCTCACAGCAGACAGAACAGCGTGTGCAGCCGCTCTGCAGAAAACCAGGCTTCCCTGAAGTCGCTCAGCACAGCGTCACCTCCTGAGGGCACAGCACACATCCACACAAAGCTTGTACGCCTGGTCCCTGAAACACGCCCCATCACGGCCAAGAAAGCGGAAGTGACGCCAGTGTCTAGCAGCTGACAGGTAAACAAAACACGGCATGGCTTCAGCGATTTCTGCCAGTAAAAGGAACGAGGTGTTGACACATCTACAACAGATGAATCTAGAAAACGCTATGCAGAAGGGGAGGAGCCAGGCACATAGTGCCTAACGCCACCTGCAGCAAAGCCCGGGATGGGGGGTAGAAAAGGCAGTGAACGGGGCCGGCGCTGTGGCACAGTGGGTTAGGCCCACGCCTGTGGTGCACACACCACAGATGGGCACCAGTTCATGTCCCAGCTGCTACTCTGCCCATCCAGGTCTCTGCTAATGCACCTGGGAAAGCTGCAGAAGATGGCCCAAGTGCTTGGTCTCCTGCACGCACACTGGAGACCTGGAGGAAGCTCCTGGCTTTGGATCAGCCCAGCTCTGGCCATTGCAGCCATTTGGGGGGTGAACCAGTGGATGGAAGATCTCTGTCTCCCTGTCTGTAACTCTGCCTCTTGAATTAAAAATTAAGTGTTTAAAAAGGAAGGAAGGAAGGAAGGAGGGAGGGAGGGAGGGAGGGAGGGAGGGAGGGAGGGAGGGAGGGAGGGAAGACAAGCAAGTGAGTGACAGGTGCCAGGTTTCTCAACAGCGCAATGAACGCTACACAACATGGTGAATTTCTGTGAATCCTGCCCTTCAACTGGTGGGTTTATTGGCTGGGTAAACCACGCCTCAATAAAGATACTACCAAACCTAACAAAAGATGACAGCTAAAAGCAAGGCCCTTCAACGGCCTCAAAGGCCCGGAGCCAAGCAAACGACAGCAGTAACTGTGACGGTATATTCGGCATGAAACCATGATGCTAATCCACACATTCCGTCTCACTTAATACCCCAACCACCCACGCTGTATCCAGTCTACAACTCAGTTAACTGAAGCTGAATGGTCGCAGCCTCGCCCAGGCCGGCGCTAACTGAAGAGCAGTTTCCTGCAGGCAAAGGCACGGTCACCCGCGGTGATGGGTCACCCGCGAGACACTCCCACCTGGGACTGAGTCCACCCTTCAGGGAGCATTGCAGCACGTAAGTGCCGAGCCAGCTGGCCTTTGACGTGGGACCAGGCCGACGGTCTCCCCGCAGGCCGAGCAGCCTGAGCCGCCGCTGCCCGGTGCACAGCCCTCACCCGGGCCCTTCCAGCTCAGCCTCTCCTCTCCAAGGCACCTCTCTGAACGCTGAGGTCCCGTGCCGTTCTCTCATGAGCTGGAAACACGCAGAAGCAGCCCTGCGGCTCAGAAATAAGCACATGAATTTGTTCAAGTATGTCAGACACTGAAATCTCAACTGGAAAAGGCAAAGGGGAGAGCGGGGAGTGGAGTCTCACGGTGGGCAGGGTGCGGGTGCCCATGCATCACGCGTCCCGTGGCAGAGCAGAGCGTCCACACCGCGCTCGAGGGACACCAGCAAGGTTGTCTCTAGATCAGTCTTTAGGACTTGGAGACGTCATCCTCCCAGAGTTAGAATTGTTAAGAGTTTCTAAGTATCAGTCATCACTAGAAACATTCAAGTAAGCAGGTGGGTGACCAGATGGCCCTGACGCCTACATGGGCCCAGTGTACCGTCTGTGGGTTACCTCCGTGGGAAAACACTCCAGACTCCCACGCCAGAGCCAACACCACGACCTCGGACACCAAGCTCTGCCTCTGCCCCCGACCCCACCCCAGCCCACCCCCAACACACACAGCTCACGCATGGTTCCTGCAGACCACAGCAGAGGCCCCAGAGCCCACAGGCGAGAATGACCCAGGCAGAGAGGGCTGGGGGAAAAACGTGCAGGGTCACGGCAGGGCTCTGTGGCTGGGGCCGAGCACCGGGTGTGCGGCCCCTGGCACAGCCGGCTGCAGCCACCAGCTGAGGTCTAGAAGCTGACAGGATTACAAATCAGTAGCTGGGGCTGGCGCTATGGCGCAGTGGGTTAATGCCCTGGCATCCCACATGGGTGCCGGTTCAAGTCCCAGCTGTTCCACTTCCCATCAAGCTTTCGCTATGGCCTGGGAAAGCAGGAGAAGATGGCTCAAGTCCTTGGGCCCCTGCACCCACGTGGGAGACCCGGAAGAAGCTCCTGGCTCCTGGCTTCGGATCAGTGCAGCTCTGGCCATTGCGGCCAATTGGGGAGTGAACCATCAGATGGAAGACCTCTCTCTCTCTCTCTCTCTCTTTCTCCCCCCCCCCCGCCTCTCCTCTCTCTGTGTAACTCTAACTTTCAAATAAATAAATGAATCTTTTTAAAAAATCAGCAGCTACAATAAATGGCAACCCACTTACATTGAGAGGCAGAGTTACAGAGAGGCAGAGGCAGAGAGAGAAAAGTCTTCCATCCAGTGGTTCACTCCCTAAATGGCTGCAATGGCTGGGACTGAGCTGATCCGAAGCCAGGAGTTAGGAGCTTCTTCTGGGTCTCCCATGCAGGTGCTGGTTCCCAAGGACTTGGGCCGTCTTCTACTGCTTTCTCAATCCGTAGCAGGGAGCTGGATCAGAAGTGGAGCAGCCAGGTCTTGAACCAGTGCCCATATGGGCTGCTGGCACTGCAGGCAGTGGCTTCACCTGCTAGACAGCACTGGCCTCCTCCTTTTATAAAAATGGGACATATCACACAGAAATTGCTGACGACTCCACGTATACACTCCAGCTGGTAACCAGAGGCTGGAGTAAGAGAAATGGGGTTACCACCACCACTGCTCCCTGACTTTCTGGGGTCTCCCCTCTGTCTCCCCGATCCTGGGTGACACCTTGCCTCACCCATCGTAAGGACCACAGCCAACACTTCTCCAAAGAAAGGTGTTAACACAAGAATGTTTCCTCTGACTCCTGGTCGCTAATACACAGAGTACCAAAAGCCAGCACTGACGCCCTGGGACTTGCTCACTGTCGCCAGCCCTGGTCTGTACACCTGCAGGTCTGGTCTTTCCACAGCCCCTTGTCAACTTCTTTATGCAGTGGAGGATTCAGTCTGCGATTATCAAGCAAACTGCAAGTTTGTTGCCGCAAACATTAAAAGAAAAAGGGAGGAGGAAGGGAGAAGGGCAGGAAGTATCCTTCTGTGCTTAAAATTGTGCGTATGGAACCCGTTCTCTGTACATCAACAGAAGAGAGGTGAACAGAGAGGCACGGCACAGCCACGTCGCCTCACAGGCCTCGGAGACCTGGGGGGATCTGTCCGTCTCTGCTCGGGTTCAGGGAGGCATGGACAGGCGTGCTCTTTGTCCAGCTGAGTCCTTAAGCATGTGGCTCCGCCCACTCTGCGGGTCTTGGTTTCCTGTGCTCCCGCCTGTGTTCTGTTGATCTGTGTTTTGTCAGCGTAACTCCCAGGCCCCCCAGGAGCCTGCGAGCTGTGCTTCTGCCCCTCCCGGGTCAGCGGCAGCCCTGGGGTGGGGCGGGGAGGGGCACAGGTGACGCTGGGGCAGGACTCGGTCAGGAAGGGCTCCGGGCCCCAGTGTAAGACCTTAGAAATCCCTGGTCGGAAGGCACTGCCCCCACCTGGTGGAACGCAACCAAACAACCCGAGCTCTTTCTCCTAATTCTTCCCTGGGGGCCGCAGCCACCACCCGCACTCCGCAGGGACTGAAAACACTGGAGCGGCTGCCCAGCCCACGCCGCTGCATCGGTCAGACTTCCGGGAACCCAGAACTCAGGGCCTCGCTGCAGGCCGGGCCACCTCCGCCTCTCGGGCGCCGGGGTGGACGTGGGAGCCCGAGCGCCCCCTTGTCCTTTCCTGCATCCAGACCCCTGTTCACATGGACGCGGTCACAGCCGCTGCCCTTCCTCCAGCCGCGCTGCCTCTGTCGCTCCACAGCTCCAGGCTTCTCCCCTCAAGTGCTCTGTGAAACAGCTCCATGGCTGGGGCTGGGGTGCAGCGGGGGAAGCCGACGCCGGCTACGGCAGACGGCATCCCACATCACAGAGCTGGACGGAGTCCTGGCTGCTCCACTTCCAATCCAGCGCCTGCTAACGCACTTGGGGAAGCAGTGGAACACGGCCCAGGTACGTGGGCCCCTGCCATCCACGTGGAGACCCAGATGCAGCTCCAGCCTCCTGGCTTCAGCCTGGCCCAGCCCTGGCTATTGTGGCCGTTTGGGGAATGAGCCAGCAGATGGAAGACCTCTCTGTTTCTTTGTCTTTGTCCCTCTGTCTTTTAAACAAACAAACTAATTCTTAAAGAAACAAAAGGCCCAGTTTTAGGTTGGCTCAGGGGTTCGTGATGTCCATCTCAGGAAACGTCACCTGCATCCCGTGGGTCTCTGGCACCTGAGAAATCAGCACAGAATTGGCTGGGACACGGGGATAACACAGGAAGCGTGGCTCATGGCACCACGCGGGACACTGTCCTGTGGACAGCTGGAAATGCAGCCATCCACGTTAGCTTTCTAGAACATTCCTGGGTTACGACGATGTTCTTCATTCATGCTTATTCCTCAAATCGCACTCTGAGCACGCTGGGGAGGACGGGGTCCGCCTGCCACGGCGTCAGTCAGACACAGGAGGGACCACCAACACGATGGCTTGCGGCTCCCACCCCCTGTGGCCCCCAGCTGCCGTGTTTTCCCACCGCGCCAGTCAAGCCAGCCACCCACGAACGAGCATCACCCAGCTCCGCGCTAGGGGGCCCTGCTGGAGCACACCCGTGCTGCGGGAGCCGCCGGCCGCTGGGATGAAGCTGCTGTCAGACTGAGACCCCAAAACAGAGGTCGGCTTCCACCCGGCTCTGTTGGAGGCCTGCGGCAGAAGGCTCCGGACTGCATGGGATGTCCACACAGAGGCATGGCAGGATCCCGGGGGGCGTGGGGGAGGACAGCAATGAAGCAGCAGTGGCCCGTGGACCGCGGGACATGGCATCAGTGCCTCCCACAGGTTTCCCGGGGGATCCGAACGTCCGGCCAGCACTGCAGCCACTGGGTGGGATCAGGACTCGGGCAGGCCGACTCACCCTGTGAATCCCAAGTCAGACTGCGTGAGAGTGAATTCTGGCCCCGACGCTCAGTGGCTCCGTGACCTTGAACGAACAAGGTGGCTTACGAGCGACAAGCTGCCTATCCAGAAGGATAACACACTGCCCCTTAGGACCCCGCTTTCCTCTTGGGGTGTGAGCCGTATCCACAAAATTCCAAGCATGAGATAGCAAACTGGGAACTTGAGCCAATGACCCGGCGGCTAGCTTCCCAACTGTGAATCCACGGGTGAGACCCCGACGTAAAGACCTTTTTAAGAAGATGTTCCCATTTCTCAGCGTTCCATAGCTCCAAGACATCAGCACAGAAGAGTGATTAAAAAAGCCAAAAGTAGGGCAAAGCTGAGAACAGACAGAAATCAGGGAAGGACCTCCCACCTCCTCCGCCCCCGTAAAGGCAGAACCAGGGAAAAAAAACACATCAGAGACGAATCGGTGGCCGGCACCACGGCTGAGCAGGCGCATAAAGCAGAACCCACGTTGTGCTCTGCACCAAGCGCCTGCAGGACCGGTCAGAGAGGCGAGGCAAGCGACCTGGAGGCACCAGGTAAGGAGCAGACTGCCACCCCGCTCCCACGGATGGGCAGTCTGCAGGTGCATCTGCAGGAAGCCAGGCTCTGAGCCCACTGCCTGACATCACGAACATCACAAGCCTCTACCCGACTTGCAAAGCACGTACAAGCTAATGGCGGGGGAATCACCTTACACTTCCACTCACGGGGCCAACTCTGGGTTAACAACAACAGCAGTGGGGCCTGCACTGTGGTACAGCGGATAAAGCCTCTGCCTAAAGTGCTGGCATCCCATATGGGTGCCAGTTCGAGTCCCGGCAGCTCCACTTCTGATCCAGCTCCCTGCCAATGCACCTGAGAAAGCAGTGGAAGACGGCCCAAGTGCTTGGGTCTCTGAACCCACATGGGAGACCTGGAAGGAGCTCCTGGATCCTGGCTTTGGACATGTCCAACTCCAGCCATTGCAGCCATCTGGGGAGTGAACCAGCAGATGGAAGATTGATCTCTCTCTCTCTCTCTCCCTCTCTCTCTGTAACTCTGCCCTTCAAATAAATAAATAAATCTTTAAAACAGAACAAAACAAAACAGCAGCAAGGCTGATGTTGTGGTGCAGTGGGTTAAATCCCAGGTCAGCAGCGCCAGCACCCCATACAGGAGCTGGTTCAAGCCCTGGCTGCTCCTCATCCGATCCAGCTCTCTGCTGTGGCCTGGGAAAGCAGTGGAAGATGGCCCGAGTGCTTGGGCCCCTGCACCCGGATGGGTGATCCAGAGGAAGCTCCTGGCTCCTGGCTTTGGACCAGCCCTGCTCTGGCCATTGTGGCCACTGCGGCCATTTAGGGAGTAAACCACTGGATGGAAGATCTCTCTCTCTCACACTGTGTGTGTGTGTACGTACGTGTGTGCATCTCTACCTCTGTAACTCTATTTCAAATACATAAAATACATCTTAAAAAAACAGTTGTGACACGCTTGGGTTTGTCCGACTCGCTTGTTCTTTTGCGGGCAGCTCAGCCAGCGGATCTCAGCACCAGTGCCCCGAGAGCCGCAGTGTGGTCAGTGGGCGGGGTAGAAGCCTGGATGCCTTAAGACCCCTACTTTCCCCACTGGGCTGCGGCCCTGGCAGAAGCCACACTTAAAACAGAGCCTCTGGCAGAAACTGACAGCGGATTCCAACATCAACACAGGAAAACAAAAGGTACAGAATGATCCAAACTGCCTCCAGGCGGGAGAAACAGGTTTAGAAGATTCGCCCCAAGCAAGCCTAGCGCTTGCCACAAGGAAGCCTTGGGCCAGTGCCACCTGCTCTAACAGTCACACTCAGCACCGGAAACACCAAACCCAGGGAACCAGACTGCTACGGACACAGAATTTCCCAGGTGTGTGTGATGTGGGACCTCTCTGTTCAGACGCAGCCGTTCAGGTTTCTCCCAAGAGGGGATGTGTGGTCTCCCCGGGGTGCAGGGCACCACCGGGGATGGGGCCCAGGCCTGCTCTCTGCCAGCCTGGCCGACGCTCCGCCCACCTGCGGCCTTGGCCCCGCCCAGCCTGTGATCCCAACAAGGCCCCGGGGGTCGGGCAGAGCGAGCCTCACCTTCTGGGGCGGATGGTCAGCTATTAGGGCTGTGGCCCGTTCGGTAAACACGTTCGTTGAGTACATGTTCTTGTAACCTGTCGCCACCTCCTCGCCGTCTCGAAAATCCAGAGCACAGCGCGTGACGTTGAGGGCGTGGATCGGGGTGCAGCGCTCGTGGGAATAGTAATCTTCACTGCCCAGCAGGTAGCCTGGCGCGGGAAGGGAAGACGGACAGTCAGCTCGGCTCAGGGACGCTTCGGCGTGTGCCCCACTGGTGCCAGGGACCCCGGGACAGAGCCAACCAGAGCACCCGCCCCTGTCACCCGGACCGGCAGCAGAAGGCGTGGCTACGCTGCCCTAGAGCCTCAGCTCTGCTGCTCACATCGCCAGAACGCAGGCTCCTTCATGCAACTGGCAGAGGAAGTGATCCCAAGCCCTAGTTGAAAAAGACCACAGTTTGAATTCAGTGAAAGTGGCAGCATCAGAGTCCTTGAAAGCTAAGGGCAAAAATCATACAAGGTCACGGTTAAGCGGTGTGAGGCGGGTCCACGGGACCCTCCGTGCTGCAGCTCCCGAGCTGGGGACTGCTTCCCGGCAGAGCAACCAGGCGTCACCGGCAGTCGGATGCTGACACCAGCTGGTGGGAGAGACAACATTTCCCAACACACTTCCCAAGAACCCCAGCGCCAAGGGCTGACCAAGCCCAGCACCGAGAGGCTCACCCCAACCGCAGCAGCACACACGGGTCAGACCCAAGCAGGAAAGGAACTGGGTCTTTACAAGTAGCAGGCATTTCTGCAAATGCTCCCCAGTTCCCTGAACCATTACAGTAAGCTTGCTGCACGTGATAGGACTGTTTACATAAAATGCCCAAGACCGGCAATCCAGAGGCAGCTCGTGGACCGGCGGAGGTACAGGAAGGGCGACAGCTACATGTAGGACAGGGGAGCAACCCCGGGCGTTTAGTAAAAGCCACTGAACTGTACACTTTAACCGGGCGAGCCATGTGCCTGTGAACCACACGTCAATCAAGCGACGGACAGCAGTAAGCCCCGCCCCCACTGGGCTCCCGGCTCTCTCCTGCCCCACACTGCTGCTAACTCAAAATGAGGACCACAGAACCAGCCTGGCCCTCCCCCAGGCCTGAGCCGTCTTCCCTTTAATGAAATTAACAGCCTTCTACAGCTTCTCTGTCAACACATTTTTAATTAAGTCTTCCTTTTCCATGAGCCAATACATTTAATATCCTGAGTATAATTAGTACCTGCATCTCAATATATCTTTAACATTTTTTAAATTCATTTTCTATTTTTTTTTTGAAAGGCAGAGTGACAGAGAGATCATCCATCTGCTGGTCCTCTGCCCCTAAATTCCTGCAAAAGCTAGGCTGGAGGTGCCTGCGCTGTGGTGTAGCAGCGCCAGCATCCCATACAGGCACCGGTTCAAGTCCCAGCTGCTCCAGTTCTGACCCAGTTCCCTGTTAACGTGCCTGGGAAAGCAGCAGCACATGGCTCAAGTGCTTGGGTCCTGGCATGCACATGGGAGACCCATAAAAGACTGCTGGCTCCTGGCTTTGGCCTGGCGCAGACCCAGCCGTTGCAGCCATTTGAACGGTGAACCAACAGATGGAAGACCTCTCTCTTCTCTCTCTCTCTCTCTGTGCCTTTCGAATAAAAAAAAAAAAAAAAAAAAAAGGCTGGGGCCGGGCCAGGCTGAAGCCAGGAGCCAGAATCCCAGGCTGGGTCTCCCACATGAGTGGCAGGGACCCTCGAGCTGTCACCTGCTGCCTCCCAGCACGCACTGTAGCAGGAAGCTGGACGGGAAGCAGGCAGGACACAGACCCTGGCGTTCTGAAACGGGATGCAGGTATCCAGGCATCAGGTCAGCCACTGCACCACAACTCCAGCTCCTAAGACGACTGTCGGCGACCATCTTTTCTAAGGATATGCTGAGCAACGTAAAATAAGCGGGGAAAGAAATGCATCCATGCGGGAAAACTCAGCCCTCACGTGAGTGCTTAGCGTGGCAAGCACTGTGATTTTGGAGTTTTGTGGGTGTTTTTTGATAATTACTTGATATTAGAGCCAAAAAACTCCGCTCAGGGCCTCTCGTGAACGTCAACAGCTCTCTGTGATTTGGGAGGAGGCACACATGGACGTGCTCAACGGAAGACATGAACGGGACAGTGAGTGATACTGCTCTGAGATGCACCCAGAACCACGAACTCACAGGCTGGCCCCCAGACCGCCATAGAGCTCCCCACGCCCACGGTGACCGACGGCCACACCCTGAGCCTGCAGAGGAAGCCGCCTGTCAGCACGTGAGGAGAATGGTCACCACTCACAGGGCTGGGCCCCTACACGGTTCTCCAGCTGATAAAAGGGGCAGGCAGGGAGCTGGGGGAGAAAATGAGCTGGAGCAATTGCCCAGAGTGTACTGAGCAGCCCTGCACATAGCTCCACCCCCTCAGATGCCCATCCAGCACACTCACGTTCCCATGATGCACCTGTGACTCCACCCCCTCACATGCCAATCTAGTGTGCCCACATTCCCATGAAGCACCTGTGACTCCACCCCCTCACATGCCAATCTAGTGTGCCCACATTCCCATGATGCACCTGTGACTCCACCCCTCACATGCCCATCCAGCACACTCACGTTCCCATGATGCACCTGTGACTCCACCCCTCACATGCCAATCTAGTGTGCCCACATTCCCATGAAGCACCTGTAGCTCCACCCCCTCACATGCCAATCTAGTGTGCCCACATTCCCATGAAGCACCTGTAGCTCCACCCCCTCACACTCCACTGTGCCCACTTACCCATGATGCATCTGTTTGTCCCCCTGGACTGGGAAGGAGACCCCGTGAGGAATACATGAAAGCTGAAAGTCTCACGCACAGCACCCCTGAGCTGCAGCCCATCTGTGTGTTCAGTTAGAGCCGCACCCCTACCCAGCAGGGGCTGCTGGCCCCTCCTCTTGTTGCATCCCCAGCCTTTCTCGCCGCGGGCAGCTCTCTGGTCTTCCCGTGGTGGGTCTCTCTCTGCACAGGGTTACCCGCACTCACTGCCCCACGTGAAAGTGTACACCTAGCGTATACCCCTGCTTAGGGGCTAAGACGTGGGGTAAAGACCGGGAAACACCTTCTGACCACGCTTTTGGGCACCGCACCGGAGCTGTCACAGTGAGGGCAGCTGTGTGGTCAGCACACCCTCTGGCCCCAGGTCCCTCTTTGTAGGAAGGTGGAGTGTTCATTGTTCACCTGGGCTGTCACTTCTACCTTCTCTATCTGATTTTTTAGTATACAACTTGGCTGCATTCATGGGTGAAGGCCTGGGTGAAAAACGTCAAAGGATATACTGGCTCTATGTTCTAGAAACTCTCTCGTAGGAACATGATTTCACCCCAAGTCTGATTTTAACAAGTGTTTGAGGTCACCGTGGATACATCCATGTGCATCCAAAAGATTGCCACGGTTGATTGGAATGTCTGCCGGGGTGCCTGGGTGGGAGTAGGGCTCTCTTGATTAGCAATGCCTGCTGGGGTGCCTGGGTGGGAGTGGGGCTCTCTTGATTAGCAATGTCTGCCGGGGTGCCTGGGTGGGAGTAGGGCTCACTTGATTAGCAATGTCTGCTGGGGTGCCTGGGTGGGAATGGGGCTCACTTGATTAGCAATGCCTGCAGGGGAACCTGGATGGCAGTGGGGCTCTCTTGATTAGCAATGTCTGCCGGGGTGCCTGGGTGGGAGTGGGGCTCACTTGATTAGCAATGCCTGCAGGGGAACCTGGATGGCAGTGGGGCTCACTTAATTAGCAATGCCTGCAGGGGAACCTGGATGGCAGTGGGGCTCACTTGATTGGCAATGTCTGCAGGGGAGCCTGGGTGGGAGTGGGACTCAATTGATTAGTGATGGCTGCCAGGGCTCCTGGCAGGACCGCTGCTCTGCGATGGAGGCCCCGTAGACCTGTGGATTTCAGTCCTGGATCGGTCTGCTCCCACCGCTTTGTTTTGGCCCCGTATGAATGACTTCCGAGTCGCTCTTCTTTGCTCTGGCTCTCCCTTGAACAGAAGTGTGTATCTCCAGAAATGGGTACAGAAAACCCCCCGGTGCTGTTTCTGAGGATGCTGTCTGCCTCGCCCTCTCCCCAGGGAGCAATCTCAGGTCTCGGAGCCAGAGACGGCTTCCCGCTTCCGGAGCACCCGGCTCCTGCCCCTCCTGGAAGTAATGGGGCTCTTACTGTTCCCTTCTCCTCTCCTTCTTTGGAAATGAGAACTCTCACATCTCGGAGTGGAATGTCCACGCCTGCAGCCACCCAGCTCTGTGCCACCAGGCGCCATGAAGCTCCCCCGTCTCCCCGTGCCCTCGTGTGGTTCTGTGTGTGTCCAGCGTGCTTGTGGCAGAATGAAGACACAGATGGTGAGGTGTGCAGGGAGATTAGCAGCTGCAGAGAAAGCCACTGGGCATAGAAAGGAGGTGACAGAGGGGCTGCTGCCGTGGGCGCAATCGGCAATCATGGCAGAGGCGCAGCAGGGGTGAGGGGCTCCCATCGGAACCCCCTTCCACCCCTGACCGTCACGGGGCTGTGAAGCCTGTGACGCTGCCTTCGTAGGGTCCCCTGGAGCCGCAGGTTAATTACCTTCCCCACTTTTATCTTACGTTCAATCCACCAGTGATTTTAAAAACAGATCTCAGCAGAGGGAGAGGTGCCAGAGGGTGCCCGTGCTCCCCAGGAAAAAGAGCAAACTCTGCGTTCAGGCCACGGAAGGGGCTGCATGAAGGAAACGTGTGTCGCGTTGGCCTGGAGGTGAAATCACCCGCGCGTGTCCGCTAGGGGACAAGGGTCCCCACCAGCAGGGGCCGTGCTGTGGACACACAGGCTCCCGGGGGCACCCAGAGCCGGGCAGGGGCATTGCCCACCGGGGCCCCAGAGCGCCCCATTTATGGAGGCACCCAGACGGCCGCACAGAGAACACAGCACGCGCGCGGCCATTACCGAAGTAGGTGTCGAAGCCACGGCGGGTGGGGAGGCACTCCTTCCGGTACATTCCAAGGTGCCACTTGCCCACCATGTGGGTGGCGTAGCCGGCGTCCTTGAGCAGCTGGGGAAGAAGCTTCTCGTCCAGGGGAAGGCAGCTGGGCTGGCAGGGCCAGATGATCTCGTGCTGCAGCCCCGTGTGGATCTGGGGAGACACAGCATCACACGTGACCTCAGGGACACATTGACATCACAGATCTCAGGGAGACACGTGACGTCATGGATCTCAGGGGGACACGTGATGTCACAGATCTCAGGGAGAGACACAATATCAAACATGACCTCAGGGACACATGTGACATCACAGATCTGAGGGAGACACGTGACGTCACGGATCTCAGGGCCAGATGATCTCGTGCTGCAGCCCCGTGTGGATCTGGGGAGACACAGCATCACACATGACTTCAGGGACACATGTGACATGACAGATCTCAGGGAGACACGTGACGTCACGGATCTCAGGGCCAGATGATCTCGTGCTGCAGCCCCGTGCGGATCTGGGGAGACACAGCATCACACATGACTTCAGGGACACATGTGACATGACAGATCTCAGGGAGACACGTGATGTCACGGATCTCAGGGCCAGATGATCTCATGCTGCAGCCCCGTGCGGATCTGGGGAGACACAGCATCACACGTGACCTCAGGGACACATGTGACATCACAGATCTCAGGGGGACACGTGACATCACGGATCTCAGGGCCAGATGATCTCGTGCTGCAGCCCCGTGCGGATCTGGGGAGACACAGCATCACACGTGACCTCAGGGACACATGTGACATGACAGATCTCAGGGAGACACGTGATGTCACGGATCTCAGGGCCAGATGATCTCATGCTGCAGCCCCGTGCGGATCTGGGGAGACACAGCATCACACGTGACCTCAGGGACACATGTGACATCACAGATCTCAGGGAGACACGTGATGTCACGGATCTCAGGGGGACATGTGACATCATGGCTCACTGGGAGAGACAAGACATCACGGCTGCTGATGCTGAAACACTGGCCTGACTCTGCTCGGGGCTGGCTTCCCGTTTGGGAGCGTGAACCTGGCGGGAATGATGGATTAAGTATCCGATACACATGAGGTGCTTTCAGCAACTGTTTACCGAGGTGCAATGTTAGAAACCATGGACGTGGGTTTTTATCTCTGAAAGAAATAAAAGGGTGCAACAGTACAAGGTGTGCATCCATCAGGGAAACGTGTCATTTCTGGACGGGGAAGCCGCTGTGCCAGGACAACACTGGTGATATCTGATAGGACCAGGGAACTGACGACGCACCCTTCTCCCACTTTACATAAGCCCTGATCACAAAAGGCAGCGACCCACTTTTCCTCATTGTGGTTTGTTTATTTCAGGGACAGAGATCTCCCACCCACCAGCTCACTTTGCAAATGCCTGCAACAGCTGAGGCTGAGCCAGGTCAAAGCCGGCAGCCAGAAATTCAATCCAGTCTCCCGTGACGGGGGCAGAGACTCAAGTACCATCACCTACTGCCTCCCAGGGTGCACATTAGCAGGAAGCTGGAGACAGGAGCCTGGGCCAAGCACCTCAATACCAAACACTGGCATCCCGAGCTCTAGAGCATGCACTCACTCAAGTCTTCATTTACAAAAACCAGCCACCTGACCACTGCGTGGGAGTGGTGACCCAAGGACAGCCAGGGCACGCGTTCCATGCAACACCCGGCCTCTACGAAGTGACCGGGGCTGGGCGTGGTGCACATCAGCCGGCGGCTCGGCAGCCTCCCGGAACCCACAGCCTGTTTCACAGTCAAGTGCCAGGGGGCTCACGCAGCTGACCGAACACTGCACTGCAAGTGGAAGACACAACGGTTGTACGGCTGCTTTTGAAATCAGAAACGCCCTAAGTGGAAGCGTGGTGAGTAGGGGCTGGCGTGAGAAGGCTGCAGGGCTGCAGCCGCCAGATCTTCCGCTTCCACCAGAACAGACCACGCGCAGGAGCAGATCCTCCTGTTAAGAGACAAGATGTGCTGGGGCCGGCGCTGTGGCTCACTTGGCTCATCTTCCACCTGCGGCACCGGCATCCCATATGGGCGCCAGGTTCTAGTCCCGGTTGTTCCTCTTCCAGGCCAGCTCTCTGCTGTGGCCCGGGAGTGCAGTGGGGGATGGCCCAAGTGCTTGGGCCCTGCACCCCATGGGAGACCAGGAGAAGCACCTGGCTCCTGGCTTCAGATTGGCGCAGCGCCGGCCGTAGCAGCCATTTGGGGGGTGAACCAACGGAAGGAAGACCTTTCTCTCTGTCTCTCTCTCACTGTCTGTAGCTCTACCTGTCAAATTAAAAAAAATTAAAAAAAAAAAGAGAGAAAAGATGTGCTAAACATGTGAAGCCATGCCCCTCCTCTCACAGATTTTCTTAGGGAAAATACCATTGTTTTTCATAAGATAATCATGTTAACCTGTAATGGAGTCATTATTGCTTTTCACTGGAGGAACAAAAAGTGTGCAATTACTGTGTTAATTCAGAGAATGGCCGGTTTGGAAGGAGCCCACACAAACGCCTCCTCTTTAGGGTCCTCACTATTAAGCAGGTGCAGAGGTCCCAAGATGCTCCAATGGTCCTTGTGGCTAAGAAGAAAAACTGAAAAGGAGGGGAGACACCGGAGGAAGCACATGGAGCCTGGCGAGCGGAGGGGGCGCCCTCCACACTGGCCACAGGGCTCCAACAGGTGAGACCCCACCTGGTCACCGGCTCTGGGAGCCAGAGTTCAGCCCAGTAGGGCTCACTGGCGCCTCCTGCCAGCTGTAAGGTGCATAGCAAGCAGCCTGACACTGATGAACCTGAAAAACAGGTTTGCAGGTGATTTCAAACAGCACAGCGCCAGGCCCAGGACCCAGAGCCCAGAGCCCGTCCCAGCTCCACCACTGACCGCGGGGTAACGCGGGGACTGGCGCCAGCCACTTCCTAAGTCAATAAGGTGAGCATGTGAGGATGCGCTCCTGCAGCCCGCCAGGCCGGCCACGCACACACCAAGCACTGGGCAGCGGCGCCTACGCACGCTGCCCCTGTGTCCATTCCAGCTGCTTTCCGGAGGAGACGCAAGCACTCCCACCATCCTGCGATCCTTGGAACCACCTGGCTGCGGCTCTGCAGATGCGGACCAAACACTGCCCCTTCAGTCACTCTCGAATGGAAACCCTGGCTGCTGGGGTCACACAGCCTCGCCCGTTGGTGTTTGGTTTCGTTCTGAATATCTGGTAATAGGTACAAAGTGCAGACCAAAAAAAAAAAAAAAAAAGCTCCAAATTCACAAGCATTTCCTAATTGATTATAGCTGACTCTTAAACTGCTTTCTAAATGCCGTTACACAGTCTTGAAGTTCATTTTTTCTGTGTCTTTCCAGAACTAACTATCGGGATTGAATCTGCTACTGCCTGACCTCCTGGCGTCCCCCTTGCCCTCCTGAAAGAACCATCTGGAACACGCCAATGTTAGTGGGGGCTCGCTGTGAGGGCGAGTGGGGACACACACCCCAGAACCTGTCGGGGGATGCTCCCGTACCCACAGTCTCCTGTGCCACTCGCACCCCAGGGAGGCTGCTCACAATGAGACGGCTTTGCCAAGCCATGCAGAAGGAAGGGGGCGCAGCCCACACACTGCCCACTGCCCACGGATCCCTCCGCCTCCCCAGCTGCCCTGAGTGGCTGACCTGTGGGGCCCAAATCAAAAGGCTCCTGTGCCCTCTTGCTGTTCACTGTGCCCAGCCAGCGTGGCACCTGCCGGGAGGTGAGACAGTAGGAGCAGCCTGCCGCAGCCTGGCTGGAAGTCACGGGAGGCAGCCCCTGACCCTTGACCCCACTCCCCTCCTGGGCCTGGTAACCATCCCTCTCTCTCCACATGCACACTCCTGCGCACACACATACACACATGCATGCACATGATTGAATGCACACTCATGTGCACACCCACATGCAAGCACACGCATACACACCCACACATGCACATGCGTGTACACTAAATCTAAAGAGGACCCTCTCCATTGCTAACACCACACACTCACTCAACACAAAGTTGATCCGAGGCTCAAACACTTCACAGTTTATGCTCACTGGCAACCCAGCAGATGTAAGGATCCTAACTCACGAACCCAGACCCCCCAGGCAGAGGACGCCATCTGCAAATGTCCTCAATGGACCGTTAGGCCCCCCACGCGGGGACGGACTCTAGCAGCCAGGGCACCGCCCACAGAGCCCTGCAGTCCACTCTGCCCAGCCACAGGCCCCTGGCCAGGTGGTCGGCTGAAGCCTCTGTCCACTGGGAGGAAAGGGGCGAGGGTTTCTAGCACGTGCCCGGTGTGTATCACGCTGAAGCCAGGGCTGCCGACGGCCGCCCACCCCCGCAGCTGCAGGAAGGCAGTGCCCCTGCGCTGGCACTGGCCACACGTGGCCCCTGGCTGCGGCACCGAGGGCCTCTGCAGGCCGGGGAGCTCCCCCTGGAGCCAGGCCTCAGAACAGCCACAAAGAACGCGGGCTGGACAAAGGCCGTTCATAAGATCCGGAAAATCAGTGGTTTCAAGTCTCCCCCTGAACTGAAACCAGTGCATGCATTCTATTAGGAAAAGCTACAGAATTTTAGCATTTTTCCTTTAAATCATGAGACTCTGAACAAGGGGTGATGAACACAGAAACTTGACTTCCGTCTGCGGAGCTCTCCAGCAGCGCTGCCGGAGCCGGGGGTCAGGCAGGCGGCAAAGACCTGCACGGACACGGGTGGGCGGCAGGCCCAGGACCGCCGCCTGCCCTCCAGCTCCCGAGATCTGAGGATGCTCACGTGGCTGACCCGAGACACCTGATAACTGCATGTCCTCCCACACGCAGGATTTCAATAGCTTCCGATCACTGGGCACCTGGCAGCAGGGAACGCTGTGTAGACGGCTGGCCCGTAGGACTGGCCAGGGACAGCGCTGGGGAGCGCCTTCATGGGCTCGCCGTGTCTTCAGGTCTTTTCAGGCTGTGCCTGGCCGCATCCACCGCCGTCGGCCTAGTGGCCGTGGAGGACTGGCGCGCTCTCTGGATCAGTGCGTGTGTGTGCACATCAGTGTGCAAACATATCAACATATTTTCTATTCCAAACTCCTGCATGTATTTCCACACAACTATTTTTTTTTTCATAAGTTTGCTTAAAAAGGCAGGGGAGGGGGGCGGGGGTCACACAATTCTAACTCGAGTGGCAGCTGTGGAGGCAGCGACAGACGATTTAGCTCCTGGGCAGACTCACCGGGACGCTGCTGGATCAGAAGTCGTCTTTACTGTGGGCCAAAGTGGATGCAGAACCATCGTTCAGCAGAGGCGAGGGCTGCAGGTCTAACCTCCACTGGGAGCGGGCAGCACCGGGCGCTCCCTCCAGGCATGGGGGCCCTCACTCGGCTCCCACACTGTCACCCCCTCCCTGCTCTCAAGGCTCTGGCCTCAGCTCCTGTCACAGCGCCCTCCTGCACAGCCAAGTCTTCCCCATCTGGGCACCGGCACCTCCCGGCTCCTGAGTCACCATCACCCACTAGTGCTGCCGCGCCATCACCTTCGCTCTCCTCCGTGTCACTCGTCCACCCTCCTCGCCCCCCGAGACCGTAAGCACCAGGAGATCCCAGACGCCAGGGCAAGGCCTGGCCCAGCCGGTCGCTCACGGGTGTTCACCACGTGAAAGAGGATCGGGACATCACCGCGATGGTGACATAACGCGACCTTCCCTCTAACACCACGTCCACCCAGCGCCCTGCTGGAGGTCACAGTCAGGGCAACTATCAAGAAATTAAGTTAAGAAGCATGCAGATGGCGTAGAACAAAAATAAAACTCTATTCAGAGGACAGGATTTTGTACACAGAAAACCCTAAATGGGTATGGGGGGGGATGCCGTTTGGCACAGCGGTTTAGTTGCCACTTGGACACGGGATCCCATAGCAGAGTGCCCAGATTGAGGCCCAGCTACTCGGCTCATACCGATCCAGCTTCCTGCTAAAGCACACTCTGGGAGGCAACGGTGCCGGCCACGCAGGGGGGAGGTCCGGAGGGGGTCCCATGCTGCTGGCTTTGGCCTGGCCCAGCACTGGCTGCTGCAGGCACCTGGGGAGGGAGTGAGCCAGTGGATGGGAGACCGATCCTCTCCCCCCCCACCTTTTAACAAATGGGGCAGGAGCATCTGGACACCCACATGAATTCATAGACAACAATTGGCTCCAAACGTATCAGAGATCTAAATCTAAGAGCCAAGACTATAAAACCCTCCGAGGAAATCATAGAGACAAATCTTCATCATCTTAGAATAGACAGCAGCCGGCGCCGCGGCTCACTAGGCTAATCCTTGGCCTTGCGGCGCCAGCACACCGGGTTCTAGTCCCGGTCGGGGCGCCGGATTCTGTCCCGGTTGCCCCTCTTCCAGGCCAGCTCTCTGCTGTGGCCAGGGAGTGCAGTGGAGGATGGCCCAAGTGCTTGGGCCCTGCACCCCATGGGAGACCAGGAGGAAGCACCTGGCTCCTGCCATCGGATCAGCGCGGTGCGCCGGCCGCAGCGCGC
This sequence comes from Oryctolagus cuniculus, assembly GCF_964237555.1. Classification (NCBI taxonomy): domain Eukaryota; kingdom Metazoa; phylum Chordata; class Mammalia; order Lagomorpha; family Leporidae; genus Oryctolagus; species Oryctolagus cuniculus. Next base: position 2,808,904 of record NC_091445.1, read on the forward strand.
AGGCCACGGCGGCCATTGGAGGGTGAACCAACGGCAAAGGAAGACCTTTCTCTCTCTCTCACTGTCCACTCTGCCTGTCAAAAAAAATAAAAAATAAAACAATAAAAAAAGAATAGACAGCGGTTACTTAGGTAAGACACTGAACGCAAAGGCAACCAGAGAAAAGCACTGGTGAGTGCCACAGCGAAGTTTACAGCTTTGGCTGTGACTCAAACGTTATCCAGAACACAGACAGCAAGGCACGAATCTGATGAGGACCCAGCAGACTGCGGACGCAGCACCAGAAGCTAACACAACTAAAACAGCAGAGGATCGAGCAGACATTTCTCCAAAAAAGCGACTTGCATTTCCAGGATGCATCTGGTCGCTGGGGAAATGCAAGTCAGACGACCACAAGATGTCACTTCACACTCGCTGGGATGACCGGAAGCTGTCATCAAAAACACAGACAGTGAGTACTGGCAAGGGTACAGACACGCCCCGCTCACGTCCACTGCCACGGGAGATTCAAAACCCGGCAGGGGCTGTGTGAGACAGCGGGGCGGCTCCTCAGAAAGCCAACACAGCGCTGCCACGTGATCTGGTCCTGGATGAGATTTTCATATGAAAACTGGTACGGTGTCCACTGCACATGACAGCCAAAACACAGCAACACGGGGAATCCATCAGTTAGCGAGTGGACTGACAAAATGTGGTATCCCCAGAACGGAATGCTCCGGAGTTGTACGGGGGACCATGCAGGCCATCTGCTGTGTGAGCCCACTCCCCTGAAAACTCCACAGACCGGGCTGTGGACACGTGGCTTCCAGGGGCTGACCGGACACGGAGCCAGGGAGTGACCGGCACTGGTTACACAGTATCTCTTGCCTGTGACGGGAAGTATACACCTCCAAATGTAAATTTCATAGTATGTGAACTGGAAGTTTTTTAAAAAGAATATAGGGCTGTGGTCAATATTATATATTGCTGGTGGAAATGTACAAATCTGCACTATTTATCGCAATGAAAGATTCACCTACTTTTAAACCCAGGGAATTCCTTTTTATGGGGATTTATCCTACGAATATGTGCAAAATGGCATAATCAAAAGGCACGACTGTCACCAGGCATGGGTTCAGGAACAGGTGGACGCACTCTACACGTCCACCATGTGAGAGATTAAATAAGTTACAATATGCCCACTCCACAGAGCATCATACACTCATAAAAACCGGCGACAGTGTTTCTTATTTAACAACACAGAATGACTGCAGATGGTCTATCAAACACACCCAAGGTCTGAACAGTGTGGAGGACATTTCTATCCACCTCACGTCGGAAGAGAGAAGGCAGCACCTGCACGTGGGGTTTCTTGTTTCACCATGAACACCTGTGGGGAAGTGGACACTTCAGAGAGCCCCATGAGCCTGCAAATGCAGAACTCAGGGTGTACATGGCTGTGTGTCTGGGTGCGGGGCAATCGCCAATGCAAATCCTTCAGCAGCCTCTGAGTGTTTAAACCATCCGCATGTGTTTCCCAGCTTGAAAATAAATATAAAATATAGTTTAAAAGTATTTTTAGGGGTTGGCGTGGAGGTGCAGCAGGTAAAGCTCTAGTCTGCTCTGCAGTAGAGGCCTCCCAAAGACAGAGAACAAGAAACCTCAGTGGAAATGGAGTGTGGTCATCATCGCTTGCCTACGAATGCTCCAACTGCAGCGCCTACCTGCTTCCACATAACCGCTTCAGGCTCTGTTTTGTATCGATTCCTGCGGCCACAGTGTAACATTAGAATATCCCATCACGTAAGAGAAACAGAGAAGCCAAAAACCGCATGTAAGACAACATCCCTCTTTGTTCCAGACTCAGTCTTTTGGACCCACATCCAACTGAGTCTTACGCTTCCTGGCCTTGGCGTCCCCTCTCTGGGGGAATCCCGCTACAGCTCCACTTCCCACCCAGCTCTCTGCCAATGGCCAGCAGCAGAAGATGGCACAAGTGCTTGGGACCCTGCACCCACATAGGAGACCTGGATGGATGGATCTCCTGGCTCCAGCTTCAGCCTAGCCCAGCCCTGGCCATTGTGGCCATCTGGACAGTCGCCAGAGGACAGAATCACTCGCTTGCACTCTCTCTGTCTCTCGCTCTCCTTCTATAGCTCTTTCAAATAAATAAATCCTTTAAAAACATGTCTTTAAAATATTGACTCAGTGACCAGTGGAGCTGTGGAAGACCACTCTCCTGAGTGTCTATGGAGACATGTGAATTACAGCAGCTGGACTTCACGGTGACCTCTGACCTCTGCGGCTCCTCTTCCCTTCACCTCTGCCCAGGCTCTGCACTTTCATCAAAGAACACAGGTTTTCACAAGTTCATCTGGAAGGCTTCCCAGAAGTCACATGTCTCTGTGCCAAAGGCTAAATTCACGCCCAAGTTTAAACAAGGTCCAGGCACCAAAAGAACTCCCACGTGCAAGGGTCTTGGACAGGAGCGGTCTCTCCCTTCACCCACCGCTGGGGTGAGTGGGTATGGTGACGTGCAACTGCCCAAACTAGGAGCTTCCTTTAAGGGATGCAAGGGCCTCAGTGTAAGAAATGCAGAGCTAAAAAGAGCCTCAGCATCCAGCCCAGCTCCCAAATTCCAGGCGTGGACGGGACGTCCAGCGAGGTCAGAGGGCAACCAGGCCAAGACGGAAACCTACAAAGAACCAGAAAAACTGAAGAGCGGCAGCTCAGTGAGGGGAGGGGTGCTGGAGCCCTGCAGGCCTCGGGGGCCTGGGACAGCACCAGAGAGCGGAGGCACTGCACCCGGCAGCCACGTCCCCGGTTCCCGGGCTGGACGCCCCACCACAGGGCAGAGGGGAGCTGGGGAGGCCCAGTGGAGCCCACGGGCTTGGATGCCAGCAACAGTGGGGCTCCACGGATGGTGCAGGCCTGGGGCACTGCAGGAGCCTGCACCGGGCTCTGCTCCCACACTGGCTGCCCCAACCAGAGCCTGGCTGCACGCTGCAGAAACATTCATGTGGTGGGCCACACTGCCGGCCCACCAGCCACCTAAGCCACCACTGGGCACAGAGACATGCATGCTACACTGCACTCCCCCCTCCCCCACACGTCCTCCCTGCATGGCTCCCAGGCACCCCACCCACAGCCATGGATTAAAGCCGAATGTGGGAGACACATCACCAACGTCAGTGTGGCTACCGCTCCAGCACCCTCAGACACACCTGCAGGACAAAGCCGCTCACTACGAAAACCACCTAATAGAAGCGGTAGAGACAACTGATCTACCCCATGTGCAGCTATCAGGCCAGGGACACGGGAAGTATGAAAAGCCAAGATGACTGACGCTGGCACTACGGCCAGCAGGTAACGCCACTGCCTGCCTCCCAGCATCCCACATCAGAGCGCCAGTCGGAGTCTCAACTGCTCCACTCCCAGGCCAGCTCCCCACTAACACGCCTGGGAAAGCAGGAGATGGCGGCTCACGTACCTGGGCCTCGATCACCCACGTGGGAGACCCAGATGGAGTTCCTGGCTCCTGGTTTTGGCCTGGCCATCTAGGGAGTGAACCACTGGGTTGAAAACATCTCTCTTTTTCTTTCTGTCACTCTCCTCTATCCCTCAGTGATCCTTTCAGATAAATAAAAATAAATCCTTAAAAATCAAAGCCTGGGGCCACTGCCTGCAGCGCCGGCATCCTATATGGGCGCCAGTTCGAGCCCTGGCTGCTCCACTTCCGATCCAGCTCCCTGATATAGCCTGGGAAAGCAGTGGAAGATGGCCCAAGTCCTTAGGCCCCTGTGCCTGTGTGGGAGACCCGGAAAAACCTCCTGGCTCCTGGCTTCAGATTGGCACAGTTCTGGCCGTTGCAGCCAATTGGGGAGTGAACCAGCAGATGGAAGACCTCTCCCTCTGCCTCTCTGCAACTCTGACTTTCAAATAAATGAATAAATCTTAAAAAAAAAAAAAAAGCCTATGTGACATGATGTTTACAAAATGACTCAGTGATTCTGTACCAACAGACCTCACACAAGAGGGGCCTCAGGAACACCGGATCGAGGGAAAAGGGGTGCAGCCCAGCAGGGGGGCCAACTTCAGCGTACCCGGATTCAGTCCTCAGCTCTGGCTCCAGACCCCAGCTTCCCCCAGCACAGACCCTGGGAGGCTCAAGGCAGCCCCCGCCGCCCACATGGGACACCTGGAGGAGTCCCCATCTCCCGGCTTCGGTCCCAGCCCCAGGGCCAGTGAGGGCACCTTGGCAGTGACTGGTGGATGGGACTCTCCCTGTCGGTCTCCCCCTCCGCCTCTCAGATAAATAAGCATGAATGTAAGGGAACTCAATGAGATGCAAGGGAGTTCAGACAGCATGACAAAATGAGGAAAACAACGCACGCCATGAATGGGAAATCCAGCAAAAACATTTTTAAAGACTTATTTGTTTATTTGACAGTCAGAATTACATAGAGAGGGGAAGAGAGAGAGAGAGAGAGAGAGGGAGGGAGAAATCTTTTATCTGCTGGTACACTCCCCCAGATGGCCACAATAGCCTGGGCTGGGCCAGGCCAAAGCCAGGAGCCAGGAGCTTCATCCAGGTCTCCCACATGGGTGGCAGGGGCCAAACACTTGGCTCATCTTCCATTGCTTTGCCAAGCCGTTAGCAGTCAGCTGGATGAAAAGTGGAGCAGCCAGGACTTGAACCTGCACCCATATGAGATGCCGGCATTACAAGTGCAGATTTACCCACTACATCACAACGCCAGCCCCAGCAAAGAGATCTTTAAAGAGAATCAGACAGAAATCTGGGAAATGAAGAACTCAGTAAATCAACTCAAATCAAAGTACATTTGAAAGCCTCAACAAAATAAAGTAGAAAATATCTGAACTTGAAGAGGACTCCTTTGAAAAATCCCACTCAACGGTGGGCACTGATTAAAACACCTCCTGGGGCTCTGGTGTGGTGGTGTAGCAGGTAAAGCAGAATCTCAAATGGGCCCTGGATTGTGTCCTTGGCCGTGGCGGCCATCTGCAAAGTGAACCAGCAGACAGAAGATATCTCTCGCCTTCTTTTTTTTAAAGATTTATTTATTTATTTATTTATTTATTTGAAAGTTAGAGTTACACAGAAAGAGGAGAGGCAGAGAGAGAGAGAGAGAGAGAGAGAGAGGTCTTCCATCCGATGGTTCACTCCCCAATTGGGTGCAACAGCCAGAGCTGCACTGATCCAAAGCCAGGAGGCAGGATCCTCTTCTGGGTCTCCCACATGGGTGCAGGGACCCAAGGACCTGGGCCATCTTCTACTGCTTTCCCAGGCCATGGCAGAGAGCTGGATTGGAAGTGGAGCAGCCGGGTCTTGAACCGAGACCCATATGGGATGCCGGCGCTTCAGGCCAGGGCGTTAATCCACTGCGCCACAGCGCGGGCCCCTCACCTTCTCTTTCAATCTCTGACTTTCAAATAAAACAAATACATCTAAAAAAAAAAAAAAAAAAAAAAAAAAAAAAAGCCGTAACTTGGGACACGCCCGTTCTACACCAGAGCTGGGTCAAGCCCAGCTCTACTCCCAGTTCCAGCTTCTCCGGGAGGCGGCTGGTGGTGACTGACGTACTTGGGCCCTGCCACCAAGTGGGGCCTGGACAGAGGTCCCAGCTCCTGGCTCAGCCTCGCCCAGCCCTGGCTGTCGCAGGCATCGGGGGAGCTATGACGCAGGTTCTCTGTGCGCTTCCATCTGTCTCTGTGTACGTCTCTCTCTGTGCCTTTCAAATAAATACAATAAATAAATTCCCTAGAGATACCCTAGTCAAACCAATAAAAGAAAAGAAAAAATGATGCAAACAGCCTCTGAGCCCGTTGGGAGGCCAGGAAGTGAACAAGTGTACAAATTCTTAGGGTCCCCAGGGCAAAGGGAAGGGGAAAGGCTGAGACTTGCCCCATCGTGGGGACGACACCCACAGCACCCTCACAGCCAGGACCACGAAACAGTCCCAGGGCTGCGTGTTTGGTCAAACCACGAAGTGTTCAGCATTCTACACAGAATGTGAAAACGCCCAAGAGACAAGACCTAGTTTGGAAACTCAGCTGGGTTAACAGAGCCTTCTCACGTGCAATGGAATGGCACGTGCCAAGTCCTGGAAGAGCCCAGCAAAGCCTCCCGCACAAACGAGGAGAAATGAAGACGTTCCAAGCCCAGCAAACCTGACTCGTCAGCACCCAACCAGTCTGAAGCCCTTCAAACCACGCTGAAGGGAACCCTCCAGGCAGAAGCAAAACAAAGACACACAACACGGGAACCTGAAACACCCACCGGAAGAGCAGATTCAAGAGAGGGCGAGAAGAATCAAACTGGGTCAGTGCAGTGGAGCAGCAAACCACAAGGACAAACCAATCGTATTCATCCCAGAGGAAACCTCTTTTATGACAAGGCTGAGTCTTATCTGTAATCAAACACATTGAATCTCCCAATTAAAAGATACAGATTGGCTCAGTGGATCAAAAACAAGACAAAAACAGACAGACTGGAAGGAAATAGATACTCCAGGCAAAAAGAAACCAAAAGCAAGCAGAAGAGGCTACACTTCTGTCATGCAAAACAGACCTGAAAACAGAAACCAGGGGCGGCACTGTGGCATAGCAGGCGTCCAGTCCCGGATGCTCCACTTCCAGTTCAGCTCCCTGCTAATACTCCTGGGAAAAACAGTAGAAGATGGACCAAGTGCTTGGGCCCCTGCACCCACATGGGAGACCTGGAAGAAGCGCCTGGCTCCTGGCTTCTGGCTTCGGCCTGGCCCAGCTTTGGCCATTGCAGCCATTTGAGAAGTAAACCAGCGGATGGATGACCCCTCTTTGTCCTCCTCCGTCTCTCTCTGTAACTCTGCCTTTCAAATAAATAAAACAGAACTTCAAAAAAACTGTAAAAAAGGATAAATAAGATTCTACACAAAAAGTTCAAAAAAATCTATTCAACAAGATAAAATGAATGCAAATATATGCATTTTATAAACCAAATGTTACTGGACATAAAGGGAAACAGAGATCCCAATTCAACAACAGTGGACAGATCATTCAGACCAAAAAAAAAAAAAACATCAACTTCCAAAACATTAAGCCACACTGTACACCAGAGGCCTAGAGACAGAACCTCTCCCTCAGTGGGACAGAACCCCTCCCCCAGGACAAAACCCCTCCCCCAGCGGGACAGAACCCCTCCCCCAGGACAGAACACCTACCCCTGGACAGAACCCCTCCCCCCAGGACAGAACTCCCTCCCCCCAGGACAGAACAGAACCCCTGCCCCAGGACAGAACCCCTCCCCCAGTGGGATAGAACCCCTGCCCCAGGACAGAACCCCTCCCCCAGGACAGAACCTCTCCCTCAGGACAGAACACCTCCCCCCCCCCCGACAGAACCCCTCCCCCCCGACAGAACCCCTCCCCCCAGGACAGAACTCCCTCCCCCCAGGACAGAACAGAACCCCTCCCCCCAGGACAGAACCCCTCCCCCAGTGGGATAGAACCCCTCCCCCAGGACAGAACCCCTCCCCCGGCGGCACACAGCAGGCCCCCCTTCCACAGCACACAGCAGTCCTCCGTGACAGACCGCCTCTCACACCACCAAAGCAGCCTCAGCAAATGCAGAAAAACTGACATCCTATCCCGAGTCTCTTCTGACAAAAGAGACTAAAGTTACAAGAAACAAGGAAGAAACAAGGAAGGAACAAGCTCGTGGGGACTGGGCAACACGGTATGCAATCGAGGAAGACAGGAAGAAAATGGAGCAGCACACACCAACACTTACAGGGCCCAGCAAGAGCAGGACCAACCAGGAAGCTGACGGCAATGAGCACTACCGCAAAATAAATAGGTAAGATCTCAAACACACAGCCCAGTGATGCAACTCAAGGACCTAAAAAAGCAAGAACAAAACCCAAAATTACTATAGGAAGGGAAGAGCAACAGCAAAGATCAGAGCAGAAATAAAGAAACAACCAAAAAATAAAAATACAAAGGATCAATGACATAAAGAGCTGGCTTTTTGAAAGATAAACAACATTCTACAAACCACTGGCCAAGCTAACAAGGAAAAAATAAAGAAAACTAAAAATAAAATCAGACAAAAAGGAGATATTACAACATATACCCAAGAAACACCAAGGATCAGTATAGACACCAACAAACTGGAAAACTTAGAGGAAATGGACAAATTTCTGCACACATATAACCTACCCTAATTGGTGCATGAAGAGAGAGGAAGCCAAGGCTGGCAGTGTGGTGCAGTGGGTAAAGCCACCACCTGCAACACCGGCATCCCAAATGGGTGCCACTTCCAACCCAGCTCCCTGCTAATGGCCTGGGAAAAGCAGAGGAAGACGGCCCAAGCATCCACATGGGAGACTGGATGAAGCTCCTGGCTCCTGGCTTCAGCCTGGCTCAGCCCTGGCCACTGTGACCATCTGGGGAGTGAACCAGCAGATGGAAGACCTCTCCCATTCCCTCTCTCTCTGACCTTCTAATAAATAAATACACCTTTTTAAAAAGAGAGACAGAGAAAGCCTAAAGACCAAAAATGAGTATTAGATTGAGTCCATACTGAAAACTTAAGAGAAACACTTCAAGACATCAATACAGGCAAATATATTCTGGATAAGACCCCAAAAGCCTAGGCAACAAAAGAACAAGACAAACTGGTTTATACAAAACCAACAGAACGAGGATACAACACACTGAATATCAGAAAATCTGCAAATTATTCATCTGACAAAAGGTTGACATGCAGAATATATAAGGAACCCAAAAACACCCAAACAATACATTTAAGAAATGGGCAAACAATCCAAACAGACATTTCTCAAGAGAAATGCAAATGTCCAACCAATCTATGAAAAAATGCTCAACATCACTAGTCATTGGGGAAATACAGATCAAAACCACAGGAAGATACCATCTCACCACAGTCAGAACAGATACAACCAGAGAGACAGAAACAGCACAGGCTGGTGAGAAGGCACAGGAGGGCTCCCACACCACGGGAGAAGGTACTCACTACGGCCCTTACAGCGAACTAACAACAGATGCACCACCCGACACGGCCACCCCAGCGCGCGGCGTCTATCAGAAGGAACGGAGATCCGGCTGTCAGAGACGCCTGCACGCCCACTCTGCAGTGAATCTATTCACAACGGCCAAGGGTCAGACCTGAGGCGTGGAATGTGTGGAGCATTATGTAGCCATAAAGAAAAATGACATTCTGTCATTTGCAGCTAAACGGATGGAGATGGAGGCCATCACGTGACTTAAAATCAGCCAAGCACAGAAACACAAATGCTGCAGGTTCTCTCTCACTTGTGGAAGCTTAAAAATATGTGACCATTGAACAGGGATCACCAGGCTAATGGTGGGGGTGACTGAGGCTGACAAAGGGGGCCGGCACAGCTGGAGGCGTGGGGCTGGGGGCTCTGGGTCACAATAACTTCAATAGTCTTGAAGATCAAGTGCAGCTGGACTTAAAGCCTCCAAAGAAACAGAGCACCAGGAATGCTACTTACCGTGATTTCATCAGTACACCCAAGTAAATGTCCTGAAACATCACTGTACCCCAGAAATATGTACAATTTTGTAAATAAAAAATGGATACAACACTATGGAATGCAAAAGAAAACTTCATACTTTAAGCCCACTCAGTTTAGGTTGTCATTTTGCACTTTTCTTTAGCTGTCTTTTTTTTTTTTTTTCTTTTTTAGGCAGAGTTACAGAGACACAGGGAGAGAGGAAGAGAGAGAGGCTGAAAAAAAGATCTTGCTTCCACTGGTGCAGTCCCTGAATGGCCCCAGTAGGGACCCATGAGCCGGCCATGGGCCCACATGCTAAGGCTTGGCTTGCTGACCACTGGCATTAGTTACTGCTGTGTGGATGTTTATGGTTTCTGTTGAGCTGTGATATCGGGACCGTTTCATAACCCCAGGGTTGAGTCTACAACTATGGCCTTGGGGCTTCCCGTACCTCTTTTCCCACTGACCAAGGCTGAGAAAACACCAGGTGGAAGCTTGTTGTTAGCACCCAAGTTGCCTGCTACGTGACCAGGAGCTTGATTGGATGAAGGCGCGTGATCACCTTTATGGTTGGACAAGGAGCGCATGGACTGTGCGTGATCAGGCACCCGATTGGAGCGCCGCCGCATGGACTGTAGCATGGACTAAGCTTGCTTACATGCTTCAACAATGTTCTACTATATAAGCTGTTTGTGATATGGTACGGGAGCTTCCCCTTTCTTTCGGAGCTCCCCTTGCTCAAGGGTTTCTCTTTCTATCCTGTTTAAATAAAAGTCTACTGAAGACCAATCAGCTGGGAGAAGTGTCGTTCCTTTGCGGGCAAGGGAGCGACAGCCCCAGTGGCCAGGGCTGGGTCAGGCTGAGGCCGGGAGCTCCAGAGGTCTCCCATGGGGACAGCCGGGCCCCCAGCACGTGGGCCACGTTCAGCTGCCTTCCCAGGCACATCAGCAGGGATTTGGATCAGAAGTGGACCAGCTGGGACTCGAACCACTGCTCCAGTATGGGATGCTGGTGGCAACAGCGGCCCCACCGGCAGGACCACAGCACCAGCCCCTGCCCTTGTTCCCTAGCCTAAAGCTGGCTACTTAGGAAGGAAGTCTCTGAACCTTAACTTAAAGTACGACAGCCCAGTTCACAGACATGACTCGTCAGCAGTTCTTTCAAGTTCAACAAACTTCCTCATTTTATTGTCTAAACTTACCAACAAATGACTGAGAAACCTCTTTTTACCTACACTTTATAGGGGATCCCTACCTAGAAATGCTACGAATTAAGTTTTAAATTGAGATGTTCAGGAATGACCTAAATGTTCAAAAATAACAGAATTACTTAGCAAACATAACATGCCTCTTACAAACACTCTGAAATAACTATCAGTAGCAAATGGCGTGGTGGCTGTCAGCAGTGGCTGTGGGCCTGGGTCAGACCTGCAGCTGTGAGAGGTGTCTAAGCCCGCGCCAGCCCCGCTTCCCTTGTTAAAAACAGAGGGGACGGCCGGCGCCGCGGCTCACTAGGCTAATCCTCCACCTAGTGGTGCCGGCACACCGGGTTCTAGTCCCGGTCGGGGTTCCGGATTCTGTCCTGGTTGCCCCCCTTCCAGTCCAGCTCTCTGCTGTGGCCTGGGAGTACAGTGGAGGATGGCCCAAGTGCTTGGGCCCTGCACCCCATGGGAGACCAGGAGAAGCACCTGGCTCCTGCCATTGGATCAGCGCGATGCGCCAGCCACAGCACACCAGCCGTGGTGGCCATTGGAGGGTGAACCAACGGCAAAAGGAAGACCTTTCTCTCTCTCTCTCTCTATCCATTCTGCCTGTCAAAAAAAAAAAAAAAAAAAAAAAAAAAAAAAAAAAAAAAAAACAGAGGGGACAATAGGGCCTCCCTCCTTGAAGCCCTACGGGAATGCAGTTAATGCAGCACTAAGGAAACCTGTCCACTTAATGCTGCCAAAGTGCTCAGGGCTACAGGGCTCCTTGGCCCTCCCAGCAATACTTAACCCTTTCAAGAATGGGGCAGCGCTCTGGCACAGGGGGTTAAGCCACCTCCTGCAGTGCTGGCATCCCATATGGGCAACGGCTTGAGTTCCAACTGCTCCTCTTCCAGTCCAGCTCCCTGCTAATGTCCCTGGGAAAGCAGTGGAAGATGGCCCAAGTGCTTGGGCCCTTGCACCCAGCCTATCCCGGCTCCAGCCATTGGGGAGTGAACCAGCAGATGGAAGATCAATCTCTCTCTGCCGCTCTGCCTTTCAAATAAATTAACAAACCTTAAAGAAAAAAAAAAAGCAGCAGGTTCTGGGACAGGCATTGAGTCTAGCAGTGGGGAGAGAAGTTAGGACACCTGCTCCAGATCGCGGAGCCTGTGGTCCCAGCCCAAGCCTCGACTCCAGCTTCCTACCAGATCGCGGAGCCTGTGGTCCCAGCCCAAGCCTCGACTCCAGCTTCCTACCAGATCGCGGAGCCTGTGGTCCCAGCCCAACCCTCGACTCCAGCTTCCTACCAGATCGCGGAGCCTGTGGTCCAGCCCAACCCTCGACTCCAGCTTCCTACCAGATCGCGGAGCCTGTGGCCCAGCCCAACCCTCGACTCCAGCTTCCTACCAAGCAGGCCTGAGGAGGCAGCAGCCACAGCCCAGAGGGCTGGGTCCCTGGATTTAGGGCATGAACTAGAAGATGGGAGGCCAAGCCCTCTCTGCTCCAGTCTCCGCATGGATCTCGTGAACCCCAACAGAACACAGCAGGTGCAGCCCTCGGCCCCAGCCAGCATCATTGCAAAAAGCCGCCTGTCCTGTGGATAAGGTCTTCAGGCCTCCTTCTCCTGGTCTCGGGAGCCGAAGGAAGGCCGCGTGCACGTGGGCTGGGGAGCGCAAGGCTCAAGCATCATCTCCCAGGAGGGTGGCACGGGAGGCTCGGAACGCCAGCGCACTGCTGGGCGGAGGGTGCTTCAGACAACTCCTGGCAAACGGAATGAATGAACGAAATGGAGACTTCAAGTTAGAAGTCCACGCACAGCATGTCAGAGCACGTGTTTCCATGAACACACAGGTGTGCGTGTGCAGGCACGCATGCAGTAACCAGCAGTCCCCACGCTCTGCACTTAACAGGGATGGACTGTATCAGGCAGAATCCACGAGGGCTCCCACCGGTCCAGGGTGGATGCCAGGGAGACACCCAGACAACGGTCAGCAGGGTGGATGCCAGGGAGACACCCAGACAACGGTCAGGGCTGGAAGCAGGGCTGCTCAAGCCGGGAGCAAGACGGGCTCGCCACGGAAGCCCCGGCTCCTGGAGCGGAGGGGCCAGCGGCACACAACTCGCCTGTCGCTCCCCCTCTTCATGGAGGAACGACACTAAACCCTGCCTAGGCTTCATATCCGAGTCACGGCACCATTATGTCGCTCCCCGTCTTCGTGGAGGAACGACACAGGACCCTGCGCTGTTCTTTCATCTGCTCGGCCCTCCCCGGGTTTGCTGCTGGTTCTTCCCGGGTTGGCTACCGACCCTTCCACCTCCGTGGAAGGGCGGTTCCCCCTGGCCACTTTCCCCACTTCCGCAGGGGAGCGGCACACCACCGGCCGGCTCTCTCGGGGGCTGCACAGGTGTTCCCCTTAGGTGTTCCCCTTAGGTGTTCCTGGTGCATGCCATCTCTCTCCTCCTTTATAGTCCTCCTCTGCCAATCCCAACTTGGCTGCCCACACGCCGAGTACGCTGCTCTCCTCCAATCAGGAGCAAGTCCTACAGTTTATTGGCTGAACTGGAGGCAGCTGTGTAGAAGCTGTTTTCTTCTCTCCCAGCGCCATATTGTGGGAGAGCAGATGCATAGAATAAGTCTTAATTCCAGTAACTTAGTCTAGTCCGGGTTGCTCCCCACACTCACCTGCGGGAGAGCCACGCTCAGTCACTGCAGTGCCTGGGACGGCAGGCCGTGCCCATGGAAGTTTTCAGATCTCTTAACTCTAACTTCTGTTTTCTAATTTTTGGATTGATTCCTTCATCCACTCATCTGTCAGACAGAGGGGTTCATTCATTCACTCGCTATGCGTTAGACAGAGGCATCGTCCTCTGCTGCTCCACTCCCCAACACGCTTGCAATGGCTGCGGTCTCACCAGGCAGAAGTCCTAGCCAGGAACTCAAGCCAGGTCCCCCCCCCGCTGGGGAAGGGGGTGGCAGAAACCCAAGTTCTTAAGCCATCGCGGCTGCCTGCCACAGTGTGCATCGGCAGAAAACCAGAGACAGCAGCTGGCCTCGCGTGCAGCCCTCAGTGCCCCGCGGGCACAGGTGTCCTGACCAGGCAGAGCAGCCGCCTCCTCGGGACACACGGATTTTAAATCGCGGTGGAAAACCGGCCTTGGCCCCACACGGAGGACGCCTTAAGGCGCTGCACTCCATACCCCAGCGCGGGGGCTCCAGCCGCTGGGCTGCTTCCAATTCCCGCCTCTTGCCAACAGGCACCCGGGGAGGCAGCAGGCGGTGGCCCACGCCCCGGGGTTCCTGCCACACGTGTGGCAAATCAGTATTAATTCTGTGTTCCTGGTTTCCATTCTGGCCCAATGCAGGCTGTCGTGGGCTGCAGGGGAGTGAGCCAGTGGACACGAGCTGTCTCCTGGCCCCCAAATTGATTAATTAAGGGCGCAGGGGGACACCTGGCCACGAGTTATGTGTGTCCCGCGTTCCGTGTCCGGAGAGGGTGGAGACTTAACGTTCTACCGAGGTGGCGTCTGGCTCGCGCGTCAGACAGGTGCAGACAGGTGCAGGCGAGGGCCAGCGAGGGCAGGCGGGCAGGGTCGCGGCTCCCCACCCGGCCTGGCGGCGGGCGCGCTGCTTTCCCCTCTGCCCTGGCCCGGTCAAGGCTTAGGGGAAGGGTGGCCTTACATGACCTCATCAGGGTCTCATAAAAGATGTCACCCTAGCTCAGAACGAGAGGAAAAGCGCCACTTCCCAGGCCCGGGGCGCGCAGCCCCACCACGGTAGCTGGGGGGCTTGACCGGCCCCGCGTCGCCTCCCGTGCGCGGGACCAGGGACCCCCGCGCAGGGGCAACTCTGCAAGCGGCCGCGACGTCTCCACAGCCGGCAGCGGCGCACGGATCCAGGGACCCCCGCACAGGGGTGCTGTGCTAGCGGCCGCGACGTCTCCACAGCCGGCCGCGGCGCGCGGATCCAGGGACCCCCGCGCAGGGGTGCTGTGCTAGCGGCCGCCTCGTGGAGACGCGGGACGGAGGGGCGCCTGCCCTGCGCCCTCACTCGCCCCGCGGGGTCCCCCGCAGCCCGCGCCCCCCAGAGCCGCGGGACCCGGAAGCCGGAAGCCGCCCCGGGCGCCGCACCGCGCGTGCGCAGAGCCCGCGAGCGGCGAGGGCGCAGCCACCGCCGCCGCCGCACCCCGCGGGGCCCCGCGCGCCCGGCCGCGCCGCCTACCTGGTAGCGGCCGCTGAGCAGCTGGCTGCGCGAGGGCGTGCACAGCGGCTGCGTGTAGTAGTTGTCCAGCAGCACGCCGCCCGCCGCCAGCGCGTCCAGGTGCGGCGTGCGGATGGACGAGCCGTGGAAGCCCACGTCGTTCCAGCCCAGGTCGTCGGCCAGCACGAAGACCAGGTGCGGCGGCCGCTCGGCCCCCGCGCCCGGCGCCGGCCGCAGCAGCAGCAGCAGGAGCAGGAGCAGCAGCGGCGGCGGCGCGCCCCGGCCCATCCTGCCCCGCCGGCCCGCGCCCGCTGCCCCCGCCGCCCCGCTTATAGACGCGGGCCCTGCGCGCCCGGCTGCCCCGCCCCGGCGCGGCTGCCCCGCTGCCACCACGGGGAGGAGCCACGGCCAGCGGGGGTCGGCGGCCCTGCCCGCGGCCCTGCCCTCGGCCCCGGGAGGGAGGGCGTCCTGGCGGGCGTCCGTGTGTGCGGGACACGCGTGCGCCCCGGGCCGCGGGCCTGACTTGTGCGTGCGCCCCGGGCCGCGGGCCCGACCTGTGCGTGCGCCCAGCCCGGGCCTGGTTTGCGGTTCTCCCGGGAACGGGCCCCTCGGGCGGTGCAGCCCGCGGTCACGGAGCAGCCCCGGCCCGTCCACCGGCGAGCCGCTGGCTCCAGAGCAGGTGCCCAGGGGGCCCCACGCCCGTCCTCGGGGAAGCGGCCAGGTCCCGCTGCTCCGGTCACGTGGGGGTGGACCGCGCTGCCAGCGAGCCCTGGGGGTTACCTGACAACCTTGTAACTTGTGGATGATTGACAGCTGTGTGTCTGCTTGTACCTTTTAGTGAGCCTGTCCTTTGAACTGAGTTTAACACCTTTAAGGAGGAAAATAAAATCTTAGGTATTCATTTTTGTATTCGTGTGATTTTTACCTCTTTTTTTTAATCATCCTGGAACACCTGCAATGCTTCCCTTTTACAAATAATTTTTTTTTAACTGCATGAAGATTAGCTTATGTTCTCATTTTTTAGTGGAAACTTTAGCGTGTGTGTTAGGGGAGGGGAAGAGAGAGACGTGTCTAGAATATCAAGAAGGGCACAGAACACTGTAGCATAGTTGTCTGAGTGGACGGGACAGGAATGGAAAAGAAACACCTTTTCGCCACACACCCTTTCATTCCTCTGAATTTTTTTTTTTTTTTTTTTTTTTTTTTTTTTTGACAGAGTGGATAGTGAGAGAGAGACAGAGAGAAAGGTCTTTACCGTTGGTTCACCCTCCAATGGCCGCTGTGGCCGGCGCACCGTGCTGATCCGAAGGCAGGAGCCAGGTGCTTCTGGTCTCTCATGGGGTGCAGGGCCCAAGCACTTGGGCCATCCTCCACTGCACTCCCGGGCCACAACAGAGAGCTGGCCTGGAAGAGGGGCAACCGCAACCGGGACAGAATCCGGCGCCCCAACCAGGGCTAGAACCTGGTGTGCTGGCGCCGCAAGGTGGAGGTTTAGCCTAGTGAACCGCGGCGCCGGCCCATTCCTCTGAATTCTAAAGTCTGCATACATCACCTATTCTGTAATTAATGCTAATAAAAAAGTTCATGTTTTTATTCTCAAAGGCAGGGAGAAGAGTGGAAACAGATGAGAAACAGGCCAGTCTCCCGTCTGCTGGTTCACTCCTGAAATACCCAGCACAGCCAGGGCTGGGCCAGGTCGAAGCCGGGCGCCAGGAACCCAATCCTGTTCTCCACGTTGGCGGTGGTGGCGGCCCAGCCGCTGGAGCCGTCACCTGCTGCTGCCCAAGATGTGCCTTAGTAGAAGCCGGAATCAGGACTCAAAGGCAGGCCTGGGATCCGGGCGGAATCAGGGCTCAAAGGCAGGCCTGGGGTCCGGGCGCCAGACGCCCACCCCGAAATCCACACCTCTGCCGAGGAGAATGCGCTGGAAGCGGGAAGTGTCCCCCAAGAGACCAGGTGGTTGTGAAGCCCGGGCCAGCACAGGGAGCCTGGAGGAGATGAGCCAGCAGTGCCCCGCCCTCATCCCTGGCAGCTGCTGGCGGCTGTGGGTTACGCTGAGAAGTCAGGACTCCTGGGTTTCGATGCTTCTCCCAAACCGTTGTTTGTTTCAAGGCCTCTGAGTGTGAAAGGCATTGGCACACAGACCAGGCGATTTTAAACACCCTGTTTCAAAATGTTTAACCGTTGCGGGGAGGGCAGGGGAGGAAGCAGCCCTTCCCAGCTGAGATAAGAATCCCGAGAGGTCTCTGCAGAGAGAAACCAAGCTCACCGTCTGCGCGTGGGCAGCTGTGGTCGCGTGGCTCACGGCCCCAGTGCCACCCTGCACAGTGCAGGAGACGGACTTGAACCTGAACATCAGAACAGCCCAGTGTGCTCATTAGATGCCAGCCTCTTCTGTCTGACCGGGCCTGCAGGCCGTGTGTCAGTCACACACACGACCCTCAGGGCCCACCTGCAGGGACACCTCAGGCTCCATCAAGGCTGCAGGCTCACACGGAGTGAATTCTATGGGAGCAGCATCTTCGGGTAACCGTTGCCTTTGTTCTGTGGGGCCCGAGGGATGAAAGGCAATGGAGGAAAATGTTATTTGTGGACAAGAACTGCTGTGGCCAGCTCACAGCTGACCCCTCATCCTGCCCGATGCCCATCACCACCCACCCCTCGAAAGCAACTGGGGGAGAATACACGGTGGGACACCCTCGTACAGACACAGTGTCTGCTGTGCGTAAGACCAGTGGCTGGGCCAGCCTTGTGGTGCAGCGGGTTAAGCTGTTGCGTGTCTGCCACACCAGCGTCCCCTGTGAGAGCTCGTTGGAGTCCCAGCTGCTCCACTTCTGATCCAGCTTCCTGCCAATGCCCCTGGGGAAGCAGCAGAAGATGGCCCAGGTGCTTGGGCCCCTGCACCCATGTAGGATACCCAGATGAAGCTCCTGGCTCCTGGCCCAGTGCTGACCATTGTAGTCATTTGGGGAGTGAACCAATGGATGAAGATTCTCTCTCTCTCTCTCTCTCTCTCTCTCTCTCTCTCTGTGTGTGTGTGTGTGTGTAAATCTGCCTTGCAAATAAAACAATGTTCCACTCGCCCATCTCAAGCTGATGGCAGGCCAGCAGCCACCTCTGCCTCCCCTGGCCAGGCACTAAAATGTGTCCTCTGAATTCGAGCCTGCCTGATGGGGAGTCGGGTTTGTCCCATTTTCATTGCCTATGCTGACTGATACACAATTCTTTAAACTTTTAATTTGGAACAGTATTTTAATTGTTTATTTATTTACTTGAAAGAGTTACAGAGAAGAAGAGCCAGAGGCAGAGAGAGAGAAAGAGAGAGAGAGAGATTCTGTCCCCAGTGGCCGCAATGGTTGGGGTTGTACCAAGCCAAAGCCAGGAGCCAGACACCACTTCTGGGCCTCCCACGAGGGTGCAGGGGCCCAAGCACTTGGCCACCTCCCACTGCTTTCCCAAGCCATAAGCATGGAGCTGGATGGGAAGAGGAGCAGCCGGGAGTTGAACCAGCACTCATATGGGATGTCGACACTGCAGGTGGAGGCTTAACCTTCTACGCCACAGCGTTGGCTCCAGCGAAGTTTCTTTGACATGAGCAACAGTTGTGCATATAACCAGGGAGAGAATCAACATACAGGGCTGGTGTTGTGGTGTAGCGGGATAAGCCACCGCCTGTGACATGGCATCCCATATGGATGCTGGTTGCAGTCCCGGCTGCTCCACTTCCAGTCCAGCTCCCTGCTAATATGCCTGGGAAAGCAGCAGAGGATGGACCAAGTGCTTGGGCCCCTGCATCCACATGGGAGACCCAGAAGTTGTTCCTGGTTTGGCCACCCACTTGCTGACTTTGGGTAGTGAACCTGTGATGGAAGATCTGTCTTTCCGTCTCTCTCTGTGACCCTGCCTTTCAGATGAGTAAATAAATATTTTAAAAATACCAGCACAGAGCTGAGTCTGGCAGAGTCATGAAAACCTTCCACCAGGGCGGGCGTTGTGGTTCAGCAGCTGGGTCACTGCTCAGGAGGCCTGCATTCCCATCAGAGTGTGTGGTTCCTGCATCCCCATCAGTGTGGTTCCTGCATCCCCATCAGTGTGGTTCCTGCATCCCCCATCAGTGTGTGTGGTGCCTGCATCCCCCATCAGAGTGTGTGGTGCCTGCATCCCCCATCAGTGTGTGTGGTGCCTGCATCCCCCATCAGAGTGTGTGGTTCCTGCATCCCCCATCAGAGTGTGTGGTGCCTGCATCCCCATCAGTGTGGTTCCTGCATCCCCATCAGTGTGGTTCCTGCATCCCCCATCAGTGTGTGTGGTGCCTGCAACCCCCATCAGAGTGTGTGGTTCCTGCATTCCCATCAGTGTGTGTGGTGCCTGCATCCCCCATCAGAGTGTGTGGTGCCTGCATTCCCATCAGAGTGTGTGGTGCCTGCATCCCCATCAGAGTGTGTGGTTCCGGTCTTGGCTACTCTGCTCCCACCCAGCTTCCTGCTAGTGTGCACCCTCAGAAGGCAGCAGGGGATGGCTCAAGTACTTGGGTCCACGCCACCTGCCCCTACATGGGAGACCCAGATCGAGTTCTGGGCTCCTGGGTTTGGGCTGGCCCAGCCCTGGCTGTTGTAGGCATTTGGGGGTGAACAGTGGACAGAAGATCCGTCTCTCTGTGTCAGTCTCTTTCCCTTTCTTAAAAAAAAAAAAAAAAAAACCTCATAGCACACTCCAGAAATTTCAGTGCTGTCTATCTGTTGCTTTGGGAGCAATTCTAGTTTTAAACATCTCTGTAGTTGAAAAATTTCCCGTAAAACGCCTTCATCAGAGAATTCTTCAGACATTTCTGTCACGAATGTCGGACTTCTGAAGTGTCTCTGCCTCTGGCAAAATCAGAGAAGCTCGTAGAGCAGCGAGAGCTGAGACGCTATTTGGTCTACTGCTGGAACGAGCCCTGGGTTCCTGGCAAGGAGGAGCAGGGCTCTCCAGCACTGCGCCCCGATGGCTTCTGGCAGCACAAGGCCAGCGCCTTCTGTTGGTGGCCCAGCATGCTTTGAGATGTGATTTCTGCACAAAGGACCATTTCCCTAGACTTCCTACTGCAGCCGTAATGGCCTTCTCCTTCTGCGTGCCTCTCCTTCCGTTAGAGGCTGGTGTAACATTCTATATAAACGATCGTCCAGGAACAATGTTACTGAAAAACGACAGCAGAGGTTACATCCATTGTAAACCATGTACTAGCATTGCATTCCCTCCTTTCTTTAGTTTTTGTACAATCTTTAAAAAGAAGGAATTCGAATTGTACAGGTATATTAAAATCAGTGGGCAGTCCCTGTGTGAACACAGCCGTGGCCAATGCACTTCACCCTGTTTCACAGCCCACGTGATAAACCCAGGTGGGGACTCTGGCCCCCAGAGTGACCGCTGACGAATCTCCACCGCTGTGTCTCTGCCCTGCACTCGCTCTGCTGTCACTGCTCATTTCCAAGCCCCCGTTAAAGGCAGGGTAACCAGTTCCACAGGCTCTGTCTGAAGGCACAAACGTGCCACTAGTGAGCGGTTACAGGAAGCTGAGATGCGAGTGCTGGGCCCCGCGGCATAACCGGGGTTCCTCAAACCAACTTCCACGTAGAATACAAGGCTTATTCAGGAACACGCGAACGTAAAGTGCTCTTAGGAGTCAGTGTAATCACACACAGGACATATTTATCACGTGATTGGATCGCATGTGTGTGCTGCTTTGCCAGATGGGATCGAGTGAGCTTCACGCTCTACAGAGATGTGAAACTGACATAGGGGAGGATCTGAGAGTTAAAGAGACAGAGGCACTCACGCATGGCATCGGGGCCGCTCCAGACTTCTGGAGACGAGATGCGATGCAACAAAGACGTGTTTCAGTTCCTGCGGGTAGGACTTCACCCTGCCAGCCCGGGGCCCACCCTGGGAGGCCAGCCGCCCTCCCCCCACCTCCATCCTCCTCCGGGCTGTCCCTCAGTTGTCCTCACTGCCCCTGGAGCGGCTCCTGCTGGTGGTGCCCACGGCCGTTCTCGTCAGCCTGTCCTCTCACTGGGCCTCTTCACCTCCTGACCCCTCACCGCCCCCGACCCCTGCCCGGCTCTCCTGACACCATCGCACACTCTAAGAAGGCTGCGTTTTCCCTGCCCCCTTTCCCCAGCAGCAGCAAAGGAGAGACACAGACTGGCCACTACGACAGCCTTGCAGCAGGACGGCGCCTTACGGTCACGTGGCACCGGGACAGGGCCTGTGCAGGCCCAGGGGCTCTCCCTGCTCCAGGGGAGGGAGCGCCCGCCCCTGGGCCAGGCCCGGAGGACCCACATCTGTGCCGACACGGAGCACTTTGGAGCCTGGTGGTTTTGGGAGCCTGCACGGCCCCTGCTCCACCAGCTGCTGGAACCCACATTCTCACCCAAGCACCAGCGCCAACGCCAGGCGCCGAGGGCTGGGGGCCCAGCTGGTCTTCTCTCTCAGCCTTCCTCCTCGTGGAGCTCCCGGCATCCCAAGACTGCAGCTTCTTTCCTGCCCATGCACGGTCTCAGCTTCTGCCTTCGGCGCTCATCAGCTCACTCTGAGGGCTCTCCGGGCAGGTTCCCACGGGAGACATCTGGCTGCCCCAGCCCACCCCTCCGCAGCCAGGTTCTGGTGCTGGTCAGGGATGGGCGGGCTGATCCTGAACAAGGTGACAAGCCCAGGACACTGCCCGGTCGACCTGAGGTGCTGGGTGAACCACAAGACCCAAGAGCAACTCAGACACAGCAAGGGAGCGGGTGAGGGCAACCTCTTAAGGAAATCAGAGTGGACTTAGACTGTGTGTGGGATTTCTTTAAAAGCCTGACCTGTACTGAATGTTGGCGGGTTTGATGCTGTGATAAGAATTCAGTGGTGCACTCTCATTGCTGCTTCGCGATACTGCAGTATCCCAAAGTCAGGAAAGGGTATACAGAGGAAGAACCCAGAGATGGGGGTACAGTCCTGAGGCCCCTAACGGACAGAGGCTGAGCAGCCGCCTCCCAGTGCGCAGCCACGGGCTCCAGGCTGCACCGACGCTGGGGCTGAGCTAGGAGGACACTAATACCCCCAGACGGAGGTGAGGCCTGTTGCTCTCCAACAATGCTCATTGTTAGAAAACATTTAAAATGTAATCGTGGCTCCTTTTCAAGAGTTGTGTGCTAAGAATCACTCTAGAGTTTATCATAACCACAGTCTTATCATGCCCCGTATTCAGCTTCAACACCCAGGAAGACAGTTAATAAAGGATAGCACACAAAAAGTCTAGGGTTACAAGCTGATGGCAAATGATAAACCACCTTTCACCAAAACCAACTGGATTTGATCAGTCAGCCAAACCCACAAGGCTCCAAGCAGCACATCAAATTTTCCTGAAGGGTTTTCTCCCTGCTGTCCCCAGACTAAGGGCCACCCACCAGCTCCTCGGCTTCTGTCTGTGGAGGTTTTGTGAAAGGACAAGCAGCAGGCACCCCGTGGGCAGCTCCTGAGTCCTCTCCCAGGGAGCCGCTGACTCAGCGGGAAGCCACCAGCCCACTGAGGGGGGGCACTCTGGACTCTGGCTCCTCTGGGGGGAAGCCGCCAGCCCACTGGTGGGGGGGGGCACTCTGGACTCTGGCTCCTGGGGGGGGGAGCTTACAAGCATTCTCTGCTTTCCCGCAAGTTCTAAGACAACCATCAGAGGCACAAGGACAGTGCCCTATAAGCAAGCTCTCAGGGAGTCATTAATAAAGAGTAAAGATTTCAAAAATTGAATTAAATGTTACCCTATTTAGATGTACCTTAAATTCAATTTTGATCACACATCATGAAAAATGAAAACTAGCATTCAGCCACCTAAGAGACAATTTCTCAGTGAAATAATCCAGCAGCCCCACCTCCGTTTTTAATGTAGATTCATTTTCAGGGATCACAAGCTACACGCGTACGTGTGTGGGACTGCAGCGTCCTGAAGCTCAGCCACGATGAGGATCAGACGCCAGCAAACGCCTCGCGCTCTGCGACTGGGTCTCATGAGAACAGGCATTTCTCATCACGGCTGGAAAGCGGTCAGTCCCTGGCCGCCGCACCGCCTCGCAGAGGAGACCTCGCGGCGGCCAGGCGCTCAGCCCAGGCGCTTCTCGCCTTTCTTCTGCAGCCGGCTCCGGACGGGCTCCGGCAGCACCAGCGGCTCCCGGGTGACGACGGCCGGGTAGTTCCTGCCCAGCAGCTCCACTTCCACCTGCTGCCCGACAGCGCCCAGCGCCACAGGGACGTAGGCGAAGGCCAGGCTCTTGTGGATGCTGTAGCTGTAGGCCCCCGACGTCGTGTTGCCGACCACCTGGAACACAAGACCCAGCGGCCTGGGCACCTGCGCCGAGGCGGCCCGCGGCGGATGCACCCGAGGCGGCCGGAAGACCACACGGCCTGGGCACCCGCGCCGAGGCGGCCCGCGGCGGATGCACCCGAGGCGGCCGGAAGACCACACGGCCTGGGGACCAGCCGTGGTCTTCTCAGGGCACATCTGTACTGCTCGGAAATTTCTCCTTCTTAAATAGGAGCGCTTACTTGCATGATTCCTGGCACCATTTTGCTTAGCTTCCTACCAAGAGCTCTGATGATAGAAGACTGGGATGTCTATTTTAAACTTAAAAATGTTGTTTTTTTTCTTCTTGGAGTGGCGTTTAGCCTAGTGATGAAAACGCCTGCCCCCCACCACCGAGTGCAGCTTCCCATCCGGGCTCCAGCTCCGCTCCACAGCTCCATGCTGACGCACGCCCCGGGAGGCAGCAGGTGATGGCTCGGCAGCTGGGTCTCCACCACCCACCGCGGAGTCCTAAACGGAGTTCCAGGCTCCCGGCTTCAGCCCTGTCCCAGCCTGGGCTGCTCAGGCAACTGGGGAGCGAACTGGAAGGTGGGAACCCTCTCGCGCGCTCTCTCGGTCTGTTACTGTCTCTCAAATGAGTAAATGTCAAATAAATACAAAAATTTTAAATTTTCTCTGTCATCACACTAGCTGGGCAGTACTAGATGAAAGGGGCGGGATCTAAGACCCAAATGCAGAGTTGGCCTCGTGTCCACGTGGGGGGGTGTGTGAGGAAGTAGTGCTGAGTCCAGCTATTTCTG
This sequence comes from Oryctolagus cuniculus, assembly GCF_964237555.1. Classification (NCBI taxonomy): domain Eukaryota; kingdom Metazoa; phylum Chordata; class Mammalia; order Lagomorpha; family Leporidae; genus Oryctolagus; species Oryctolagus cuniculus. Next base: position 2,832,919 of record NC_091445.1, read on the forward strand.
CCTCTGTCGGAGCCAACGTGAAGTGCGCGTCTGCGTGAGAACACAGTGCTTGCGCCTGCGCCCTGCGATCTGCAGAGGTGAGCTCCAGGAGCCCCTGCGGAGGCCACGACTCCACAGACGCGTGAGTCCCCCAGAAGATGTCGTGGAGCCGGCCTGCACCTGATGCGCACCCTCCCAACACCTGAACTCATCTCTCCACCCATACACAGCACCAAGGCAACGTCTACACACCACTTCTTCTATGCGGATCCACAGTAATAACTTGGCAAGCAACAAATTCAAGTTTTGCTTTTTGGAACTTTCTGGATTTTTCAAAAATATTTGTATCCATGGTTGGCTGAATCTGGAGGTATGGAGCCAGAGGGTGCTACTGTGCAGTACTGAACAATTCCTGGTCTTGTTTAGTCATACACAGTGTGACGCTTCTAGGTCTACCATGCACAAACACCTTCTAGATGCTCATGGGGAGTGGGCAAAGCCTGCTGCCCAGCCACCCTCAAAGGCAAGCTGAGGCGTAACACAGAGACAGAAGAAAACGCAGTCAGGAGCCATAGCAGTCTACGTGGGCGGGGCCTGGCTCTGCACTTTGGAGTTGGCTGGGTTTGGGCTGGGAGAGACGAAGCATGGAAGCTTCCAGAAGCAGGAGAGACGTGGACTCAGCATGAACAAAGAAAACGAAAGAGGGGGAAACGGGGTTTCCTGGGACGGCGACCAGGGAGCGACACTGAACTCAAAAGGGACCACAGAGGCTGCAGGACCAAGCAAAGCCGAGGCGCTGGAAGGGGACGCACGCTAGTGAGACCAGACCTAAAGGGAAGGGTGGAGACACAGGCAGGCAGAGAGACCCAAGCGGGCACTGGAGAGGAGACGACAGAAAACAGCAAGTGCACAGCCGGAGGTCCCGCCTCCTGGGAAGGGCCGTCCAGCACAGCAGGCTGCGTGGGGCTGCAGCCCCAGGCATCCGCGCACGCGAACCAGCCAGGACCACACAAAGATGCTAACGCAGTCTCCCAGTGCAGACTCCGTCTGGAACGATCCCTTTGAAGGCCCACATCAGGAGCCCTCTGTGTGGTTTCTGAGCTGACTGCGGTGAGGACGGCGGCAGACCTCAAAGCACCCATCAGCAGAAGCTCCTCTCTGGCAGGCGTTAACTGCCCGGGCAGACGCGCGCTGCACCACCGCTCCACTGCTTTCGGTGCCAGTGAAGCGATGGGAGGCAGAGACTCAGGATGAGAGAGGCCGGGGTTTTAATCACAGCTCCCAAAGACCTCAGTAACCTTGGCTTCACTTGCCAGTCTGTGAAGCTGGGGGTTGAGTTTGGAGCCTGGGAGTAACCCTGGGCTGCCTGGGTATGGAAGAGACTTGAGCCAGCGTCCGGGTGCCATCCCTGGACGCACCAGGCCCAAGGCGCCTGGTCACTGCTCTGACGCCTTCTCCAGGCCCCCACGCTCCTGGTGCCCAGCAGGTTCACCTTGTAGTTGTGTCTGCCCTACCCACCCCAGGAAGGGAGCGCTGATTTTATGAGTGCTGTTTTGAAAACGCGCTTGGCTCTCTGCTAGGATTTGCTTTCATTCCTACTTAATCTCTCTCATCCAGGAGTCAGCAGCCGAGTATTTCAGAAGTCTGGCCTTTCCTTTTGTCTTGTCACTCCGTATCCGGGGTCAGGTTCTCCCCGGCATACTTCCCAGAAGGTTCCGCCTGAAAGCCTTCCAAGAACAGTTAGGACCATTCCTTCTCTTTGCTTGGTGAATTCGGAGAACAACTCGTGCCCACCCCTGCCCAGCAGACCCTCCTGTTCTGGCCTCTTTTTTATCACTCTGAATAATCCGCACTTATTTTCAGTCTCTTTCTATTCCTCTCCTAGGCTCTCAGGAGTCTCTGGCTTGGGAGGATGGCGTGGTCAGTGGAGGAAGGGAGGTTGGTGGATGCCCTGTGTTTTGTGGCCCTGTTTCCAATTAACAGGATGAAAAAGAAAGCTTCTCATCTCTTCCAACTTCCCTGCAAACCTCGTCTTCAAAGCTTCCTTCCTAACTAAGCTGCTTTCATGGCTAGCCCACCTGACATAATGAAAACTGTTTTCATGGCCCCCTGTGTCCCTGGGCACTCTTCACACCTGACCGCCCTACCTCTGGTTTCCTTTGCTCCGTGTCTCTCCCTCCCATGAGGTGGAAGGCTTGGAGGTCACAGATTCTTGCCTGTCTGGTGTGGTGCTATGTCCCCGCGGGCTAGCATACTGCTGGGTACATGAGTGAATCTGCGCCCTGTCTCCAAAACTGGAACCATATGCAAGAATAACACACCAGAAATGAAAAGCAACACATGTCAGAACACAGTCAGGAGATGAAAAGCAACGCGTAGGCCGTTCCAGGGAGCAGAGGATCAAGGACCCCGGGGAGAGCCATCACACGCTGGAGCTGGGACCCCACTAAGAGCCACAAAGAGCAGTCAGCTCCTATCGGGAAGTCCAGGAGAAGCAGCCCTACAGCCGGGCTGGCACGTGTCGGGAACCAAGAAAACCACAGCCCACTGACTCAGTGGACACGCAGGGCCGAGGCAGGCAAGTCCTGTGTGGCGCTCACACTTTCAGGCCGTTTACCGTTCGTGTGGCAGCGACACATTTCCGATGGAGAAACAGCTGTCAGTTGTCCGTGGCTGACACGGGGCTGCACACAGAATCTTACAGCATCGCAGCCCCGTCAGCGCACGGCCAGTGAAACGGCGTTGGGAGGTGAGCGCACGGATCACACTCGGAGGTGCTGGGTGAGGACGGAGTGGAAAATGGGACGGAAGCACGGGGTGGGGGCGGAAAGCAGGACTGGAGAAAGAGCAGGTCGCAGAGGGCAGCCTCTCAGTGCAAGCCCATCGAACAGCCTCGCTTTCCAGCTGAGAAGGCAGGGCCTGGACGCGGGTGGGGCTACAGCGCTGGGTATCAGCAGGAAACACGCAAACCACGACAGCTTTGCAACCGGAGGGAGAACACAGATTAAGAAAAGGACTGAACCAGAGATAGGGAGCGGAAAGGGGAAGGAGGCGCTGAGGAAAAGCCAACAGACCAGCAAACGTGGGCCGGGGAGGGCAGGCCGAGGCCTCTGTCGCAGGAGGGCAACTTCCCTCGGCCTCATGGTGTCTAACAACGCCCACCTGCCGCTCAGATGGGCAGGGCTGTGGGGGCGTCAGCAGGGGCAGAGAAGGAGCAGACTGCGGCACTCAGCGGGCCTTGGAAGAAAGCATCAGAAACTCAGCGTCCAAGCCAGCCCCACCCACACAAGCTGTGCAGCCCCCAGCAGGCTCCTTAACCCCTCTGAGCCCACAGCCTCCTCTTCAGCGTGGAGACGCTCACACATCTATGGCAGAAGTAGAGCTGGCACTTGTGGGTGTCGGCTGTGTGCCGCGCCCACCCCTCCTCAGCCCACACTGTACTTCCTCAGGAATCCGAGGCCATGACGCGACACGGCTGGCCTCCCCACCTCCAACTGTCCTGTCACTGGGAGAAAACAAACCAGTTGGCTACGGCCAAGGACAATAAACCCAGGCTCGGAAGTGCAGCGTCCTGGGTACGGACCGAGGCTGCTCAAAGTGGACACCCACTCAGGTGAGCCCTGAAGGCCTGGGCCCCACACCTGCCTGCCCACTCGGCCGAACGCTGAGCCAGACTGGGCTGCACAGTCCCAGAAAGTGCAGGAAATGCAGCGCCCCCGGGCAGGTGTCTGACCGACCCCAGCTCCGCCGATTACAAACAGAATGAGATGGGACTCTCTCTTCCCAGGGAACTCCAGGGCTGCTGCCCTCACTCTACGCTACACTGGAAGGTTCCACCCTCTCTCATACGTGTGTTCTGGAATTTTCTTCTCTGATCTGCAAAACTGCCTCCTTCTCAAAGATTCAAGTTCTTGATAAAACTCAACTTCGCACTCACAGACATGAATGGGATGAACAAACAGGTCACCCCACCCCCTAAGCCACACCTTCCTCACCATCCGTGGGGCTGCCGGCCTTCGACAAAAGCATACAGAATTCCTCATTTTCAAAGACAAGCAGCTGTCATTCCCCTCAGTTAACAGCCGCCAGCTCCTTCAATGTCAGCTCAGAATGAGAAGTGTTGCATCCCTCCAATAAGTCAGCAGCAAAGCGTGCCAGGAGCTGCCAGGAAGGAGCAGACGGGCCGCAGAGGCCGCGTGGCTCCCGGCAGTGGGGGTCGCGTGGTTCTCGGCAGTGGGGGCCGTGGAGGCCGCGTGGCTCCCAGCAGTGGGGGTCGCGTGGTTCTCGGCAGTGGGGGCCCTGGAGGCCACGTGGCTCCCGGCAGCGGGGGCCGTGGAGGCCGCGTAGCTCCCGGCAGTGGGGGCCGCAGAGGCTGAGCGGCTCCCGGCAGTGGGGGCTGTGGGGGCTGTGGAGACCGCGTGGCTCCCAGCAGTGGGGGTCGCATGGTTCCCGGCAGTGGGGGCCCCGTGGCTCCCAGTAGTGGGGTCCTTGGGCACTCACCTTGCCCTCATACCACACACTCTCGTTCCCCTCCGGATCGACGTCATCTGTGGCCAAGGTGAGGCAGACCAGTCTCCGCTTCAGCCCCGAGGCTTTAATCTGTCTCAGGGCGTGCTTCCCTATGAAGTCTGCAGGCTGCGGGAACACGAGATGATGATGATAAATGAATGCGCAGACACGGTGACAAGGTTAGAGACGCAAGCGTTTCAATTTGCCTTTGCTATTTTCTTGCCAATTACACATTAAATAAAAATACAGATTGGATCAAACGTCTAGCCAAAAACTTCTTCATCCTCAGATGACAGGATCAGCCACCTACTCCTTTAGAACGTGTTCCACACAAGGGTGGGGGCTTGTTGAGGACAGTTCTGCCGGCGTTACGTGGGCAGAAACCCGTAAGGCATTCACCAGCAACGCATGAACGTGACCCGCATCTAAGGCAAGGGTGGAGCATGAATGAATGCGACCCGGCACCTGACACAGCCGGACAACAGCACAGCTGTCCACGGGCACAGTGCACTGTCTCCACCATCGCGAGCCTCTGATGAGAAAGAACCAGTTTTCTGAATGTGACACTAAAACCCCTCCCACATGCCGTTTCTGTTCTTCAGAGCAACAGCCCCCGGCATGTACTCGAGCACTGGGCGCATCCACTCGTTCAATGGGGCCCATTCACGAGCCCCCTGTGCGGACACCACACTGGGCCTGCCGTGAGTCAGACACTTCCATCAAAGGGCTTATTCTCTACGACGTAGCTCCTCTGTCCTTTTCCCTTCTTGTGTGCAACACATGATGGGTGACACTCTGCGAGGCGCGTTCTGGGGGGCTGCAGCCCGGGGTTTCCCAAGGCAACGCACGTGACTGACAGTGACATTGGCTCAGGGGTAACCTTGAGTCCACACGCACGTGTTACAAAGGAGCAGGAATCAAACCTGAAAGCACCCGGTTATCACTAAAACTCCATAGGTGGGTGACGACTCCTCATCAGGGAGCAGGGCTCCGGCTCAGCCAGACACGGCCTAAGTGTGGGAAACTGGGCAGAGCCCCAGTAGCCAGGGCGCCCAGGCCAGGCTGCCGTCCACACGGGGCTGAGGGGAAGGCGCCCCCACCCCGCGTGCCCAGCAAGTCTCCGACCCTGAGGGGACAAGAGCACCTGCTACTTACGGGTCCTGTCACTGGCCAGTGAGCTTGGACAAGAGCGCAAAACAAAAAGGAGGTTCTCAAAACAATTCTCACTTCTAGACAAATGCTCTGCCACTCTGAAAACTGTGGGGAAACAGACACGGATCCCAGGGACAGGGACACGGCTCCCAGGGACAGGGGCACAGCTCCCAGGGACAGGGGCACGGCCCCCAGGGACAGGGGCACGGCTCCCAGGGTCAGGGACACAGCTCCCAGGGACAGGGGCACAGCCCCCAGGGACAGGGACACGGCTCCCAGGGACAGGGCATAGCTCCCAGGGACAAGGACACGGCTCCCAGGGACAGGGGCACAGCCCCCAGGGACAGGGACACGGCTCCCAGGGTCAGGGGCATAGCTCCTAGGGTCAGGGGCACGGCTCCCAGGGACAGGGACATGGCTCCCAGGGACAGGGGCACAGCCCTCAGGGACAGGGACACGGCTCCCAGGGACATGGGCACAGCTCCCAGGGACAGGGATGCAGCCCCCAGGGACAGGGATATGGCTCCCAGGGACACGGGCACAGCCCCCAGGGACATGGGCACAGCTCCCAGGGTCAGGGGCACAGCCCCCAGGGACAGGGACACGGCCCCCAGGGACAGGGGCACGGCCCCCAGGGACAGGGACACGGCCCCCAGGGACAGGGACACGGCTCCCAGGGACAGGGGCACAGCTCCCAGGGGACAGGGACACAGCTCTCAGGGACAGGGACACGGCTCCCAGGGGACAGGGACACAGCTCTCAGGGACAGGGACACGGCTCCCAGGGACAGGGACACAGCTCCCAGGGACACAGGCATGGCGCCCACCTCCAGGCTGGCCAGCGAGGACACAGGCCTTCATGCCCAGGCCGCCCCAGCTGCCCACGCGGAGGAGGTTCCTGGCCTGGGCGGGAAGCATGAGGCGGAGCGCGATCACCCTGCACCTCTCACTCCACCCCACTCACTGTGAGCGTGGAGTCCACAGAAGCCGCCACTTCAACTCTAACCCGCGTAGAACCCCGCAGAACCCACACCACCTCTCTGGCACCGTGCACCACACCGCTGTTCTTGCCCCTCCCCCGTGACCCTGCCATACACGACCAATAACAATGCCGCAGCAGGATCTCCTGCACGCACAGAGGGCCGCGTCGCTGTCCATCAATACAGGTCCCACAGGGAGGGCGGAACCCACAGGAAACCCAGATTCAGAATGGCGGGAACGTGCTCAGGGCAGAGCACCCAGCCACACGAGCGCCTTGCTTTCTAGTTCTGTTTTTAAGATTTATTTGTTTGTTTGAAAATCAAAGTTACAGAGAGAAAAACAGATCTTCCATGTGCCAGTTCACTCCACAAATGGCTGCAATGACCAGAGCTGGGCCAGGCTTAAGCCAGGAGCCGGGGTCCAGGGACCCAGGCCCTTGGGCCATCCTCCACCGCCTCCCAGGCCTTTAGCAGGGAGCTGGATGGGAGTGGAGCAGCCGGGACACGAACCACTGCCCACTTGGGACTTAAGCGAGGCAGGCAGCAGCTGCACCCGCTAAAGCCACAGAGCTGCCCCGGCAGACAGCCGTGGACAAGGAGCAGAGTTCTCACCTCCACAGTAGGCAGGTCTCCACCCAACATCCCAGAGGCCCGCACTGCACGTGCTGGGATGGCACCGCCTTGCTGAGGCCTGACCCCGCCCTGTGGGGAGCAATCCGGACTAGACTAAGTTACTCGAATTAGGACTTATTCTATGCATCTGCTCTCCCACAATATGGCGCTGGGAGAGAAGTAAACAGCTTCCGCACAGCTGCCTCCAGTTCAACTAATAAACTGTAGGACTTGCTCCTGATTGGAGAGCGGCGTACTCGGCGTGTGGGCAGCCGAGTTAGGATTGGCGGAGGAGGACTATAAAGGAGGAGAGAAACGGCATGCACCGGGAACATCTATGGGGAACATCTAAGGGAACCCGTGCAGCCCCCGAGAAAGCTGGCCGGCGGTGTGCCGCTCCCCTGCGGAAGTGGGGAATGCGGCCAGGGGGAACTGCCCTTCCACGGAGGTGGAAGGGATAGTAGCCAACCCGGGAAGAACCAGCAGCAAACCCGGGGAGGGCCGAGCAGACGAAAAGAACAGCGCAGGGTCCTATGTCATTCCTCCACGAAGACGGGGAGCGACATAATGGTGCCGTGACTCGGATATGAAGCCTAGGCAGGACTTAGTGTCGTTCCTCCATGAAGAGGGGGAGCGACATAATGGTGCCGTGACTCGGATATGAAGCCTAGGCAGGGTTTAGTGTCGTTCCTCCACGAAGAGGGGGAGCGACATAATGGTGCCGTGACTCGGATAGGAAACGCAGGACGGATTAGGAAACCTAGGTCGGATAGGAAACTTAGGAGGGAAGAAACGGGAAGAACTAGGGAAAATATCGGAGAGAAAAACTAGCAAACAGCCTAGGGAAAATATCGGAGAGAGAGACTAGCAAACAGCCTAGGGAAAAGCCGGACGAAAAAGGAGCCGGAAGAAGCTATTGAAAGCCTAGGCATAGACTCAGATACGGACTACGGGGGGAAGCTGGGAGAAATCTCTAGGATTGAAAGCGAAAGTGAAAGCTTTCATAGACTCGGATGCGGACTATGGCGGGGAAGCTAGGAGATTGAAAGCGAAAGTGAAACCTGGAGGAGGCTTGGACTCGGATATGGCCTGTGGGAAAGAAGTTAGGATTTAAAGTGAAAGCAAGAAGAAACTTAGACTCAGATACGGACTGCAGGTTGAAAGTGAAAGTGAAACCTATAAGAAACTTAGACTCGGATACGGACTGTGGGGAGAGGCCAGGAGAAATGAGGGAGGAGTATTGTTGGAAGAAAACTTAAGGAAACATACCGGGTAGAGAAAAGTGTTAGGGAAATTGAAGCCGCGGGGGGCAGGCCGAGGCGGATACGAAAGCCACTTTGGGATTCTCAAGTTAGCCCGGGAATAGGGGGCGAAAAGTTGAAACCAGAAGCTGAGACGCAAGCCAGATTGGGATCCGTCTGATTAGCCCGGGGAGCAAAGGACGGGAAGCCAAACCGTGGGGCGGAGACGTACGCTGGGTTGAATTCGCCAGGCTAGCCCGGGGAACTTAGATTGAATGCTAGTGGCGGACACGTAAGCTACGCTGTGTTACTCGCGGAAGCCGCCGCGTGCAGAGAGAGCATGGGGCGTGAATAGATAGGGAACGGGGCTGGCGTAGGCCGTGGTTCAGACGCGAAAGGGTTAAGCGTGGAGACCGCGGAGCGCGCGAAGCCGAGCCCCGCAAAGCCGGGAAGCTGCGCAGATGAGAGAGACGCGCGGGCTGAAGCGGCGCAGAGCCGGGAACCCGCCGGCGGGGCGAGGTGCCGGAAAGCCACAGGGATAAGAGAAACAGAAGTTTAGAAGTAAAGTGAGAAAAATAGGAATGCTGGAAGATAGAAGTAAAATGGGAGAAATAGGAATGCCCGGAGATAGAGAAATAGAGAAATAAAAAGGCCTCCCTACAACACTGCAATGTGAGAGCTTGGATTCGGTCTGCCTAATCAAGTGAGGCGATGAGCACCTGCGGGCAGCTAGCAGCTTATGCGCCGCAGGTCACCGAAGACAGGCACGAATTAACATCAGTAAGGCTTCCCCACAATACAACAATATTAAGCTTGGATTCGGTCTGCCTGATTTAAGGCGGTAAGCGCCAGCAAGCAGCTCGACCAGAGTATGAGCTGCAGGTCACCGAAGATAGGCACGAACCAACACTAATAAGTCTCCCCCACAATACGGCAATGAGAAGGCTTGGATTCGGTTTGCCTGATAGGTTTTGTAAACACCTGCAGGCAGTTCTAGCAGAGCAGAGCATGCGCTGCAGGGCACCGAACACAGGCACGCATCAGCGCCTAAAAACCTCCTCACAACATGGCGAAGAGAGGACCCAGATTCGGTTTGCCTGATAGGACTTGTAAGAGCCTGTGGCAACTCTAGCAAGTAGAGCAGAGTGTGTGCCGCGGGACACCGAAGACAGGCGCGTATCAACGCTAAAAAATAAAAAGAAAGGGGGATCTGTGGGGAGCAATCCGGACTAGACTAAGTTACTCGAATTAGGACTTATTCTATGCATCTGCTCTCCCACAATATGGCGCTGGGAGAGAAGTAAACAGCTTCCGCACAGCTGCCTCCAGTTCAACTAATAAACTGTAGGACTTGCTCCTGATTGGAGGAGAGCAGCGTACTCGGCGTGTGGGCAGCCGAGTTAGGATTGGCGGAGGAGGACTATAAAGGAGGAGAGAAACGGCATGCACCGGGAACATCTATGGGGAACATCTAAGGGAACCCGTGCAGCCCCCGAGAAAGCTGGCCGGCGGTGTGCCGCTCCCCTGCGGAAGTGGGGAATGCGGCCAGGGGGAACTGCCCTTCCACGGAGGTGGAAGGGATAGTAGCCAACCCGGGAAGAACCAGCAGCAAACCCGGGGAGGGCCGAGCAGACGAAAAGAACAGCGCAGGGTCCTATGTCATTCCTCCACGAAGACGGGGAGCGACATAATGGTGCCGTGACTCGGATATGAAGCCTAGGCAGGACTTAGTGTCGTTCCTCCATGAAGAGGGGGAGCGACATAATGGTGCCGTGACTCGGATATGAAGCCTAGGCAGGACTTAGTGTCGTTCCTCCACGAAGAGGGGGAGCGACACCGCCCTGCCCTGCCCTGGCCTGGAATGGCTTCTACCACTGGAGATTCATTTACGTCTTGAAGGCTTTGGGTCTTGCTGAATCCCTTATAAGGAATCTGTTGCAGTTGCTGACAAAGTCATTGAGCCCTGCCGTGTACTGCCCTCTGGTTAGGCACTGACTACACAGAGCTTGGCAGAAGCTGGTCTTGAAGTGTGGGAGACCCCTGAGGAAGAGTGACCGCTCTCCCCCACACCACAGCAGAGCCAGTCATGAAATTTCCTCACGGCAGAGGAAAAAGAGGACCGGAAGGATAGCAGCACAAGGCACACGCAACACACAGGCCAGGGCGGCCCACTCGGTGACGTGACTTGGTCAGTTCTGTGCGCTCCCTAGGGGGAGAAGTCCCAACGTTTTATACGTCTAAACCAAGAGGCGTGGAGGCAGAAATGCAAATAAGCAGACCCCCTGAGAGAGGGGTGTGCTGTGGGGCCGAGCCAGCCTCAGGGGACAGTGGGGCGGGGGCGGCCCCCACGGCAGCAGCAGCGGCACAGAGGAAGTCTCTGGAGCCGAGCTTGGAAAGACGGGCGCTTCCGTCATCACGGCTGCATTTCCAGAGGGCGTGCACTTGCGGGATAACCGTCTTCACTACAGCCTCCTCCCGGCAGACCTCGGTTCTAAAGGAAGTGGCTTGACTCAGCCAGAGATGGAAACCCAGCAAACCGCGTAAGAACCCAGGGTTCAAGAGCCCCAGGCCGTAGCTGAGCCACTGGTCACCTCCCAAGGTTTTCGGTGGAGCCAGCCGTGACCAAGGCTCTCAGAGACATGCCCTTCTGGGGCCACTGATTGAGAGCTTCCGGGCAGGTGCCAGGACAGGGATGAGAGGGAGTGCAGGGAGCCGACCCCTATCCTTGACAAATTCACAATTTTACCCAAAGCAGAATTACGGGGGGGGGGGGGGGAGAGAGAGAGAGAGAGAGAGAGAGAGAGATCTTCTACCTGCTAGCTCATTTCAGAATGGCCGCAACAGCTAGGGCTGGGCCACGCAGAATCCAGGAGGCTAAAACGCCAGTCAGGACTCCCACATGGGTGCAGGGGTCCAAGCACTTGGGCCACTCTCTGCTGCTTTCCCAGGTGCATGAGCAGGGAGCTGGATCAGAAGTGGAGCAGCTGGGACTCAAACTGGTGCCCATATGGAATGCCAGCACTGTAGATGGAGGCAGCTGGCATGCTGGCTCTCAAATAAAGTTTTAAAAATCTTTTAAAAGTTGTTTTTAAAATGTTTAGTACTGGGGCCAGCACTGTGGCACAGTAGGCTAAGCCTCTGCCTGTGGTGCCAGCATTCCATACAGCTACCAGTTTGTGTCCTGGCTGCTCCTCTTCTGATCCAGCTCTCTACTAATGCACTTGGGAAAGCAGCTGAAGGTGGCTCAAGTGCTTGGGCCCCTGCACCCACAAGGGAGACCCAAAAGAAGCTCCTGACTCCTGGCTTCAGACTGGCCCAGCTCTGGCTGTTGCAACCATGTGGGAAGTGAACCAGAGGATGAAGACTTCTCTCTCTCTCTCCCTCTTTGTCTGTAATTCCACCTCTGAAATAAGTAATTTAATCTTTCAAAAAAAATTTAGTACTAGGAATAGAAGTAAATGGCCTCAGAGCCGGCGCTGTGGCACAGTGGGTTAAAGCCCCAGCCTGCCGGTTCGAGTCCCAGCTGCTCCTCTTGCAATCCAGCTCTCTGCTATGGCCTGGGAAAGCAGTGGAAGATGGTCCAAGTTCTTGGGCTCCTGCACCTGCATGGGAGACCTGGAGAAAGCTCCTGGCTCCTGGCTTTGGATCAGTTCAGCTCTGGCCAATGTGGTCATTTGGGGAGTGAACCAGCAGAATAGAATGCCTTTCTCTCTCTCTCTCTCTCTCTCTCTCTCTCTCTCTCTCTCTTTCTCTCTCTCCCCCTCTCTGTAACTCTGTCTTTCAAATAAAAAATAAAAAAAGTAAATGTCCTCAACTCGATAAAAACCTCTATGAAAAACCCACAGCATCCACCACGCCAAGCACCCGGAGACGGAACGTTCCCGCCCAGCTTCCAAAGCCGGCTGGGGTGTCACTGTGACCACTTCTGCCCAGCACTGCTGGAGGCCAACCAGCAGAGGCTCTGGCTAGAACAGGAAGCCAGAACAGGAAGTAAAAGGCACCAGACTAGAAATGACAAAGAAAATCCTCCCTTTTACACCTCGTGACTAGTCATGTAGAAAATCCAATGGAATCTACAAAACGAGCCATTGGAATGACAAAATGGACGTAGCAGCCACAGAGCTTAAGCTCAGACTTCGAAACTAATTGTAGAAGCAGTCTTCAAAAGGTTCATGGAAAGTGTATATGAAAAAAACTACGCACAGATTCCAACGTTTCTACACCAACATAAGCTAGTCTGTTATTTTCATTTTCCACCAGCTTTTTGAAGTACTGTCATATTTCCATATCCTAGCAATAAAGAACTAAAAACTGAAATTTAATTCACCATTTACAGTAGCATTGGAATCAGAAAGACTTGAGGATAGCTCTGCAAGAAGATGTGCAGGATCTACAGACTGGAAACCACAGACCTTCCTAAGAGAAACTAAAGATGACTTTCATGAAGAGAGATGACTTGTCCATGAGTTGGAAGACATTAATTGACCTCTGGATACAATGACATTCCAAAACCCCAGCGAGCTGCTTCATATAAGTTTACCAGTTGATTGTAAAACCTGCAGAGATCCCAAGGACCTAGAACAGCCAAAACAACTTTCTGAAAAAGTGCACAGTTGCAAGGCTATCACAGCCTTATTTAAACTACAGCAATCAAGATTGGGGGTGTCGGGGCCAGCACTATGGCCTGGCAGGTGATGTAGCCACCTGCGACACCAGCATCCCATATGGGCACTGCTCCAGTTCCAGTCCAGCTCCCTGTAATGACCTGGGAAAAGCAACGGAAGATGGACCAACTGTTTGGGCCCTTTTAACCCACTTCAAAGCCTGTGATGAAGCGCCTGGCTTCAGCCTGGCCCAGTGTTGGCTGTTGTGGCCATCTGGGGAGTGAACCAGGGAGCAGAACCTCTATTTCTTCTCTCTCTCTCCCTCTCTCTCTTTTTCTCTCCCTCCCTTCCTCCCCCTCCCCTCCCCCTCCCCTCCTTCCCCCCCCCTCTCTGTAATTTCAACTTTCAAAATAAATAAATCTTTTAAAAAACTGGAAGTATTAACACAAAGGAAAATAAACCAATAGAACACAGCAGGGTCCAGTACTAGACCTACAAACGTGGGAACACCTGACTTGTGCAGAGGTGTAAAGGCAGGGTGGTGGAAGGCATGGTCTTCAGCAAGGGGTGCTGGGAGCAATGGGACATCCACACAGAAGAAATCAAAATCCTTCAACCCACACCTCACAGTAGGTGAAAAATTAACAAATTTTTACAACGGTAAAACTTCTAGAAGAAAACACACAAGAAAATCAAAGTGACTTATGTAAGAAGATTTCTTACATAAGAACCAAAACACATAGGACTCATAAAAGAACAGAAGGATAAGGACTTTAAAAAGCACTTCAATTTGTTGAGGGCGGGGTTAGCAGAGAGGCTAGGATACCTGCGTCCCACATCAGAGTGCCTGGGTTCAGTCCCTGGCGCCGACTCTGACACTGCAGACCCAGGTGGGAGACCTGGATGGTGCTCCTGGCCCCCACCACTGGTCCTGCCCAGCCGCCCTGCCTTTCACACCATTTCAGACAAGTACCTGATAAAGGACTTGGATACAGAGCACACACAAACTTTAAAAGTTATCAATAATAATACAGTCAGATAGAAATGGGTAAGAGATTTGGCCAGATCCTTCACAAAAGAAGAGAGGGGGAGGGGTGGGTGGCATTGTAGTGCAGCAGGTGAAGCCGTTGCCTGCAACGCTGACATGGCACATGGGTGCCAGCTGGAGTCCCCGCTGCTCCACTTCTCAACCAGCTGCCTGTGGATGGCCTGGGAAAGCGGCAAAGACGGCCTGAGTGTTTGGGCCCCTGCCACCCACATGGGAGACCTGAATGGAGCTCCTGGCTCCCAGCTTCTGTCTAGTCCAGCCCTGGTTGCTGTGGCCATCTGCGGAGTGAACAAACTGATGGAGGACCTCTCTCTCTCTTCCCACCCCCCAACTCTGCCTTTCAAGTAAATAAATCTTTAAAAGAAGAAGAAGAAGGGTGGAGAGGAAGGGGGCATAGCAAAGCAGGTCCAACAGCATCAGCCACACAGGGAATGCTGGGACATGCTGCGAGCCATCACAGGCTCGTAGAACAGCTCCGGCCAGGACAGCTGACCATGGCGGGTGTGCGGAAGGAAGCAGGGCCCTGGAATCCCTCCATGCGGCCAGCAGGAATGCAGAAGATCAAGTGCTTGGGTCCCTGCCACCCCCGTGGGACGCCCAGATGGAGTTCCAGGATCCTGGCTTTGGCGTGGCCCTGTCCTGGCCATTGTAGCCATTTAGGGAGTGAACCAGCGGATGGAAGAGTTCTCTCTCTTTTTCCTTCTATCACCCTGTCTCTCAAATAAATAAATCTTAAAAAAAAAAAATCAGAAAACATATTCACTTACTGCCCACTACTGAAGAAGAAACAAAGACTCAGCGTGGAGTCTCATCCCCCACAGGCTGGGCGGAACAGGCCGCAGAGCCGCTAACTCAGCTCCCAGGCACTGCAGACTGCGCCTCACCTGGTCTCCTGGCTGCCTGCTTACTCGGGAGCACAGCTACTAGGAGGCTAAGGAACCCAAACGGGGGTTCTCAGGCTTCAGGGCATTAAAGAAAACATCTATGAAACTTCAGACAGACGCCTGGGGTGGGCGAGTGGCCTGGCAAGCATGGCGCCCGTCCCCGTCACGGTGCCTGGGTTCAATCCTCCCTTCTGCTCCTGACTCCCGCAGACCATGGGAGGCAGCAGTGACGGCTGCAGGTCATGGTCCCTGCCACCCACGTGGGCGACCTCCAATGAGCTCCTGGCTCTGGGTCAGCCCAGCCTTGGCGGTCGCGCGGGGACTGCACTGTGGATGGAAGATCTCCGTCTCGCTCTCTGACTCTCGGATCAATAGATTAAAAAGAAAGAAATCCAAACGGCTGCCCAGAGTGGATCTGACTGGGTCAGCACGGGACTGTGTTCTGAGCTGCCTGGGACCTGATTCCCATGGCTAGGCCCCGCCGTGCAGCGTCGGATCCTGAGGGTCTGGTAGGAGACCCACGACCTGGTGTTCTCTCGGGAGTGCGGCTGCTGCTGAGGGCCACACTGCAGGACCACTGTGGCAGAGCGTCGGGATTTTTTTTTTTTTTTTAATTCTCAGGATAGTAACTACAGCCAGTTGGAAATCACTGGTCTCCAACAGTCACTCTCCACTGTTACTGGAATCACCTCAATGAGTAACTAAAAAAAAACAAAACAAAAAACATCAAATGCCCTTGTCCCTCAGCACCCGGAGGACGCCGAGCCCTGGGGCCCCGCAGAGGACCCTGCAGAGGACGCCGAGCCCTCAGGCCTGTGGTCTGGGGGCCTCTCGGACACGCTTCCGGAGTCCCAAGCAGAACATGCCCAGGGTGCCCGTGCTGCCTCCACCCTGGGGCAGCTCTTCCTCACTCCTAGTTAACGCATTTCTTCCACTTCCTCATGCTAAAAATAAAAAGCAAGAACACCCCGATTTCTCCCCTCAGGTGACTTCCCGTGGAACAAGCGAGAAGGCGGTGGGAGCGGGAAGCCCTGAGGCCCGCCTGAGGTCCGCCTGAGGCCCGCATGAGGCCCGCGCCTCACCTGAGGAGGCGCTCGGTCCCTTGCTGGGTCCCGCGCTCTCCCGCGTCTACGGCTCGGCTTCCGCCTGCCGCACGCGGGTGCTGCCGCAGGCTGGGGCAAGCCTGCCCCATCTCCAACTGCACAACACCCAGGCTGCCTACTGGGCACTGGACCAGGTGCCCCTAGGGTGGCTGAGCTCCAGCCTCGCACAGCACTACTTTTCCAAGGCCTCCCAGCTGTAGGTTATGTACACCGGGACGTGGCACCCCCACAGGGCTCTAAAGGGAACACGTGCTTCTGCAGTTAGGGTAACTCCTTCCAGGCGTAAGAGTTGGACGATCAAGTTGCACAGCTTAGTTGATGACAAGTCTTTCAGGAGCTTAGGCTGCTACGGAACCATAATAAACTGGTGAAATTATCAATAGGATATAACGCGATTGATCCAATCTGTTCATCTTAGAAAGAAGCATCAGCAAGATTACTGATGGCGCAAGGACAAAAAGCCTTAGAGACATGCTGACGTCTCACCTGCATAACAAAGCAGGCCCCATGTCCCTGCCCTGCTAATCCAGCCCACCCTGCCTTGACCAGCCCTGCGCGGCCTGGACGGCTGGACACACCACTATCTGAAGAGTCCAGCCTCAGCCTGAGCTCTCCTCACTCCTCCCAAGCTCTCTCCCTGCAGCTCAGCAGCTCCGCCGCAGAGTCCAGCCTCGCCTCTGCCTCCGCCACCACCTCCGCCTCAGCCCAGACGGCTCCCAGCTCACCCTGGGATCTCACGGGACCTTTAGAACAAGCCCAAGCCTCCCTCTGTCTCGGCATCCCAGCTTTAACTCAGATCCCCAAGCCCCTCCCTGCCACTCTGTATTCTATAAACCGCTAGTCTGTAAAGGAAGGTGCTCTCTCTCTCTCTCTCCCTCTCTCTCTCTCTCTCTCTCTGCCGTGTGTTCCCTGGAGTGGGCCCCTCCCAGGCTTTGTTCTGGATAAACCTGGTCTGGCTGTGGCTTCCGGCTCTGTTTCCTCTTTCCTGAAAATGACGTTGAAGCCGACCAATCGCCTGAACCAACATCACTGACTTTGTCCACTGAGGGCCAGGTCCTGGGACTGCAGGGACTTTCACCGCTAACTCACCAGCGATGAGCTCCATGGCACCTGGCTGAAGACCAACAACTTAGAAATCATAAAATCGTGCCATAAACCAAGCTTGGTGTCTACTGTCGAACCAACTCCACTCTGAGCCATATCATCTGAGAGCACTCATAAATACATCAGCCACTCCTGCTGACAGAGTTCTTTGGATTCCAAATGCAATATGAAGAGGTCGTCGATCCCTGCCTGAGCCCCAAACAACAATAGCCAAACATCAACCCCAAATGGAACTGCAGGACTTTGCGGGCCGGCCCCTTTCTCCTTATGTTAACGGCTAAGCCAAGACTCGTGCTGTCAGTAGGAGCAGTCAGCTGCTCGGTCTGCAAGAGCCCCAGGCACCTGCTTCCTCTGGTCCAGAGGCCGATGGCACACCATACAAACAAAAGCCGTGGGAGAGAACGCACAGAAAGACGCTCCCTTTAAAGCCCTCAAGGAGGCTCTTCCTGCCGCCATCCAACACTACAAATATGCACGGTTATGCTAACAGTTCAGTTCTGATCTGGGACAGACGCAGCAGCAGCAGAGTCTCCTTAGCCTGTCACGAGCGTGTGTTCCGGAATCCCAGAGGGTAGGAAATCGCCTTTAGCTCCTACGCGCCAGGAAGGGGCCGTCTGTTCTAGAATCCTCCCACACGGCAGTGGCTACCACGAACTGCACCTCTGCTAAGTCCTTTCATAGTGGAACTGGAGATCATTATGCTACGCGAAACAATCCAGACCCACAAAGACAAACCCCACAGGTTTCCCCTTAGAAGCTGATCTAGAGAGAGAGGACAAAAACTGTGAGGATGTCCTGTCCTTCGGTATACAATTACAAATATTGCTTCACCAAACCATATCGCGCGAATGATGATTTACCCTTCTTTCCCCAAGTAATGATTGTTGTCACGAGTCCTTCACTCTGATATTAACATGGATGATTTCAAGAAAAAACAGCAAATCGGTGAATGTATGTAATGTCTGTATTTGAGGTGAATGTGGCAAATGTTTTTTAAAACACAGTAAAATAAGGGGAGGAAAGTTCTTTCCTAACCTGGATCACCTCCTTTAGATCCGCAGGCACTGGAGAAACGAGGGGGTTGTAACAACTCGGCCCCATGTGGGTTGGTAACCCTCAGACCACAGGGGCGTGAGGAGCCCCCGAGAGTTCCTTCAAACGCACGCTTCTCGGCCTGACTCCCGGCCTGACTCCCGGCCTGACTCCCGGCCTGACTCCCGGCCTGACTCCCGGCCTGACACCCAGCCTGACTCCCGGCCTGACTCCCAGCCTGACTCATGGCCGGCGGAGCAGTCTGCGCGGGACCTGAGGGTCTGCACTTCTCACAGGCTGCCTGCTGATGCCAGTGCTGCTGGTCTGAGGACCACGCTGTGCGAACCACAGCTGCAGGGGCTCCCCGGGACACTGGTATCGGTCATGATTCTTTGGGCCGTGCTGTCCTGGCTTCTAGGCTGACACCACCTGCTGCTGAAGGCATTGCAAATGCACGCTTTGCTTCGACACAGAAGTCATAGTTTACGCACAAAGACGCTACCCCGCAGCTGGGTCTGCTGAGTGAGCAGCCTTGTGCCGCGAGCCTCCAGCGAGCGCGGGGGAGGGTGGGACTCCACGGTGCAGCCCCACAATTCCTGCTGAAATCTGGTTATTATCTGTCCTTGCAAATCTTCATCCTGGAACTTAGAGGTAGCCCTTAAATAAGCCCGATTCTGCCAACTGAAACCTGTAAGCACACTCCAGTAGTTTGAGCTGCTCAGATGTTGACAAAACAACAATAAGGAGCAACCGAGCAATGCTTAGTCTCTTTCTGCTCACTTCATTTCTCCCACGATCACCCATTTCTCCCATGATCACCCGTGGCTAAATTTTAACGTACGGCTTTGTCATGAAACAGCACCCTCCGGAGTGCAAACAGACCTTATCCAGCTTGACAAAAGGTTCCAGGCCAGCTTCCAAGGGATTGGTATCGCAGTTCATCTGAAAGGAAAACACACATGTGGGTGCGAAGCATCTCACAGCCTCACTTCCCTCCGATGTCTTTGAGGATAGAGAACAGTGCGACTCCTGAACAGATTCTGAAAGACTCTGGTCTCTAAGACACTTTTTTCACCCAACATTCAAGTGCAGCCTTCCACAAACACCGTCATGCAGACGTGGTTAATATAGAAGCTGCAATTGTTTGTTTCCATGGCCTTTTATTTTAACCAACACCTGAAGGGGTAGCACATAGCTGTGTGCCTTCTAGAAATAGCCCTTCACACCTCTTATGTAATAACTTTATGTAAGTGGGTTTGGGAAAGTTATGTAATTTACCGACTTTACAATCATCCAACCATCAGTGCAAGGAGAAGGAAAGGCGGGTGATAGGAAACGGCTTCTCCTGAGCTCAGAAAGAAGAACTGAGAAGAACACAGACGCTGAGTTTCAGTCTTTGCAGATGCAGTGGGATCGCTGCCCTATAAACCCAGCTGGGGCTGAGCCGGTACTTGGCAACGGACCGGAAGTGAGTGATTTTTGTCTCTCTGTTTTGTTGCTCACTTTGACTGTAAGGGAACTAACTAATCTAACCTCCTCCCTCAACAGTGGTCAAAATCTCAAAGACAACTCAGCACTTGCATAATCCAAACAAACAGTAACTTGTTTTACGTGCTAGAAAATTTTGTCTCATATTTCTTAATCAATTGGAGCTTCTTTCAAATTAATTTTGATTTGCTCAAAGTTTCAGAATTTCTTAAATAAAAAACCAGAGTCGCCTGAGGGACGCAGCACCACTAGAGGGCGCTCTAGCACCACCAGAGCTGGCCCGGCCGGGACTGGGCGACACACTGCCTGGGTAGGGGTGGGGGTGGGGGAGCGGGGGATGGAGAGGCGTCAGATCTCAGCCTGGTAGTGCCTGGCCCTCGATAGACTCTCCGGTGCCGCAGGGTGAATCCAGCGCTTACAGGAAAGCAGAGGTTCTGTAAAGTTCGCTGTGCTGAGATGGAGATAACTAGGCCCGGGAGTCCCCACTCTGGGACTTTTATTTTTTAAATCACTGTCCCTTATCTCGGCTCTCAGGCCTGAGACCACAATGGCTTCCAAGGAAACGATCAAATCTGAGCAAGTGAGAAGCCCAGAGAGAGCCCGCTGCACCACAGATAAGGCCGAGTCTGTCTGACCACTGCCCGGCTGCTTACTGTGTGGGCTGGGCCAGGCTGGGCACCGGGATTGCGCGTAAAACGAGGGCGGGGACAACAGGGGACTAAGAAGTCGTGCCCGTGACGAAGGCGTGTGAAGGGACAGCACTGCTCCGAGAGGGACTGGGGAGCGGCCTAGCCTGGCGGGGAAGGTGCTGGCTGGTGTGCCCTGTCACACACGGGGAGCGACTCTTTCACACTCGGCCCCAGATGCTACTCCAGCGCCCCGCCAATGCAGGCCCTGGGAGGGGGGACGGGTGGCCCGGGGAAGTGGGGTCCTGACACCCACACGGGACGCCTGCCTTGCAGTCCCGGCTCCCAGCTTGGCTGCTGCAGCATTCGGGGAGCTAACCTATAGATGGAGGCGCCCCCACCCACCATCTCTATCTCGCTCTCTCTCCTGCCCTCCCCCAGCCAAGGAAGGAGAGGAGAGAGGGAGGGAGGGAGGAGTGGTGGGCAAAGGCTAGACCAAGGCATGCTGGGCCGTGGCCCTGACCACGGAATGCGTGTCAATTCACCGAAACACAAGAGCCGAGGAGGAAATGCGGGGAGGTAGGGATGTGAACCGGGTACTCCATCCCACAGGCCAGAGGCAGGGGCCGACCCGGCCCGCGGGAGCAATCAGCAGAACAAAGGTGCGGGCGGAACTCCCAGGAACATTGGTCAGGGAGCCCTCATGGAGTGCGAAACCTCCTCCCCCCAGCCCGGGCGACCCCAGGCGCAGGGGAAGCAGCGCCGGCCCCGTGGTGTGGTGAGGGGCCCCCTCGCACCTCGGCGCCCCAGGCGCGGAAGGCCTTCTCCAGGCGCAGGACGTTGAGGGCGTAGGTCCCGAAGTCGGCGATGCCCTCCTCCTGGCCGGCGTTCATGAGGGCCTCGTAGAGGGCCGGCGAGTCCTCACGCCTGTGGTACAACTCCCAGCCCAGCTCGCCTGCAACACACGCGCAGCGTGAGGGCTGCCGGCCCCAGGCCTGACGCCTGGCCGCCAGAACACCACACACACGCACCACAGGCACTGCCGGGGGTAAAAGACCGCTGGCGAAAAGTTGTCCTGGGGCACCAGCTGCCGCCGTGCCCAGCCCTGACTCCCACGTGGAGGCTGGTGCATGGCACGTGGCTCTCGCCACACAGATGGGCAATCTGCACCCTGGACCCCAGCCTCTCCACGAGGCTGGCCTATTGTAGGTGAATGATGATGTCGTAAATTTGATCAAGATAGGGGGTTCAAGTCCAGACACCCCAACACCAACCCCATTGCCCAAAGAAGCAGCGGGCTTACAAACAACCAGCAGACAGCTGTGGGGAGCTGTGGCTTGGGACTCGAGCCATGTCCCACGTCCCATGTTCCACGTCCCACGTCCCACGTCTCCCCTCTGCCCATTCCATTCACCATCAGGACTGCAGGCAAAAATCAGCAGAAAGGGAACCCACACCCAGGGAGTCCTGGGGGCTTCTACTCACTCACCATCGCCACAGGCTGCGGGAAGACGAGGGTAGGGGTGGAGGGGTGGGAGGGGGAGGCGACCCTGGGAGGAGCTGAGGCCTCTATCACCAGGTGCCCCTTGCTCCCAGTGCTGAGGGCTGATGGGGATGGGGTGGGTCCCTCGGTGTGCCCCAGAACAGGAGCCACCTGCAGCTGGGCGGAGCCTGGGGGCACACAGCACTTCTGCTGGACCCGACAGGGAGGCCTGGAGGACCTTGTCCGTGAGCCCGAGCACCAGCAGGGAACTGGAGCCCGACCACTCCTGTCTGTGCCGCTGGCTGCCGTGCACACTGTCAGGGCTGGAGGAAGCCTTCCTAACAACGCAAGGTCCTAGGAAGGGGGCTCGAGAGGAGACTGTCCCAGGGACATCGCCCCGAGTGTCCCCAGAGAGTCTGCTGGCCTGGACATCCCTCTACCCCAGCACAGCCTCTTCCCACTCGTCAGCTACTCTGCCCCACAGTCAGCTACGGACCCGGAGCAAGACAGGAAACCTGTGGAGCTCTCTCCAGAGTGGGAGGTGGGCAGAGGAGACCTCCCTCACAGCCACGTGGAAAACAGTGAGTGTGTGGGTGTGAGAGCGTGTCAGCATGTGGGTGGGTGGGATGCACGTGTCAATGACAGTATGTGCATGAGTGTGTGTGCAAGTTTGAGTGTATGTGTGAGGGTGTGGTTGTGTGTGAGTCGGGAGATGTGTGAGTTTGAGGGTGTGTGTAGGTGTGAGTTGAGTGTGGGTAGGTGTGTGTGTGTTTGCATGTAGGTGTGAGTGTATGAGTAGGTGTGTGTGACTTCGAGTGTATGCGTGTAGCTGTGTGTAGGTGTGAGTGTGTGTAGGTGTATAGGTGTGAGTGTATGAGTAGGTGTGTGGGAGTGTGGGTGTATGCATGTAGCTGTGGGTAGGTGTGAGTGTGTGTGTGTAGGTGTGAGTATATGTGTTTGTGTGTAGGTGTGAGTGTATGAGTAGGTATGTGTGACTTCGAGTGCATGCATGTAGCTGTGGTAAGTGTGAGTGTGTGTGTGTAGGTGTGAGTATATATGTGTATATCTGTGAGTATATGAGTAGGTGTGTGTGACTTCGAGTGTATGCATGTAGCTGTGGGTAGGTATGAGTGTGTGTAGGTGTATAGGTGTGAGTATACATGTGTATATGTGTGAGTGTATGAGTAGGTGTGTGAGTGTATGCATGTAGCTGTCTGTGGGTAGGTGTGAGTGTGTGTATGTGTATAGGTGTGAGTGTATGAGTAGGTGTGTGTGAGTGTGAGTGTATGCATGTAGCTGTGGGTAGGTGTGAGTGTGTGTATGTGTGTAGGTATGAGTATATGTGTTTGTAGGTGTGAGTGTATGAGTAGGTGTGTGTGACTTTGAATGTATGCATGTAGCTGTGGGTAGGTGTGAGTGTGTGTAGGTGTATAGGTGTGAGTATACATGTGTATATGTGTGAGTGTATGAGTAGGTGTGTGAGTGTATACATGTAGCTGTCTGTGGGTAGGTATGAGTGTGTGTATGTGTGTAGGTGTGAGTATGTATGTGTATGAGTATATGAGTAGGTGTGTGAGTGTATGCATGTAGCTGTCTGTGGGTAGGTGTGAGTGTGTGTATGTGTGTAGGTGTGAGTATACATGTGTATATGTGTGGGTGTATGAGTAGGTGTGTGTGAGTATATGCATGTAGCTGTCTGTGGGTAGGTGTGAGTGTATGTGTGTAGGTGTGAGTATGTATGTGTATAAGTGTATGAGTAGGTGTGTGAGAGTGTGAGTGCATGCATGTAGCTGTCTGTGGGTAGGTGTGAGTGTGTGTATGTGTGTGTAGGTGTGAGTATACATGTGTATATGTGTGGGTGTATGAGTAGGTGTGTGTGAGTATATGCATGTAGCTGTCTGTGGGTAGGTGTGAGTGTATGTGTGTAGGTGTGAGTATGTATGTGTATGAGTGTATGAGTAGGTGTGTGAGTGTGTGAGTGCATGCATGTAGCTGTCTGTGGGTAGGTGTGAGTGTGTGTATGTGTGTGTAGGTGTGAGTATACATGTGTATATGTGTGGGTGTATGAGTAGGTGTGTGTGAGTATATGCATGTAGCTGTCTGTGGGTAGGTGTGAGTGTATGTGTGTAGGTGTGAGTATGTATGTGTATGAGTGTATGAGTAGGTGTGTGAGTGTGTGAGTGCATGCATGTAGCTGTCTGTGGGTAGGTGTGAGTGTGTGTATGTGTGTAGGTGTGAGTATACATGTGTATATGTGTGGGTGTATGAGTAGGTATGTGAGTGTATGCATGTAGCTGTCTGTGGGTAGGTGTGAGTGTGTGTATGTGTGTAGGTGTGAGTATACATGTGTATATGTGTGGGTGTATGAGTAGGTGTGTGTGAGTATATGCATGTAGCTGTCTGTGGGTAGGTGTGAGTGTATGTGTGTAGGTGTGAGTATGTATGTGTATAAGTGTATGAGTAGGTGTGTGAGAGTGTGAGTGTATGCATGTAGCTGTCTGTGGGTAGGTGTGAGTGTGTGTATGTGTGTAGGTGTGAGTATGTATGTGTATGAGTGTATGAGTAGGTGTGTGAGAGTGTGAGTGCATGCATGTAGCTGTCTGTGGGTAGGTGTGAGTGTGTGTATGTGTGTAGGTGTGAGTATATGAGTAGGGAGGAGCGTATACATGCAGGTGTGAGTGTGGGTAGGTATGAGTGTGTGTGTCAGACTGTGGTGTGGGTGTTAGTGCATGAGGAGGTTGTGAGAGTATATTGTGTAGGTGTGAGTAGCTGTATGTGTGAGCCTGTGAGTATGTACATGATTGTGTGGGGGTGTATGTGTATAGGTGTGAATTGTGAAGTTGAGTGTGAGCAGATGAGCATGTGTGCCTGTGAGTGAGTGCACACGCACATTTCTGGTAGCTCCTTTAGCCCTCGGGCTATTCTGGTTCTTACCGGTGTATGAGATCCTAATGGCCGTCACGGGAACGTGGGCGACCTTGAGGGGCTTGACCTGGAGGAACTTGAAGGCGCCATCGCTGAGATCCTCCGAGGTCAGTTTCTGCAGGACCTGCCTTGCCCGGGGCCCGGCCACACCAAGGACGCCCAGCTCATCGGTGGTGTTGCTGATTTCAACTTCATATCCGCCTCTGATGGCTGCTTCTTCAATCCATCTGAGCTCAAGACATAATCATCGTGTGAAATACTGCCTGGATAAGGCACCCTGGTGACACCCGATCTCCGTGAAGAGGCACTTCGTGTCTGGGATCATCAGAGAGCCCCCAGAGAGACATTTCTTGCTGTTAGCACTGAGGAAGCCCAGTCCTGAGACACTCAGCGATCTCTAAGTCACGCCTTACAAACCTGGGGGCGATTTTCCACAGCACAGAGCACCCTCCAGTTGAAACTGTCTCTGCACGTGACTCTTTCCGACGGTGACAGCCTTACTGCATTTAAACGAATGATTCAAGCACCAAAAATGAACAGAAACCCACTGTTCCCTGAAATCTGTACACAGGAGGCACACTTGGCCACCACAGGTCAACAGTGCACCTGCCAGGAGACGTGTGAGTGCCCTAACATCACCAGGAAAACTCCAGGTCCAGTTCCTGAGTCTTGACGAGTTACTGGAGTTCAGCGGGAGGTTGGCGAACTCACTGAGTGGCCACTGAAGCTACGCAGGTCGACTGTGACATTCCTGTCTGGATTTACACGAAGCGAAGCCATCGCGGATGGGCACACGTGACTCGCATCATTCCACAGCAGTGGTGAGAACCCGTCCGGGGAAGCCATGTATTATGTAATATAATGACACTCCAAAGATTTCCGCACTGTTAGACTAGAGACCACAGATGTCCTGGCAGACTAAGAACGCATGAAGGCCGACCAGCAACTTAGCTGGGGGCCGCAGAGCACCAAGGGTCACCCACAGGGCGGAAAGCCCCAGACGACAGTCAAGAGAGGGGCCGAGACTGGTGGCCGGAGCAAGCTGCTTCGCCCCGCACCGCTGTGAGGACACGTGGGGGTAGGGGTGAGGAGTCTGGCACAGCGATGACGCTTCACCTGTGGGAGGTGGGAAGATCAGAATCACGGCCCCGCGCATGGGTCCGTCTGACGGCTGCAAGGGGTCCTCACCCCAAGACTTCTCTGTGTGACGTTTGTGTGAAATAATCAGACCTAACAAGAGTTACAGTTGCACTTTCAAGTCCTGGTGACAGGAAGCTCGGTGTGAGGCACACGGTTCCTCCCCAGGTGTGCCCTTACCTGAGGTCATGGAGCTCTGACCCGGAACCAGTTACCAACAGGAAGTCGCCGGGAGCCTGGTGAGACACGGTCAGCTCGGCATACACTCGGCCTCTTGGGGTCAGCATGTGGCTTATGTTGGTAAAGCCCACCTGCACAGGAGCAGGCAGTGTGGCGTGAGACATGTGGCTGTCAGCCATGAAAAGCATGCGACGTGCAACGTGTGTATCAGCTTCATACCCGCAAACCAAAACCTAAGATCAACGTCGAGGTCTCCATGTCAACAGTTATTTAAAACTACTTATCATAAAAATTGCACTTTACTTAATGGTAGTCACGGTTAACTTCCTGTCCACATAGTTAAGCAAAGTCGCAAGTCCTGAGTGACAATTCAGTCAACCGGAAGTTAAAATAACATGGGTTTTTGGAAAAATGAGGAGCTGGAGAATGAAACGGGTGGGAACTCCGGACACTGTGTTTACCTTGGGGACGACGTTGGCAAAGAGATTGTCCAGCAGTGTGACGGAGTCTCGGCCTTTGATGTGGAACTTCCCAAAGGGTGACAGGTCGATCACCCCCACCTTCTGCATAACCTGTTCATATTCGGACCCCACAGGCTCAAACCAGTTTGTGCGCCGGAAGCTGGGCCTGGAACCCAATAGGTGGTGTTATTAAACGGTGGTCGCTCACTTTCTGAACAAGTAAGGACCAAGGACACTTTAAGAAACTCCACTCATCCGGAAAATTCTACAGGGTGGAGGCAAGGGCTGAGAGCTGGAAGATGAGACTGTGATTTGGAAGTGGGGCTTCCCAAGTAACTCATCCGCCCCCTGGACCCAGTGCCCAGCGAGGGAAGCGCTCGTTAACCACAGTGACACCGGACCCGCGGCTCTGAGCTGGAGGAGTCTGGACGTGAAGGCCGGTGCCTTTCATGCCTCCCACGCCACAGTCTCCTGGGCAGCATTTGGAAGCCACCAGTGGTGGGGCTTCATTAATGCAAAGTATCTAGGGGGAGGAGCTCTCAGACCCAGGGCTTCTCAAATGCTAATGTGAACACTAGTTGCTTGCATTTGTTCAAATCCAGGTGCTGCTGCCCCAGGCCTGGGCTGGGGCCTGGGAGTGTGTCCAAGCGGGCTCTCAGGTGATGCCCGTGCCATCGGCCCACCCCCGGCGGGAGCAAGGGTCTGGGCCCAGAGCGTCCTGTTTCGGAGCACAGGCACCAAGTGACCACCAAGGCCTGTATTGGTTGATCTCAGGCCTGGGCATGGACAGAGGTCTCCCAACAGGATGACACATCATTTCCCATTCCCCAGGTGGACGTCTAACACGGTATTGAAGCTGGAGAGGGGGGTACGTAGGCTGCAAAGCCAGCTCCCATCAGTTTAGTTGTGAAGATGGCAAACGACACTGTGGCCGGACCCAAAGAGCCCGCAGTGAGGAAGAGAGCTGGTGCCTGTCTGAGTGGTTTAGGGGAAAACAACCCCGATATGGTCACTGTGTACTCTAGACTGGCTGCTTAGGGAGCCCAGATGTGTTCCTGAACTGCCCCTCCCCTCCTACGCTTTGCACCATTTAGATTAGGTCCTTAAGCAGACATCAAACCCATCTACAGAAGCAAAGTGACGGCTTGGAAATCAAGGTCACTGCTTAACTACCAGGTTGCTCTTTGCTTTCTCTTGGTTTCTGGACTCTCATGAGAAAACAGATATAACGACCACTAAACCCAGTGCAACAATGGCATATGACACACAGGGTGGCAGCGGGGGATCAGAGGACATTCTGTGGGTTGGCGTTTGGCACTGTGGTCAAGTTGCCACCTGCGTCGCCAGCACACCATAGGGATGGGTTTGCATCCCAGCTGCCCTACTTCCCATCCAGCTCCCTGCTACAGGGCCTGGGAAAGCAGTGGAGGATGGGACAAATACCTGGACCCCTGCATCCATGTGGGAGACCCCAAAGAAGCTCCAGGCTCCCAGCCTTGGATTGGCTCAGCTCTGGCCATTGCGGCCATCCGGGGAGTGAACCAGTGATGGAAGATTATCTCGCTCTCACTCTGCTCTTTCAAATAAATAAAGTAAAACTTGAAAGAAAAAAAAAAAAGAGGACATTCTTGTGGTGTGCTCAATGAAACGCTAAACAAACGATGTTCTCCCCTAGCTTATCAACTGTGCCATCACTGCAGGGTAGGAAAGCCCTCGCTTTGAGCCATTTTTTAAGCAAGATTTTTCATTTGAAAGGCAGAGCATCAGGAAAACACCCCGCATGAGGGGTGGCGCCTGGTCCGGTTATAGGACACGTGGGGCCAGTGTCACCCAGGCTCAGCCACAACTCCAGCCAGAAGATGACCTGTGTAGGAAGAGGCTGGGGAGCACGCTGTGGGGAGGGCAAGGGGCTCCTCTCTGCCGCCCCGCCCCCGCCTCGTGGCTTCTCCCTGGGTCAAGGCCCTGCCTTACCTGTACTGGGTGTCCTGGCCAGGTTTGTAGAACCAGTGTGGCTGCTCCCAGCCTGCGTGGAAGCCCATGGAGCACCTGGGCTGCAGGATGCTGTAGAGCCCGCTGACCCGCTGCGTCGGCCGCCCGGCGAAGCGCTCTTCTTTAGGATAGCCGACTGCACGGGGCAAACAGGCACGGTCAAGAGCAGCCAGCCGGAAGCACAGCGCCACAAAGGGACCCAGCAGATGGACGCCGAAGCACCTCGTGTGTACGTACTTAACGTAAAACACAAAGCCGTGACCTTCACCGACCCTCAAAGGATAACGTAAGGCACATCCTCAGTAATCAGGATCTGAAGTCCATTCTGCGCTCCACAGAGCAGGCGCCAGTGCACACACCCCTTGGGTCTCAGAGGCACCGTGCTGCCCAGGGCCCCTCACCACCGCAGAAGGAAGTGCTCCACCATCACCGCTGTGCAAGGCAGCCCTGCGGGTGCGTGGCAGACAAGACGGACACGCTCACCCCTTACCCACGTTGTTGAACCCGTAGGACTCCCTGGCTTTGGCCTCGGTGTACTGGGGAGTGGTCCATCTGCCGTAGCGGTTGGGGTCCAGTTCTATGAGGTCAAAAGGAGGCTCCCCCTGCAGGATCCACTCGCTGAGGTACTTGCCGATCCCGCCAGCGTGGATGATGCCGTAGCTTCCAAACACAGACAGAAACCCCGTCACTGACACACGCTGGCTTCAAACACCAAACACATCTGGATACTTCACAGGGCCTCAACGCTGGAGGGCTCTGTTCTTAGAACTCACAAGTACCAGGGCCCTACACTGTCCACTGGTCCTAAAAACCACGTATTCAGGCATCCAGACCCAACATGCTCCTTTGTTTGCAGTCTCAAGAGTGGCACAGCTGCAAGTTAGCTCCTGGCTGGTATGGAACAGGCGGCAGGGAAGGAGGCCACTGTGTAGGGGAAGCGTGTGTCGTGTAAGAGTCCTGGCCACGGCAGACTCGGTCCAGCCCGGCTCCCTTAGGAGGCGACCTCTGTCACTACACAGGGACGTGATCTCAGCAGCATTGAAGCCAAAAGGGCACCATCCAGGGAGGGCACTGGGGACAGGAACGCTGGATCCCATATTCTGCAGGGAACAAGTCACTTGGTGGGGAAGGCACTTGTTCCCATCTCCATGGGAGGTGGTTAGGGGACAGGCAGACTCTCACCCCCACAGCCCTGCACAGGACATGGTAAGGGGAGGGCCTGACTCACACCCCCACAGCCCTGCACAGGACATGGTAAGGGGAGGGCCTGACTCACACCCCCACAGCCCTGCACAGGACATGGTAAGGGGAGGGCCTGACTCACACCCCCACAGCCCTGCACAGGACACAGTAAGGGGACAGGCAGACTCTCACCCCCATAGCCCTGCACAGGGGGACAGGCAGACTCACCCCCCCCCCACAGCCCTGCACAGGACACGGTCAGGGGAGAGGCAGACTTTCACCGTCACAGCCCTGCACAGGACACAGTCAGGGGAGAGGCAGACTCTCACCCCCACAGCCCTGCACAGGACATGGTAAGGGGACAGGCAGACTTTCACCGTCACAGCCCTGCACAGGACACAGTAAGGGGACAGGCAGACTCTCACCCCCACAGCCCTGCACAGGACACAGTAAGGGGACAGGCAGACTCACCCCCCCCCCACAGCCCTGCACAGGACACGGTAAGGGGACAGGCAGACTCACCTCCCCCACAGCCCTGCACAGGACATAGTAAGGGGACAGGCAAACTCACCCCCCCCACAGCCCTGCACAGGACATGGTAAGGGGACAGGCAGACTCTCACCCCCACAGCCCTGCACAGGACATGGTAAGGGGACAGGCGGACTCTCACCATCACAGTCTCTCTGCAGGACATGCTTTAAAACCCAGCAGAGGATTGCACGTTGGATATTGGAACGTAGCGTCACAGCTGCACATTGGCCATGTTCCCTGCTACCTTCTCCCGCACATCTAACCAAGGCCTTTTCTCTGGGTTCCTCTATAGTAAGTAAAGAGGCTGGTAGGAGCTGAATGAGCCAAGTCCTAGGAGGGGGCCCAGCACAGGAGCCCCACGAGCAGACACATCAGTCATAGAAGCCAGGGAATCTCAAATGACAGCAGCTCAATAGTGGGAAGCAGAGTTTCCAATGCCCAGGGAACCTCAGCCAAGACTAGAAATGCTGATTCTCCTACCCAGAGACAGCAGCGGTGCTATTTTAGAAAAATGCGTGGTCAGTTTGTTACAGGGATATTTATCAAGGAGAATAGGAGGGCAGCAGTGAGTACTCCCTGGGCAGCCAGGCACGAGGCTTGGGTCACAGAGTGCAAGCACTGTGGACAACAGAAGAAACAGCCAACTAATGTGTGGAAGGCAAATGGAATTTCCAAGCTGTGATGGGACAGTATAGGACGTGTGACATCAGTATCCATGGATTCATGGCACAAAGGTTAGAAATGAGACACCCGAGTCAACAGGGTCATAAGTGAGGACGCACACCTGAGGATACCCAACATGGAAAGGGCCAGGAATAATGGGAATGGCAGGAAATACAGAGAAAGTTCCGGAAAACCATTATGCTCCTGAGCGCTAATCCTTATAAACTATTCCAGAGACTATACCATTGCACAGTCAGTGTTTAAAATGTGTGTTCATGGCCGGCGCTGTGGCTCACTAGGCTAATCCTCCGCCTAGCGGTGCCGGCACACCGGGTTCTAGTCCCGGTCGGGGCGCCAGATTCTGTCCCAGTTGCTCCTCTTCCAGTCCAGCCCTCTGCTGTGGCCCGGGAAGGCAGTGGAAGAAGACCCAGGTCCTTGGTCCCTGTACCCGCATGGGAGACCAGGAGAAGCACTTGGTTCCTGGCTTCGGATCGGCACAGCGCGCCGTCCATGGTGGCCATTTGGGGGGTGAACCAACGGAAGGAAGACCTTTCTCTCTGTCTCTCTCTCTCACTGTCTAACTCTGCCTGTCAAGAATAGAACAGAATAAGTGTTCCTCATATTATTCCCTGGGTATAAAGGGTAGAAAATTCTTATGCACACACACGCGCACACACACACATACCCGTCCCTCCCACACCATGCTTCTTTCCCAGA
Organism: Oryctolagus cuniculus; assembly: GCF_964237555.1. Lineage (NCBI taxonomy): Eukaryota > Metazoa > Chordata > Mammalia > Lagomorpha > Leporidae > Oryctolagus > Oryctolagus cuniculus. The sequence continues at coordinate 2,864,548 of NC_091445.1, forward strand.
GATGGTGGAGCAGACTGAGCTAAAACAGCGAATCTACGAGAAGCGCAGAGCCTCACCCGAAGCCTACCGCCACCCAGTAGTTGCGGACCCCCTGGTGGGGCCCCACCATGGGCAGGATGTCAGGGGTGTAGGTGATGGGGCCGTTGACCACGTTGACGATGTCAGCCTTTTTCAAGACCGGGATCATCTCCATGGCAATCTCCAGGTGTTCTGTTATCCGGTCCAGGTCGGCCTCAAAGAGCTCCTTCCCAAAACCTGCAAAGCCGGCCACTGGGGTCAGGGCGCCACAGCCCCACGGACGGGCACTCCCCAGTGGGGCCGTCTGCGGAAGGTGCCCAGGGAGCCGCTGCCTGCTGTTTTTTTTAAATCTACACTTGATATTCCCTATCTGTACCATCAATGCCACTGTTTTTGAAATAAAATCAGTTCATCATTTTTAGTTAACAGAACATTTGAACGCATACCTGTTAAGTTTCCATTATTTAATCCAACCACAGTTTTGGAAGGAAAAAAACCCCGCGGGCTGATGATGTGGCATAGCGGGTAAAGCCACCATCTGCAATGCCAGCATCCCATGTGGGCACAGGTGGTTCACGCCCCTATGGCTCCACTTCCCATCCAGCATCCTGCTAATGACCCAGGGAAAGCAGCAGAAGATGACCCAAGAGTTTGGGCCCCTGTTACCCACATAGGAGACCTGGAGGATGCTTCTGGCTCCTGGTTTCAGCTTGGCCCAGCCCTGGCCATTGCAGTTATCTGGGGAGTGACCCAGTGGGTGAAAGCGCTCTCTCTGTCTCTGCCTCTCTCTCCCTAACTCTGACTTTCAAATAACTAAATCTTTAAGGAGAAAAAGCGGCTCCTGTTTCACTCCCGAGGTAGATGTCTCTCCAGGATACTGGGAGCAGTGGACACTACTCCAGAATCTGGGCTGCCGGGTTGGGGACCCCCTCCAACTCTCCCTTCAGGAACGGCAGGGGGGTCTCCTTCCACCAGCCCCCACCCACAGCCAGGGGCTGTGCTCTGGGACAAGAGGCGGGTCGGGAGCACCATCATCTTGGCCTAAAGTCGCCGAGGCTTCAGAGGCCACACAGAGGAGCTTCCCAAAATAGGGACCCACGGGGGGCTTCCCCTTGCACCTGCTGGGGCCTGCACAGTGGGTCAGCCACACAGAGGCCCAGACATCACCACAGGTTGGACCTGGACATGTGGGCCTCAGCCCAGGCACAGAGAGCAGTCTCCCCGGCCTCCACCCCAGCTGAGTTTGCTGAACTCCAACCCTGGCATGGAGTAGCGGCTGCCAGGGACAGGCAGGCAGAGGGGGAGCCCTCCCCGGGGGGAAGGAGTGAGGCTGCTGGGGCCCAGGTGCACAGAGCCTGCCCAGCTTCGCCCTTCGCAAGTGCAGGGGAGCAGGAACAGGGGAGGTGGGCACATTCCCTAACTGATCCAGGCGTGACTCTCCAACTGCCACCTCCCCCACTTCTCCATATTCCCGGGAATGCTTCCATGCCTCCCTATAAAGAGCAAAACCTGAGAAACTCCTTAAGCAGCCCCCTGCTCCATCCAGCTCTGTAGGGGGAGGCGTCAGGCACGGGGCTCGGGTCACCTGGGGCAGCCCAGGGCATGCACATCTGAGCACCTGGTTAGAGTTGAGCTCCTCCCCGCTGACCCAGCTCCCTGCTAACTTGCATGCTGGGAGGGAGCACTGACGGCTCAAATACTGGGGTCCCTGCCCCCTGCAGGGAGACCCGGATGGAGCTCCTGGCTCCTGGCTGCTGCCTTGCTGGGCTCTGGCTGTTCTGAGCGACTGGGGAGTGAACCAGCAGATGGGAGATCTCTATCTGCCTCCTTCCCTTTGCCTTTCAAATAAAAACACAGAATCTAGCTCTGCAGAACCCGCTCCTGAAAGACAACAGCACAAAGCAGTCCCAGCTGCACAGTCTGCGAGGGAGAAAGGGCAGCAGCTCCCACAGGAGCCCAGGGCCTGAGCCTCCCCTCCCCGGCCGCGGCACCCAGCCCCTCTCTGCGCTGTCCTCCGCGGCTCCATCCTGAGTAGGGCGGACGTCTCGCCTGTAGCACCTGTCCTGCTTCTCCACAGAAGCACCGTAGCTGCTGCATGCAAACCTTGAAACCGGACCAAGCAAGCCGCAAAGGGGGGCAACAGCGACCCGGGAGTCCTGACCCACCTGGAGGGCCCCACTGGTGACTAGGAGTCCTGACCCACCTGGAGGGACACCGCTGGTAACCAGGAGTCCTGACCCACCTGGAGGGCCCCCGTCAGTGACCAGGAGTCCTGACCCACCTGGAGGGGCCCTGTCAGTGACCAGGAGTCCTGAACCCACCAGGAGGGGCCCCGTCAGTGACCAGGAGTCCTGACCCACCTGGAGGGACCCACTGCTGACCAGGAGTCCTGACCCACCTGGAGGGACCCCGCTGGTGACCAGGAGTACTGACCCACCTGGAGGGACCCACTGCTGACCAGGAGTCCTGACCCACCTGGAGGGACCCCGTCAGTGACCAGGAGTCCTGACCCACCTGGAGGGACCCCGTCAGTGACCAGGAGTCCTGACCCACCTGGAGGGACCCCGTCAGTGACCCAGGAGTCCTGAACTCTCATCTTCTCCTGACGCTCGTAGGGGCCCAGCAGAAGTCCATCCCTCTCCTGGCGCACATAGTAGGATCCTTCCAGGTCGCGGAGCACAGCGAGTTCTCGTTTCAAAGCCTTCACCTCGGGGATGGTGGACGTGACGAGGTACTGGTGCTGGACCGGAATGAGAGGATGCTCCAGGCCGATCATTTTGCCCACTTCACGAGCCCAAAACCCTAAGTCAAACAATCGTTACAAAGCGTCATCACACACACAGGGCAAGTGATCACAGCAATTCCTACTAAAACCCGACGGCTTGAGTACTCGCAGAACGTCAGAACAATCTGCACGTTCCGTCGCTGCAGACTAGAAGCAGAGGGGGGCAGCGCTGTGGAGTAGCGGGCAAAGCCACCACCACCTCCAGTGCCAGCATCCCATGTGGGCGCGGGTTCAAGACCCGGCTGCTCTACTTCCACTCGAGCTCTCTGCTATGGCCTGGGAAAGCAGTAGAAGATGGCCCAAGTCCTTGGACCCCTGCACCCACGTGGGAGACCCAGAAGAAGCTCTTGGCTCCTGGTTTCGGATCAGTGCAGCTCCAGCTGTAGTGGCCAACTTGGGAGTGAACCAGCAGATGGAAGACCTCCCTCTCTGTCTCTCTCTCTCTCTTTCTGCCTCTCCTTCTCTCTCTGTATAACTCTGCCTTTCAAATAAATAAATAAATCTAAAAAAAAATAACTAGAACGGGGGAGGAGCAGACAAGAAATGTGTCCCGTTGCCTGGAATTTTGAAGATGGCTGCAATGGAAGGGAACTCCAGTCCTGAGAAAGGATTTTGCCCATGAGCAACATGGCAAAACACACACACACACACACACACACACACACAAATTCAAAAAATCAAAAGAAAAGAATAACCAACTCAAATGCACAGGTGTGGGTAAGGAAGACAGAAGTCATCCTCTGTGGATGGGGATGGCCAGCTGGAGGCAGAGGCCCCATGGACAAGGTCCACAGAACCCAGCCGGCACTGGCTGCGGTCAGGTCACGGACACGCTGGTGTCCGGAATTCCACCAGGGCAGGGCTGTTCCGCCCACTTACAGTGACAGTGTGACCCAGCCTCATCACGGAGGTCACGCAGAAATGGGCCTCAAAGACAAATTTCCTTTGAGACCCATGCGTGGCTTTTTCATAATGCGTACACCCCGGGGCCAGGGTGGTGGCGCAGCCCGTGAAGCCGGAGATGCGACACCAGCATCCCAGGTCAGAGAGCTCCTCTGGTCCCAGCAGCTCCACTTCCGATCCAGCTCCCATTGATGCACCTGGGGAGGCAGCGGAGGATGGCCCATGCGCCTGGACCCCCGCACCCACGCGGGAGACCCAGCTCCTGGCTTCAGCCTGGCCCTGACCCCAGACTGGGCTGTCGCAGCCATTCGGGGAGTGAACCAGCACACAGAGCATGGCTCGCTCGCTCTCGCTCTGCCTCTCTCTAACACTCTACCTTTCAAATAAGTAATTGTTTTTTTTTAAAAGGAAGACCCTTCCTATATACTCTGGGGGAAACGCCCACCAGGCTTTATCAGTTCCTGTAGTCTTTTCCCGTAGAAGGGCTGAAGGCACCAGGGGTCACAGCAGGGGAATGGAGAATCCTACTTGGGCACCTCATGCGTTAGAGTTTTTACCATTTCCCTTTCAGTTGCTTTTCAGAGTCTAAGAAGTCTGAAGACCCCATCGTCCTGAGGTTCACAGCTAGGGAAGCGTCTCCGATTATGAGCCAGCCTGGGAGTCCCGATTACACACTCTCATTGCCAAGGTTTATGTCTGCTTAGCACCCAGGCAGCACCCATGTGTTCTGCTGTTTCATTTTGGCCTTAGAGCTAAGCTGGGCGTTCTTGTAAAACCCCAGCAAGGGTGCCCATCCGCAAACCAGGAATCAGCCCGTGGGCGGCAGAGCTGTGTGTGGGTCTTTCGATATTTCAGAGGCGGAATTTGTTCCTGCTGTTAGGAAGGTAAGAATTGCTGATCTCCACACTTTGTAGCAAGATACAGTGAAGTCACGTTTTCTATTTATACACACTAGAGCGGTTTTAAAGATAAAAAGTCAAAGCACCTAGTAATTCAAATCACTGTGGCATCCTCAGTCTACTTGTTTCAATTAAAAACATAAATTGAAAACAAATTTTCTGTCCTATTCAGACATATCTATGAATTTTAGGCTCAACTGCTTGCTTATTAATGTGCTTCATCATTAAAAGGGAAACGTAAGCAGAAGCATCAGAGAACTATATTACTTCGAATCCCACAGGAACTTCTAAACTGTTCCGCCTTATAGCGTTGGTGTCAGTTGGTCAATGCCAACTATGTGTCTAATTCCCCCATATAGCAATTAAATAAACCTAAATCTAGCCAGGACTACACTTCAAGCCCTGTTAGCTCACTGCCCTCCTCCACACACACACACACACACACACACACCAGGTTCAAATGGAAGAGACAAGTGAGGAGAAGGCACTCCCAAATCCAGCATTATTACCCGAGTGACAACGGAGGAGGCAGTAAAAGTGCGTATGGAAATGGCCTCGATGGCTTCAAGACACAGGGAGAAAGAGAAATGGGGTTAGAGTGATGGGTGAAGCTTCCACAAGCTGGTTTAGCAGCGACCGTGCAGAGATCAGACAAGATGAAGCAATTCTTTAAGGCTGACCCTTGGGCTTCACAGGATGCAACCACAGCTCTGACCATCCAGATCAGAAAATTCTGCAGTTGACGGGAAACCTCGTCTCCGGCCTCGCCCGTGCACTGGAAACAAGTCCAGACAGGCACTCACAGAGCAGAGGGAAAGCGTGCGTCCTGAGACACAGTGCCTGCCCTGAGCTGCTGACGGCAGAGGCGGGGCGGTGGGGGGCAGAGGATGCCATGTGCAGCCACTTAGCCCCAGCGCAAGCCAGGCTGCCGCACACCAGGAGGTCAGCATCTTGGGGTGCTCCCAGCCCTGCAGTCTCTGTCCTGGGATAGCACCTCGCAGGGGTGTCTCTGCTGCCCAGAGCACTTGCATAAATGCAACTCCAGACCACACTCAGGCACCTGCACTCCTGACCCAGGCCCCTACACTCCTGACCCAGGCCCCTGCACTCCACACCCAGGCCCTGCACTCCTCACCCAGACCCTGCACTCCCACACCCAGGCCCCTACACTCCACACCCAGGCCCCTGCACTCCACACCCAGGCCCCTGCACTCCCACACCCAGGCCCCTGCACTCCCACACCCAGGCCCTGCACTCCTCACCCAGGCCCCTGCACTCCTCACCCAGGCCCTGCACTCCCACACCCAGGCCCTGCACTCCACACCCAGGCCCTGCACTCCCACACCCAGACCCTGCACTCCTCACCCAGGCCCTGCACTCCTCACCCAGACCCTGCACTCCACACCCAGGCCCTGCACTCCCACACCCAGGCCCCTGCACTCCACACCCAGGCCCTGCACTCCCACACCCAAACCCTGCACTCCCACACCCAGACCCTGCACTCCTCACCCAGGCCCTGCACTCCTCACCCAGGCCCTGCACTCCTCACCCAGGCCCTGCACTCCCACACCCAGGCCCTGCACTCCTCACCCAGGCCCTGCACTCCTGACCCAGGCCCTACACTCCTCACCCAGGCCCTGCACTCCACACCCAGGCCCCTGCACTCCTCACCCAGGCCCTGCACTCCTCACCCAGGCCCTGCACTCCCACACCCAGACCCTGTACTCCCACACCCAGGCCCTGCACTCCTCACCCAGACCCTGCACTCCACACCCAGGCCCTGCACTCCCACACCCAGGCCCTGCACTCCCACACCCAGACCCTGCACTCCTGACCCAGGCCCTGCACTCCTGACCCAGGCCCTACACTCCTCACCCAGGCCCTGCACTCCACACCCAGGCCCCTGCACTCCTCACCCAGGCCCTGCACTCCTCACCCAGGCCCTGCACTCCTCACCCAGGCCCTGCACTCCCACACCCAGGCCCTGCACTCCTGACCCAGGCCCTGCATTCCTCACCCAGGCCCTGCACTCCTCACCCAGGCCCTGCATTCCTCACCCAGGCCCTGCACTCCTGACCCAGGCCCTGCACTCCACACCCAGGCCCCTATACTCCACACCCAGGCCCTGCACTCCACACCCAGGCCCTGCACTCCCAAACCCAGGCCCCTGCACTCCCACACCCAGGCCCTGCACTCCCACACCCAGGCCCTGCACTCCCAAACCCAGGCCCCTGCACTCCCACACCCAGGCGCCTGCACTCCTGACCCAACCCGGCACTCCACACCCAGGCCCCTGCACTCCTGACCCAGGCCCCTACACTCCCACACCCAGGACCCTGCACTCCTGACCCAGGCCCTGCACTCCTCACCCAGGCCCTGCACTCCACACCCAGGCCCTGCACTCCACACCCAGACCCTGCACTCCTCACCCAGTCCCTGCACTCCTGACCCAGGCCCTGCACTGCTCACCCAGGCCCTTTACTCCACACCCAGACCCCTGCACTCCACACCCAGACCCTGCACTCCTGACCCAGGCCCTGCACTCCACACCCAGGCCCCTGCATTCCTCACCCAGGCCCTTCCCCAACCCCTGCCACCCTCTAACCCCACCCCCCACCCCCACCCCACCTACCAAGTGTGAGATTTCAACATCCCAGCAGAGCGGACACTGGCAGTGGTTAGGACAGTAGGCAGGAGTTGAGCCATTTACAAAAACACCATCAAAAGCTGACCCTGGCCCAGCCGCGGGCACATAACACTCATAAAGTTAGTACAGCGAATTCTTGGCAGGATTCTGTACGTGGGAGCCCTGTTCTGGGGACTTTACCTTCCTCTTAGCTCATTTCCTGCTGCCGGTAACTTTGAACCGGCCAAGCTCCAAGGCAGGCAAGGCCAGGCTCTGGGCCAAGACCCCACCACCCTGGACCACGTCGGGAACAGCCCACACCGCGGGCTCCCTGTGTGAAGATGTGTGAAAGCCCGGGCAGCCGTCACCTCCTCCACATGCGGGTCCTACTTCTGAGTCCATAGCCTGGTCGCTGTTTTCTTGTCAAACATTGATTGGTTGATGTGAAAGGCAGAGTGATGTGAGATTGGGAGAGAGAGCGCTGCCATCCACTGGTTCCTTCATCAAATGCCCACAACAGCCAGGGCTGGACCGGGCAGAAGCCAGGAGCCTGGAACTCAATCCAAGTCTCCGTGTACTGGGTGGCAGGGGCCCAAGCTCACTGCCTTCCCAGGCGATTCAGAGGGGAGCTGGACCAGAAGCGGATTGGCTGGCTGGCGCCGCGGCTCACTAAGCTAATCCTCCGCCCTGCGGCGCCGGCGCGCCGGATTCTGTCGGCGCGCCGGATTCTGTCCCGGTTGCCCCTCTTCCAGGCCAGCTCTCTGCTGTGGCCCGGGAGTGCAGTGGAGGATGGCCCAAGTGCTTGGGCCCTGCACCCCATGGGAGACCAGGAGAAGCACCTGACTCTTGTCATCGGATCAGCGCAGTGCACCGGCCGCAGCGCGCCGGCCGTGGCGGCCATTGGAGGGTGAACCAACGGCAAAGGAAGACCTTTCTCTCTGTCTCTCTCTCTCTCACTGTCCACTCTGCCTGTCAAAAAAAAAAAAAAAAAAAAAGAAGTGGATTGGCCAATATGGGACCCAGCACCACAAGTGGTGGCTTAACCCCCTGCGCCACAAGGCCAGTCCCTGTCCTGGTCACTTTAGGTTTTGGAACTGGCCTCAGGGCCAGGCTGGTCCTGGTCTCGCTGGGCCACTCCCACAGCTCAGATCCCCACAGTGCGGCCTGGACGCGCACCTCCGCTCTGCGTGAGCTTAGGTTCTAGAAAGCACCGCATCCAAACCTCTGCCCTGCCCCACTCCCTGGTCACCGGGCGTCACCCTTGGGAGCCTTCTACCCTTACACGAGGGACTTGGTTCTTTGTTCTTTCCTACATAGTTGCAAATAATTCAACACAGCACCCTCCACGCACCTCCTGCCATGTAATAAGGCTGCTCTCCTCCGGCCACTTTTGCCCACTGCACGAGGAGAGAGGAAGTCAAGGGGCAAAGCTGATAGGAAAGAGGAAAACGAAACAGAGCACAGCACAGACAGCAGAGGCCACACAGGCTCAGCGAGGCGCTGCCTGCAGGTGCCTGGCTGGCGAGGCCTCGGGCGTGGAGGGAGAGAAGACCCGGTCACTGCTCTATGCAGAGCCACCTGCCCTCCCAAGTCTGACCCCTGAGCCTGCTCCCACCGCCCCACAGGAAGTGACCTCTGCTGACCAGGGTCCTGGTTGGTTCAGGCCTCTTTGGAGGTCACTCGTGTGCCCCATCTGTGACTCCTCATAGCACAGGGTTTAGAAAAACACATTCCAATGGCAACTTACTGTGGAAATAAAAATTGCTCATTTAAGGAAAGCAACAAATAAAGTAAGGTCTTTTAGGTTAGTTCTCAAAATATGAGTTGGCAACGTGTGGCTACCAGAAGCACTGTGTTGAGAAAAATGGTGTGGCTTTGTCCAATCCCAACCAACAAGTGCGTGGATTGATTAGCCAGGTCTGCCACAGGTACGGCATATGGGAGTCAGTGTGTGTAACATTTGCTGTCACCATGGAAACCATCCCATGGTTTCAGGAACTGAACTCGTGAGAACAGGAAAGGCACTGAAAGGTTACGGAAAATCCTCACAACTCAGAGAAAAGTGTGAATGATTTCACAGCCTTGGATTTTCTTACAGAATATAAACCGGGGGGTCCCAGGGGCAGTGGGAGATGGGGTGCAAGGAGGAGAATGGGGGAGCAGGAGAGGCTCAGACCCAAGGCGCTGTGACTTTATGCCATTGCTTTCATTTTCCACGCAAGTCATTTTGCATTTTTTTAAATCTCAAATTATAGTGAAGACAGCATGGGACGTCTATGCTTTTCCAACAGGAGGCATGGGTTAGAAAAAATCAGAAATACTAATTGGGACCCTCCAATACTGCAGCTGTGACTTTCCAAGGACCAGAGGGAAGTGCCCTGGGGAGCTCCATCCGAGAGGAAACAACGCTAGGGCCCGTGCTTCCGGCATGTCTGGGGCATGCGTTTTGATCTGTATGTAGGAAAGACCGATTTCAGTTTACAATTTAGGCAATGACCCAGTAAACATGAGTTATGGCCTCCTGCTTCTCCTGGGTTTTAAGTAAACCACTATGAACTGCAAGAAAATATTAGCTCCTCGCCCATTTTAGATGGCACACACACTTCCAGTGGCGTCTGCTTTTGCAGGTGTGACGGTCGGAAGTGACTTCAGAAGGGGTCAGTGTCATGGCACTGAGGGTTAAGCTGCACCTGCCGTGCCGGCATCCCAGATGGGCGCCAGTTCAAGTCCCGGCTGCTCCACTTCTGATCCAGCTCCCTGCTAATGCACCTGGGAGGGCAGTAGAAGACGACCCAAGTGCTTGGGCTCCTGCACCCGAATGAGAGATGGAGTTCTTGGCTCTCAGCTTCAGCCTGGCTCACCCTGGCTGTTGTGGCCATGTGGGGGAAGGAACCAGAAGACAGGGCAAATCGGCCCGAAAAAGCCAGAAGTGAGTTTGAACACCAGGATTTGGTTATCACCAATAAAGAAAGAAAGAGCAGACACAGGAAAAACAGGCATAATTTGGTAAAATAATAATAAATAAAATACCCGGAGCAGAAGAAAACGGAGAAAAACTTCAACTTGCTGTGGACAGGCAGGGACAGAGCAGAGCGCACACAGCAAAAGCCACGCGCGGCCACGCTCCCGCGGGAGCCTCCCCGGGGGCTGCCCAGGCCCAGCCCCTCACCCTACCCCCCCCAGCCACGCTTCCTCGCCCCTCTGACAAAGGTGCCAGGCTCACCGGCGGCATTGACCAGGCGCTTTGCTCTCACGGAGCCCTGAGGCGTGTCCACATCCCACGTGCCGTCCGACCTGGGTGCCAGCGAGGTCACCGGGGCAGGGTACTTCAACAGGGCTCCGTACTTCCTGGCGCCGGCGGCCAGGGCCATGGTGAGCGAGTACGGGTCAATGTGGCCGTCTCCAGGGTTGTAGAGCCCAGCGAGAACCTGCACCGGTCAGAGAGAGCCAGTGTCACAGCGGACATGCGCATGCCCAGTGCAGACAGGCTGTCATCCGCAGTGTAGACCAGCCTGTCGTCCCCAGTGTAACACAGCACATCACCTCCCAGTGTAGACCAGCCTGTCGTCCCCAGTGTAACACAGCACATCACCTCCCAGTGTAGACCAGCCTGTCATCCCCCAGTGTAGACCAGCCTGTCGTCCCCCAGTGTAGACATAGCCTGTCATCCCCCAGTGTAGACCAGCCTGTCGTCCCCAGTGTAACACAGCACATCACCTCCCAGTGCAGACACAGCCTGTCATCCCCCAGTGTAGACACAGCCTGTCATCCCCCAGTGTAGACCAGCCTGTCGTCCCAAAGTGTAGACACAGCACATCACCTCCCAGTGCAGACACAGCCTGTCGTCCCCCAGTGCAGACACAGCCTGTCATCCCCCAGTGTAGACCAGCCTGTTGTCCCCTAGTGTAGACACAGCTGTCGTCCCAAAGTGTAGACACAGCACATCGCCTCCCAGTGTAGACCAGCCTGTCATCCCGCAGTGTAGACCAGCCTGTCATCCCCCAGTGTAACACAGCACATCACCTCCCAGTGTAGACACAGCCTGTCGTCCCCCAGTGTAGACACAACCTGTTGTCCCCCAGTATAGACACAGCCTGTCGTCCCCCAGTGTAGACACAGCCTGTCACCAGACACTTGGTGATGCTCGACTGCGTCGCCCCCACCCCAGCATTGACGGATCGGATGCGAGCCGCGTCTATACCATGAGCGACGTCCCACTCTCCCTCCCCTCACACCATGAGTGATGCCTCCCCCTCCCTCCCCCAACAGCAGTGGGACTCACACGCCACAAAGGACACAGACCTGCTCCCAAGCTTCTTGGTGGCCAGTGGTTCTACCTGGGAACTAGAACTACTACCACCTCTGGTCCAGGGCGTCCCACGGCAGCTGCCACAGCCAGCTTGGTTGTTACCTTTTTTTTTTTTTTTTTTTTTTGACAGGCAGAGTGGACAGTGAGAGAGAGAGACAGAGAGAAAGGTCTTCCTTTGCCGTTGGTTCACCCTCCAATGGCCACCGCGGCCGGCGCACCGCGCTGATCCGATGGCAGGAGCCAGGAGCCAGGTGCTTCTCCTGGTCTCCCATGGGGTGCAGGGCCCAAACACCTGGGCCATCCTCCACTGCACTCCCTGGCCACAGCAGAGAGCTGGCCTGGAAGAGGGGCCACTGGGACAGAATCTGGCGCCCCAACCGGGACTAGAACCCGGTGTGCCGGCGCCGCTAGGCGGAGGATTAGCCTAGTGAGCCGCGGCGCCGGCCTGGTTGTTACTTTTTAAACATGGGTTTACTTGAAAGTCAAAGTCACAGAGAGAGGGGGAGAGACAGAAAGACAGAGAGAGGTCTTCCACCCGCCAGCTCACTGCCCAGATGGCTGCAATGCCGAGGCTGGCCCAGGAGCAGGGTCCCAAGTACTCGGGTCACCCTCGGCTGCCTTCCCCAGGCCATTAGCAGCGCCAGGACACGCACCACTGCCGATATGGGGATGCCGGCATTGCAGACAGCCGCTTTCCCCCATACCACAATGCCAGTCCCTCACAAACCACTAAAAAGACAACGGGCACGTGCCCTGTACACCTTCCTTGTCTCTTTCTTGTCGCTCCCCCTCTTCGTGGAGGAACGACACAGGACCCTGCGCTGTTCTTTCGTCTGCTCGGCCCTCCCCGGGTTTGCTGCTGGTTCTTCCCGGGTTGGCTACTATCCCTTCCACCTCCGTGGAAGGGCAGTTCCCCATGGCCACATTCCCCACTTCCGCAGGGGAGCGGCACACCGCCGGCCGGCTCTTCTCGGGGGCTGCACAGGTGTTCCTTCAGCTAGATGTTCCCCTTAGATGTTCCCCATAGATGTTCCTGGTGCATGCCGTCTCTCTCCTCCTTTATAGTCCTCCTCCGCCAATCCTAACTCGGCTGCCCACACGCCGAGTACGCTGCTCTCCTCCAATCAGGAGCAAGTCCTACAGTTTATTAGCTGAACTGGAGGCAGCTGTGCGGAAGCTGTTTACTTCTCTCCCAGCGCCATATTGTGGGAGAGCAGATGCATAGAATAAGTCTTAATTCCAGTAACTCAGTCCAGTCCGGGCTGCTCCCCACAGATCCCCCTTTCTTTTTATTTTTGGCGTTGATACGCGCCTGTCTTCGGTGTCCCGCGGCACACACTCTGCTCTACTTGCTAGAGTTGCCACAGGTTCTTACAAGTCCTATCAATCAGGAAAACCGAATCCGGGTCCTCTCTTCGCCATGTTGTGAGGAGGTTTTTAGGCGCTGATGCGTGCCTGTGTTCGGTGCCCCGCAGCGCATGCTCTGCTCTGCCTGCAGGGGCTTACAAGCCCTAACAATCAGGCAAACCGAATCCAAGCCTTCTCATTGTTGTATTGTGGGAGGCCTTACTGATGTTAATTCGTGCCTGTCTTCGGTGACCTGCGGCGCTTAAGCTGCCAGCCGCCGCAGGTGCTCATCGCCTCACTTAATCAGGCAGACCGAATCCAAGCTTTCTCGTTGCCATGTTGAGGGGAGGCCTTTCTATTTCTCTATTTCTCTATCTCCGGGCATTCCTATTTCTCCCATTTTACTTCTATCTTCCAGCATTCCTATTTCTCTCACTTTACTTCTAAATTTCTATTTCTCTTATCCCTGCAGCTTCCTGGCGCCTCGCCCTGCCGGCAGGCTCCGCCCCGAGGCTATTTCTCGGCGGCTTTCCGGCTGAGCCGCTTCAGCCCGCATCTCTCTCATCTGCGCTGCTCGGCTTTGCGCGCACACTCCGCGGTCTCGCACTTAACCCTTTCACGTCTGAACCACGGCCTCGCGCCAGCCCCGCGTTCCCTATGTACTTGAGCCCCGCACGCTCTGTCTGCGCGCGGCAGCCTCCACGAGTCACACAGCGTAGCTTACGTGTCCGCCACTAGCATTCAATCTAAGTTCCCCGGGCTAGCCTGGCGAATTCAACCCAGCTTACGTCTCCGCCCCACGGTTTGGCTTCCCGTCCTTTGCTCCCCGGGCTAATCAGACGGATCCCAATCTGGCTTACGTTTCAGCTTCTGGTTTCAACTTTTCGCCCCCTATTCCCGGGCTAACTTGAGAATCCCAAAGTGGCTTTCGTATCCGCCTCGGCCTGCCCCCTGCGGCTTCAATTTCCCTAACATTTTTCTCTACCCAGTATGTTTCCCCAAGCTTTCCTCCAACAATACTCCTCCCTCATTTCTCCTGGCCTCTCCCCACAGTCCGCATCCGAGTCTGTTTGTTCTAGCTTTCACTTTCGCTTTCGACCTTAGAGATTTCTCCCAGCTTCCCCCCGTAGTCCGTATCCGAGTCTATGCCTAGGCTTTCAATAGCTTCTTCCGGCACCTTTTTCGTCCGGCTTTTCCCTAGGCTGTTTGCTAGTCTCTCTCTCCGGTATTTTCCCTAGGCTGTTTGCTAGTCTCTCTCTCCGATATTTTCCCAGTTCTTCCCGTTTCTTCCCTCCTAAGTTTGCTATCCGTCCTAAGTTTCCTATCCGAGCTAGGTTTCCTATCCGAGTCACGGCACCATTATGTCGCTCCCCCTCTTCGTGGAGGAACGACACAGGACCCTGCGCTGTTCTTTCGTCTGCTCGGCCCTCCCCGGGTTTGCTGCTGGTTCTTCCCGGGTTGGCTACTATCCCTTCCACCTCCGTGGAAGGGCAGTTCCCCATGGCCACATTCCCCACTTCCGCAGGGGAGCGGCACACCGCCGGCCGGCTCTTCTCGGGGGCTGCACAGGTGTTCCTTCAGCTAGATGTTCCCCTTAGATGTTCCCCATAGATGTTCCTGGTGCATGCCGTCTCTCTCCTCCTTTATAGTCCTCCTCCGCCAATCCCAACTCGGCTGCCCACACGCCGAGTACGCTGCTCTCCTCCAATCAGGAGCAAGTCCTACAGTTTATTAGCTGAACTGGAGGCAGCTGTGCGGAAGCTGTTTACTTCTCTCCCAGCGCCATATTGTGGGAGAGCAGATGCATAGAATAAGTCTTAATTCCAGTAACTCAGTCCAGTCCGGGCTGCTCCCCACACTTTCTCTATCCCGCTGTCTGGAATGCGAATGTGATAGCTGGAGCTCTGGCAGCCATCTTGGAGGAAGAACAGAAAAGTCACACTCTAGAAATGACAGAGTGACCACCTGGGAGGGGGCCGAGTCCCTGCATTCCTCGTTATGAAAGCCACCATTCACAGTCTTGGACTGCCCAAACAGAACTAGGAATTTGCCTTGTTTGCTTTGTTTGGGAGGGGGGAGGCAGGGCAGGGGGAGAGAAAGGGAGAGAGGTCCTCCAGCCACTGGTCTATTTCCCACCTGCCTGAGGCCAGGAGCCTGGAACACAAGCCAGGGCTTCTGTGGGTGGCAGGGACCCACCTGCTGCTTTCTGTGGTGTGCACCAGCGGGGAGCTGGCGCAGAAGCAGAGTGGGAGCTTGAACCCAGGCGCTCCCGTGTGGGATACGGGCTTCCCAAGGGCTGTCGAAACCACAGCACCACAATGCCCGCCCCTGAACTCCTACCTTGTTTAAGCCTTATGATTCTGGTTTCTGAAAGCAAACTTAATCCCGACGCCCCAACTAGTTACATTGAACGGTGTAATCTGTGAAATCCACACGGTAAACACGAGGGCTTTTTTAAGTTCATGTAAAATCGAATTACAAAGTTTATCTTGCGACAAAATCTTTGAAATCCATGTCCATGAGGGCTCCTCAAAAGATTCACGGGAATGCCTATTAGGAAAACCCGTGCATGGATTTCAGACTTTTTCACACCCAAGTGTGTCATTGTTCTGTGATCAGGAAAAACAACTTCCCGGGACTCAATCGTCCCACACCCAATGCCGGAACATCGGCGTTGTGTTAGGGCTCCAGGCCAGGCACTACCGGAAAAACAAAGAACAGAGCGCAGAGGACACGCCGGCCGCGTGAGACAGGGCAATGTTCTCATTAGCTCATCTGTTCCCCAAGTCTCCCGGGCGCCATGGGGCAGCAAGGGGCTTCCAGCCAGGGCTCCTGCACCTCTGACAACGCTGCCTGCTCTGTGGGTTTCTCCCTCCTCCTGCTGCCGTCTCATGGCCCGGCAGCGTCACCCCAGCCCTGGTTCCTGGGATGCCCGCCCTCTGCCTATGGACAGCTCCCTCTGCTGCGCTCTGTGGGGTCTGCACTTCCGTGTTCCCGGGGCACCCCCATCTTTCTGTTCTGCCTGCCCTCCCGTTCAGGGCGAGGTCGGCCCGAGGGACGAGCTGAGAGACGCTCTCTTCTGTTTTCGGAAGGGCTTGTGACGAGCTGTACGACTCCTTCACGCAGGGTCCGGTGCTGTAGCGGCCAGAGTCAGGGTTTGCTTGCTGCTTCCATCGTTTTACTGCTGCAGCAAACAACCCTGGCCCAGACCAAGCGTGCAGAGCTCCGGGATGGCGCTCAGTGGCCACCAGCAGCGAACGTAAGCTTCTGCCCCCCACCAGCCCCACCTGGGGCATGCGGGCCAGGTGTGCACTGTGGAGCCGAGAGCCCGGGTTCGAGTCTGCTCCAGCTCTCTCCAGCGCAGTGAACCAGGGCTGCTATGCAAACTGTCTACACTGCGGTTTCCCATGTAGGAACCGTTCACGCCCCTCCTATTATTGTGAGGAGTAAATGAGATCACACACAGGGCTTAGCGCAGGACCTGGTACCTGGACAGCAGCTGCAGCAAGTGTAGGTGGCGGCTGTTATTATTCAAAAGGGATCATCACCCAGCAGGGAAAAGATGCTGTATCCCCTGCCGAGCATTCTCTCGGGCAGACGGGGCTGCGAACAGGGATCCACGCCCAGCGCAGAGCGGTGAGGCGCCAGTGGTGTGTGTAGCGCACTGTGGCGTGATTCTGCCCTGAGTTTTAAATGTGAACACGCCCTTCCTAGACATGTGCTTGTCTGGGTGACTCTCCACAATCGATGCAGAGAAACCGTTCTGTGTGGGGGCCACGGTAGCAGGAGCGTACTGAGAACGCCCCCTCGGGGCTGGGCCGCCCCCCGCAGCACCGGCACCCCCTAGCTCCAGTTCCAGTCCCCGCTGCTCCGCTTCCGATGCAACTCCCTGCTAACGGCCTGGGAAGGCAGCGGAGGATGGCCCGAGCGCTTGGACCTCTGCACCCCTGTGGGAGAGACCCAGACGGAGTTACAAAAACTTCTGGCTTCTTTGCGGCCATTTGGGGAATGAACCATTAGATGGAATATCGTCTCGTATCTCCTCTGTGTCACTTGGGCATTCAAATAAATAGATATTGTAAGGAAGGAAAGCAAGGAGGGAGGGGAGGGGGGAGGAGGGAGGGAGGGGGACGGTAAGGGAGGGAGAGGGGGGAGGGGAGGGGAGGAAGTTAGGGAGAAAAGAGGCTTCCTCAGTTGCCATAGATAGAAAACTTAACATTTTCACTTCGTATCTCATTTAACAGCGATGTAGTGCCCCCAAACCCCCGATCTACGCATCTGATGCTGCCATCAACACGTGAACATGGTTCTTCCATCCTTAGTTACCTTCCTGGAGTAAGGTCTGCTCACTTGAATGCAAGTGTGTGACGCGGCTGCCCCGGGAGGAATACCTTGTCCACGTTGAGCAGTGGGAACATCTCCTGGACCTTCTCGGGCCCGATCAAGTACTGCTCCGTCGCATGCCAGCCGGCGCGCGTCATCTGATACTTAAACTCATCCACCCGCACGGGCGTCGTGGCCAGCCGGATGCTGCCTGGCTGATGGAATCCCACCGCCTGCAGCAACAAGAGCCCAGAAAGGAACCATGATTTGGTTCTCCTCCGGCATGCGGACTACGCAGGTGTGCGAGCCAGGAGACCCACGGTGCAGGCAGGGAGTCGCTTGCGAAGACACAGCCCTGTTCACGGGCTGAGCCGTGCGATGCGGGTACAAGCAAAGCAAAGGCGCCGGGGTGCTCCCAGCGCACAGGTGCACACGTCAGTGTGGGACCCCGACCACAGGGGTGAGCGGCGTGTGCAGAGTGGGAGAGAGAGGGACCAAGGGTTTGAGGGGGCCCACGCTGACGAGGCAAAGTCTGAGCTGAAGTCGGCCTTCACGTGACATTCAGGACACCCTGCAGCTCGCCGAGTTCTCAGCCAGACCCCGCGGTGCAGGGACAACGATGCCGCCCTGGGCTAGGGAGTGAGAGGGCCTGACCCGCAGGCAAGGAAGGCTTCCTGGGGGAGGAAACCCTAGAGGAGAGGATGCCGTATTGGGATGGGATGAGGGGATGTTGTTTCAGCCAGAGGAGGCAGCAAAACAAACCCAGAAAACTGGGCTGAGTGAGCCAGCACACTCCATAACTGGGCATTGTCATTGAGGACAGCTGCATGAGGCAAGAGAAAACGCTGGCGAGGCAGGCAGGGGTCAGCAGACCTGCGGCCTTGGGCCCACAGACCTGGGCCATCGGGTGGTGCTGGGCGGGGACACCCCCAGAGCACTCGGCAGGCTCAATCCTGGCCTGTGAGCGTGCAGAGGGGAGCAGGTGCGGGCGCAGGCCTCAGGAGGACAGAAGGAAGCGGGCTGGGCTCTGAGCGGTGCTGTCTCCGGGCCACGGGACAACGTGGCGCCCTCCCTCTCACATCCTTGGCCACACACCTGCCGGAAAGCTCCGGCTCCTGGGTTCTGGGGAGGGCGGCTGGCAAAAGGTGCGTTCAAAAGCTACTTTGTATCCTTTCATCACGTAAATAATCAAGAACAGCTAGTGAGATGGAGAAGTTACATGATTTTAAAGCAAACCCCAGGGGTTGTTAACGTCTCCCCCTGTTTCTGTACCACATTCAACGCCTTGTGTGCTGCCGACGTCACTCCACAGGTGTCAACCCCGCCGGAAATCTCACTCGCTTGCTGTAGACCCATCGCAACCCGCAAACGGTTTTGTGTCAAATGCATTTACCTGCCCCGTCTCTTCTTCCAGTTTCTCATACAGTTTGATGCTGTCATAATGTATTTTCTTGAGATTTATTCCAGGATGGAAGTACGTCGTCAACCCCGCCTTGAAAGAGAGGAGAAGAGGACATATTGAAAACAAAATCGGCATTCTCAGGACGCTCACTGCCAGACCACTGCACAGCGCAGGAGAGGGCTGTGTGGCCATCGAGGCCGGGATGTTCAGATGGAAGGCTTGGGAACAGGAAGTTGGTAGGAAATGGAATTAAAAGATAAATTTATTTTAGTACAAAAAATGTGGCATCCACTATAGTTTTTACATAATATTTATTTTCCATGAACTTTGTACAGACTTCTCATATGCATGGATTTCAGATTTTGGTTTGTTGCACAAAAATAAGCTCATCTTTTAATTCCATTTCCACACACTGCGTGAAGTCCCTGGTGCACGCTCTCAGGCAGCGTAAGTGGGGATGGCCCCTGGACCAGAAACCTGCGTGTGCGTAGCCGCAAAACTGAAGGACCCCGGCCAGCAAAGGGGTCTCCCCGACCCAACTCCCCCTCTCCCTGGATGGAGCCGCCCCCTCGTTCCTTCTCTGAAGTTGCAGACTCCAAGCAGGAGAAAACTCATGCTGGGACCCTGGTGAGGCGGCACCCTGGAGCTCACCCTGCTGGATGAGCACACACGTGGTACCCGCCCACAGGGACGAACTGCTGGCGGGGGAATATGTGAACATCAGCCACGCCTGAGCCGCCCGTGCCAGCTCCTGTCTACACCACCAACTCTCAGTAACTGCATGAAGCCGGTCCTCTGCTGTTCCCGGGTCTGGGGCCTCATTGTGCAGCCACTTCTGTGTGGGCATGGCCCCTGCACTCACAGAGGGCTCAGGGTGGGCTCTGGGCACACCTGCCTCTCTCCTTTCTCAGACTGTGCTGTCCAGTGCGTGCGTGGTCAGCCCTGTTCAGCAGCGGGGACTCCAGCCCTCGGGCACTCACTCAGAGGGCTCAGGGTGGGCTCTGGGCACACCTGCCCCTCTCCCTTCTCAGACTGTGCTGTCCAGTGCGTGCATGGACAGCCCTGTTGAACAGCAGGGACTCCGGCCCTCGGGCACTCACTCAGAGGGCTCAGGGTGGGCTCTGGGCACACCTGCCCCTCTCCCTTCTCAGACTGTGCTGTCCAGTGCGTGCATGGACAGCCCTGTTGAACAGCAGGGACTCCGGCCCTCGGGCACTCACTCAGAGGGCTCAGGGTGGGCTCTGGGCCCCTGGGCACACCTGCCCCTCTCCCTTCTCAGACTGTGCTGTCCAGTGCATGCGTGGACAGCCCTGTTCAGCAGCAGGGACTCCGGCCCTCGGGCAGTGTACTCAGAGGGCTCAGGGGGGGCTCTGGGCACACCTGCCCCTCTCCCTTCTCAGACTGTGCTGTCCAGTGTGTGCGTGGACAGCTCTGTTGAACAGCAGGGACTCCGGCCCTCGGGCACTGCCGAGTGGACCTCACTCTGCTTCGAAGCATCTCCTGTCAGCTGAGAGAACCCAGCCACCGCTGCCTGCTGCCCCTCTTCAAGATCGCAGAGCTTGGCGCCTGGATGCAGCCGGACCACCAGGAAGCCCTGCTGTCTACACTGCATGGTCCGCTTCTTCCTGCCCAGGAGCAGGAGATCAGTGCCCTTCCAGGTGAGGGTCCCGTGGTTCATTGCCGTAGCACTGTCGTTCCAGACTGCCGGCCTTGTTTCAGGGGCACATTCTCGTGCAAGCTCACGGTCAGGGAAGTCAGTATCCACGGCTGGACAGCAGCCGCATCCTTGTCCAACGCCCCAGGCCACCTGCTCCACCTCGCTGCCAGGACAGAGTGCGATACGGGCTCTGGTTCCTCCGGCACAACAGTTAAATCCCAAGCATTGGCTTTTGCCTGTTCATCTGTCTTTAAAACTTGGGGCTGTGCATTTCAGCCCTCCGATTCAAATGGTTTGAAAGCCACACCTTGTACTGCATCCACTGCTGAGTTAAGAGCCAGCCTTGTGACTCGGGCTGTGAAGAAGGTGCCACGTCTTTCTCCCCGTGACTTCACCAAGGACACACTGAACGGGAAGTTCAAGAACAGAGAACCCATTGCTCTGACCTCCAGGATTCTGCATTTGTCCTGGAGTCACGACACGTTAATACGTGCAGTAATTAAACCCAGGGTTCCTTGTGACAGGCGGGCATTGTGACCCATGGTTAGGACCCCTGTGCCCCACACCTCGCTCAGGCTGCTGACTCCTGTTACTGCAGACCCTGGGAGGCAGCTGGCCATGGCTCAAGTGATTGGGTTCCTGCAGCCCATGGGGAGAGCAGGAAGGAGCTCCTGGCTCCTGGTTGCAGCCTGGCCCAGCCCTGGCCACAACAGGCGTTTGGGGAGAAGCCAGCAGACGAGAGCTCTGTCTGTCCCTCCTGTTCCTCTGCCTCTAAGACACATTTATCTGTTTTCAAGGCACATGATTAAGCGACAGACCCTGCAGTGCAAGGTAAAACTATGGGAACCCCGGGAAGAGTAGCTGTAGGTGGGGAGGGTTGCAGAGGCCTTTGGGGCAGGGGGCTTAGCTCTGGTGTGAATACAGACAATGGAGGGGAAGGCGATACAGGGACACCCACCAAGAATGACAGCCCTTGGAAAATGAGGGATTGGTGAGGAATAAATCGGTGAGGGCAAGGGAAAGCTGTCGGGGCTCAGGACGATGTCCCCTCTCTGCTTCAACACCCTCTGCACCTCCAGAGACCCCGGAATGGCTGCACCCACCCTGCACCCTAGGGCTCCTGGTGTTCAGCCCACACTCACACCCCCAAAAGTTCAGCACAGCCACTGGAACACAGATATCCACTGTTCACCCGCAACATGCCAATCAAGACATACTCCCCTACCCAGAGAGACCAGAAAACACACAGAACCAGCTCGAGATGGGAGCCGCTACTCCTCACCCACACCCGGGATCCTGATGACCTCTGACCACAGCGCCCGTCCTGTCCCTGTCCCCTGTCACCGAGCAGTGGGGAGCAGCGGGTCTCTGCATTTTAACATCAGGGGACACATCCCAGAGAAACGCCTCACTAGGAAACACCTGCTAGCCATCTCTCACGGACAGACGCATCTCCCTCCGTGACCCCACGCTACTGCAGCCACAAGACACAACAGCACTGGCCACACTCCTGACGCAGGAGGACCACCCCTGGACACCCGCCCTCAGGCCTTCACCACGCCCCAGGGGCTGCCTGGAGGGCCTGCGCCCCCCCGCCCCTGCTCCGTGCACCCCAGAGCCCTGCTGCCAGCGCTGAGACTTGAAGCTGCGTTTCTGCACCCATCTGGCAGCACCTGTGCACGCCTTGTGCAGGCACGGAGGATGGCGACAGGAGGGACACGGGCGCCCTGCACCTCGCTCAGGTCGGCCCCAGAATCCCACCCAGTGCACCCACGCGCCGACTGCATCCACACAGCGGCCATGAAGCTCCCCCTCCTTGGGTCCCCTGGTAACTACAAACAGGAGCTGCAGCATTGTCTTCCAGCTCACAGCAGCTCCCTCGTCCTGCACCTGCCCAGGGCAGCGGCCCCGGGAGCCCGCGCTCCACACCGCTCCTCTGTCCACTGCACGCGGCATGCCAGTGCCTGGTGCACCAGGCAGCCCTGGCAGAGTTCAGCGGAGCCTGGGCACCCGTGGGCTCATTCTTATGTCTTGTGGAGGCCAAGTTTGCCTCACAGCAGGAATCTAGCTTCACAAGTGAATAAAAAATCCAATTAGCGCCAAACACAGGCGAGGGAGTCAGCCAGGGCACCTCCACAGTTTGTGGACAAAATGAATTAAAAGTAAGTTTATTTTGCTACAAATTTTGAAATCCATGTACATGATTCAAAAAGTTCACGAGGAATGCCAATTACAAGGAAGTGACACATGGGTCATCAGACCACACAAGAATAAAACCTGCCAATGCCACTTCCCACCACCTTTTGGAAGAGCCTGGCAGATCACGCCTCTGGGCTAATACTCAGGATCGCTCAGGCAGTGGCCTCTGATGCACTGAACACATGTCCTGTGTTCGTCACGCGTGCCCAGATCAACTCAGCTTCAAGCACCACCACTAGTCCCACTTCAACTTGAGGAAATGCCAGCCTAGGGAACCTGCTAAAGTCACAGGGCGGGAAATGGTCTGCAAGGCCAGGACTGGAACCCAGAAGGCACCAATCAAAACCAACACAGGGGTGCCCTGGCACGGTGGCCTAGGGGTAAAGCTGCTGCCTGCTGTGCCGGCATCCCATATAGGCTCCGGTTAGAGTCCCAGCTGCTCCACTTCCCATCCAGCTCTCTGCTGTGGCCTGGGAAAGCAATAGAAGATGACCCCGGCCCTTGGGCCCCTGCACCCACATGGGAGACCCGGAAGAAGCTCCTGGCTCCGGATCGGTGCAGCAGCTCCAGCCATTGCAGCCAATTGGGGAGTGAACCATGGAATGGAAGACCTCTCTCTCTCTCTCTCTCTCTCTCTGCCTCTCCTCTCTCGGTGTAACTCTGACTTTTGAATAAATAAATAAATCTTAAAAAAAAAAAAAAAACCAACACAGCGACACTAACCGAACCGCAGCCGCAGTTCCCACTCTGCTGAAACGGCGCTCGCTGGGAAGGGCTCACAGGGAACCAGCGCCCAGGGAGCTGTGCTCCGGAGCCCGCGGGTGGGAGGCTGGGCTGGGGCGGGGCTTGCCTACTGCGTGCCAGGTGGACCTGGGCTGGGGGCGGGGCGTGCTTACTGCGTGCCAGGTGGACCTGGGCTGGGGGCGGGGCGTGCTTACTGCGTGCCAGGTGGACCTGGGCTGGGGGCGGGGCGTGCTTACTGCGTGCCAGGTGGACCTGGGCTGGGGGCGGGGCTTGCCTACTGCGTGCCAGGTGGACCTGGGCTGGGGGCGGGGCGTGCTTACTGCGTGCCAGGTGGACCTGGGCTGGGGGCGGGGCGTGCTTACTGCATGCTAGGTGAATCCTGGGTTGGGGGCGGGGCTTGCAACTGCATGCTAGGTGAATCCTGGGTTGGGGGCGGGGCTTGCTTACTGCGTGCCAGGTGGACCTGGGTTGGGGGCGGGGCTTGCTTACTGCATGCCAGGTGAATCCTGGGTTGGGGGCGGGGCGTGCTTACTGCGTGCCAGGTGGATCCGGCCGTGAGCTCCGACTTTTCCAGCAGGACCACGTCTCTCATGCCCGCCTTGGCCAGGTGGTAGGCCAGGCTCACGCCCACACAGCCCCCTCCGATGATCACTATTTCCGCTCTGTCCTTCCATGTCATGTCTGGTTTTTCCTCCCTGGAAGACATTTAGGTCTTAAACGAGGACTTGGCTGGGCTGCGGCGGCTGTAGCTTTGGTCCGAATGGTGTGCTTCCATTACCCATTTCTCTAGTACTGAACACCTGGTGACTGAGATTTGCCGATTTAGCAGTTTGCAACACGTGAACCGACGCGGGCAATCCCGCTATGGGGGCGGCGGGGGTGGGGATGGGTCCCATTCCATTTACTGATTCTGGTCCACTGTAAGGAACCAACACAGCTAAAGAAATGAACAAGTAGCTTCCTTAAAGAGAGAGAGAGAGAGAGAGAGAGAGAGAGAGAGAGAGAAACAGAATACTTTTTCTTACTTAAAAAGAAAAACCATAATGAAAAACCATAATCATCCTGAAATCTAGCACTTGTAACCTAGTTCAACTCATGTCTCCAGTGCTTTCAGGCTGAAGAGAATGGAGCAGGACCTGACTTCCACCCCTAATCCTCTGACGACAGCCAGGTGGGACCCCACTCTCACCCCTGCCCCATGCACTTGCCCCTGTGCTGACAACAGCAAGGTGGACCCCACTTTCACCCCTGCCCCGTGCACCTGCTCCTCTGTGACAGCCAGGTGGGACCCCACACTCACCACTGCCCCGTGAACCTGCCCCTCTGCTGACAGCCAGGTGCGACCCCACTCTCACCCCTGCCCTGTGCACCTGCCCCTCTGCTGACAGCCAGGTGGACCCCACTCTCTCCCTTGCCCCATGCACCTGCTCCTCTGTGACAGCCAGGTGGGACCCCACTCTCACCCCTGCCCCGTGCACCTGCCCCTCTCCTGACAGCCAGTTGGGACCCCACTCTCACCCCTACCCCATGCACCTGCTCCTCTGTGACAGCCTGGTGGACCCCACTCTCTCCCCTGCCCCATGCACCTGCTCCTCTGCTTACAGCCAGGTGGGACCCCACTCTCACCCCTGCCCCGTGCACCTGCCCCTCTACTGACAGCCAGGTGGAACCCCACTCTCACCCCCGCCCCCTGCACCTGCTTCTCTGCTGACAGCCAGGTGGGACCCCACTCTCACCCCTGCCCCGTGCACCTGCTCCTCTTCTGACAGCCAGGTGGACCCCACTCTCATGCCCGCCCCGTACACCTGCCCCTGTGCTGACAGCCAGGTGGGACCCCACTCTCACCCCTGCCCCGTGCACCTGCTCCTCTGTGACAGCCAGGTGGACCCCACTCTCACCCCTGCCCCGTGCACCTGCTCCTCTGCTGACGACAGCCAGGTGGACCCCACTCTCACCCCTGCCCCGTGCACCTGCCCCTCTGCTGACGGCCAGGTGGGACCCCACTCTCACCCCCGCCCCCTGCACCTGCTCCTCTGCTTACAGCCAGGTGGACCCCACTCTCACCCCTGCCCCGTGCACCTGCTCCTCTGACGATAGCCAGGTGGGACCCCACACTCACCCCTGGCCCGTGCACCTGCTCCTCTGCTTACAGCCAGGTGGACCCCACTCTCACCCCTGCCCCGTGCACCTGCTTCTCTGCTGACAGCCAGGTTGGACCCACTCTCTCCCCTGCCCCGTGCACCTGCCCCTCTGTGACATAAAGGTGGACCCCACTCTCACCCCTGCCCCGTGAACCTGCTCCTCTGCTTACAGCCAGGTGGACCCCACTCTCACCCCTGCCCCGTGCACCTGCTCCTCTGACGATAGCCAGGTGGGACCCCACTCTCACCCCTGCCCCGTGCACCTGCTTCTCTGTGACAGCCAGGTGGGACCCCACTCTCACCCCTGCCCCGTGCACCTGCCCCTCTGTGACAGCCAGCTGGGATCTCACTCTCACCCCCGCCCCATGCACCTGCCCCTCTGCTGACAGCCAGGTGGGACCACACTCTCACCCTGCCCCGTGCACCTGCCCCTCTGCTGACAGCCAGGTGGGACCCCACTCTCTCCCCTGCCCCGTGCACCTGCTCCTCTGTGACAGCCAGGTGGGACCTCACTCTCACCCCTGCCCCGTGCACCTGCCCCTCTACTGACAGCCAGGTGGAACCCCACTCTCACCCCCGCCCCCTGCACCTGCCCCTCTGCTGACAGCCAGGTGGGACCCCACTCTCACCCTGCCCCGTGCACCTGCCCCTCTGCTGACAGCCTGGTGGACCCCACTCTCACCCTGCCCCGTGCACCTGCCCCTCTGCTGACAGCCAGTTGGGACCCCACTCTCACCCCTGCCCCGTGCACCTGCTCCTCTGTGACAGCCAGGTGGACTCCACTCTCACCCCTGCCCCGTGCACCTGCTTCTCTGCTGACAGCCAGGTTGGACCCACTCTCTCCCCTGCCCCGTGCACCTGCCCCTCTGTGACATAAAGGTGGACCCCACTCTCACCCCTGCCCCGTGCACCTGCTCCTCTGACGATAGCCAGGTGGGACCCCACTCTCACCCCTGCCCCGTGCACCTGCTTCTCTGTGACAGCCAGGTGGACCCCACTCTCACCCCTGCCCCGTGCACCTGCCCCTCTGTGACAGCCAGCTGGGATCTCACTCTCACCCCCGCCCCATGCACCTGCCCCTCTGCTGACAGCCAGGTGGGACCACACTCTCACCCTGCCCCGTGCACCTGCCCCTCTGCTGACAGCCAGGTGGGACCCCACTCTCTCCCCTGCCCCGTGCACCTGCCCCTCTGCTGACAGCCAGTTGGGACCCCACTCTCACCCCTGCCCCGTGCACCTGCTCCTCTGTGACAGCCAGGTGGACTCCACTCTCACCCCCGCTCCGTGCACCTGCTCCTCTGTGACAGCCAGGTGGACCCCACTCTCCCCTGCCCCATACACCTGCTACTCTGCCGACGACAGCCAGTTGGGACCCCACTCTCACCCCTGCCCCATACACCTGCTACTCTGCCGACGACAGCCAGTTGGGACCCCACTCTCACCCCTGCCCCATACACCTGCTACTCTGCCGACGACAGCCAGGTGGGACCCACTCTCTCCCCTGCCCCAAGCACCTGCACCTCGGCTGACATCCAGGTGGGACCCCATTCTCACCCCTGCCCCGTGCACCTGCCCCTCTGCTGACGACAGCCAGGTGGGACCCCACTCTCACCCCTGCCCCCTGTACCTGCTCCTCTCCTTACAGCCAGGTGGACCCCACTCTCACCCCTGCCCCGTGCACCTGCTCCTCTGACGACAGCCAGGTGGACCCCACTCTCACCCCTGCCCCGTGAACCTGCTCCTCTGATGATAGCCAGGTGGGACCACACTCTCACACCCGCCCCGTGCACCTGCCCCTCTGCTGAAGCCAGGTGGGACCCCACTCTCACCCTTGCCCCGTGCACCTGCTCCTCTGTGACAGCCAGGTGGACCCCACTCTCACCCCCGTCCATACACCTGCTCCTCTGCTGACAGCCAGGTGGGACCCCACTCTCTCCCCTGCCCCGTGCACCTGCTCCTCTGTGACAGCCAGGTGGGACCCCACTCTCACCCCTGCCCCGTGCACCTGCCCCTCTGCTGACAGCCAGGTGGACCCCACTCTCACCACTGCCCCATGCACCTGCCCCTCTGCTGACAGCCAGGTGGACCAAACTCTCACCCTGCCCCGTATACCTGCCCCTCTGCTGACAGCCAGGTGGACCAAACTCTCACCCTGCCCCGTATACCTGCCCCTCTGCTGACAGCCAGGTGGACCCCACTCTCACCACTGCCCCATGCACCTGCCCCTCTGCTGACAGCCAGGTGGACCAAACTCTCACCCCTGCCCCGTATACCTGCCCCTCTGCTGACAGCCAGGTGGGACCCCACTCTCACCCCTGCCCCGTGCACCTGCCCCTCTGCTACAGCCAGTTGGGACCCCACTCTCACCCCTGCCCCGTGCACCTGCTCCTCTGTGACAGCCAGGTGGGACCCCACTCTCACCCCCGCCACGTTTACCTGCCCCTCTGCTGACATCCAGGTGGGACCCCACTCTCACCCCCGCCACGTGCACCTGCCCCTCTGCTGACAGCCAGTTGGGACCCCACTCTCACCCCTGCCCCGTGCACCTGCTCCTCTGTGACAGCCAGGTGGGACCCCACTCTCACCCCTGCCCCGTGCACCTGCCCCTCTGCTGACAGCCAGGTGGGACCCCACTCTCACCCCCGCCCCGTGCACCTGCCCCTCTGCTGAAGCCAGGTGGGACCCCACTCTCACCCCCGCCCCGTGCACCTGCTCCTCTGTGACAGCCAGGTGGACCCCACTCTCACCTCCTCCCCGTGCACCTGCTCCTCTGTGACAGCCAGGTGGGACCCGACAATCACTCCTGCCCGATACACCTGCTCCTCTGCCGTCGACAGCCAGTTGGGACCCCACTCTCACCCCTGCCCCATGCACCTGCTCATCTGCTGACAGCCAGGTGGGACCCACCCTCTCCCCTGCCCCAAGAACCTGCCCCTCTGCTGACAGCCAGGTGGACCACACTCTCAACCCTGCCCCGTGCACCTGCTCCTCTGACGATAGCCAGGTGGGACCCCACTCTCACCCCCGCCCCGTGCACCTGCCCCTCTGCTGACAGCCAAGTGGGACCCCACTCTCACCCCTGCCCCGTGCACCTGCTCCTCTGTGACAGCCAGGTGGGACCCCACTCTCACCCCCGCACCATACACCTGCCCCTGTGCTGACAGGCAGGTGGGACCCCACTCTCACCCCCGCCCCGTGCACCTGCTCCTCTGCTGACAGCCAGGTGGACCTCACTCTCACCCCTGCCCCGTGCATCTGCTCCTCTGCTTACAGCCAGGTGGACCCCACTCTGACCCCTGCCCCGTGCACCTGCTCCTCTGACGATAGCCAGGTGGGACCCCACTCTCACCCCTGCACCATGCACCTGCTTCTCTGCTGACAGCCATGTGGGACCCACTCTCTCCCCTGCCCCGTGCACCTGCCCCTCTGCTGACAGCCAGGTGGGACCCCACTCTCACCCCTGCCCCGTGCACCTGCCCCTGTGCTGACAGCCAGGTGGACCCCACTCTCACCCCTCCCCCATGCACCTGCTCCTCTGTGACAGCCAGGTGGACCCCGCTCTCACCCCTGCCCCGTGCACCTGCTCCTCTGTGACAGCTAGGTGGACCCCACTCTCACCCCTGCCCCGTGGACCTGCTCCTCTGTCACAGCCAGGTGGACCCCACTCTCACCCCCGCCCCGTGCACCTGCCCCTGTGTGACTGCACAGCTGTCTTCCTGGATGCACTGGCTGCTCCCTGAAAGCAGGCACAGTGTCTGTCCACATCTGCATGAGTAACTATGAAAGCCTCTGCTACTTGCCCCAGGTGACGCTCAAGCCTCCTCGGACCACACTGTGTCTAGATTTATCCCACAGAGGTAGTGCTCCTTAGCATGGGGCATCTGTTAATTACCAGCACAGGTTATACTTGTGCTTGACTGGCTGATTCATTCATTCATCCCTCATCAGTTCTGCTGCCCGAGTTCCCGCCATGAACAGGGCGCCAGACAGCACCATGCTCTCTGTAGCACACAACACAATAGGAGCCAGGAGCTTAATCAAAAACACAGACGTGGACCTCACAAGACAGTTGATGGGAAGGAGGGGTATGTGCAGGAAGCAGGACAGGTGAGGACAGGAGGACACTCCAGGCTGTGGGGACAGCCACGTGGCAGGGCCGCAGAGGCCAGCAAATGCAGGTCCCGTCAGAGGGGCCCGAGGAAGCCCCCACCTCTCTTTTGCTTTGTGCCTCATTGCCGTGTGTCGAGCCCCTGGGACCGCTGGTTCTCAGTAAATACTGCTGGACTCGTCCGTGAATTATGTGCTTCGTGTTGCTAATTTTTCATATTTTCTTTCTTCCTGTAACAATCTGTCGCTCCCCCTCTTCATGGAGGAACGACACAAGACCCTGCCTAGGCTTCACATCCGAGTCACGGCACCATTATGTCGCTCCCCCTCTTCGTGGAGGAACGACACAGGACCCTGCGCTGTTCTTTCGTCTGCTCGGCCTCCCCGGGTTTGCTGCTGGTTCTTCCCGGGTTGGCTGCCGTCCCTTCCACCTCCGTGGAAGGGCGGTTCCCCCTGCCACATTCCCCACTTCCGCGGGGGAGCAGCACACCGCTGGCCGGCTCTCTGGGGGCTGCACAGGTGTTCCCCTTAGATGTTCCTCTTAGATGTTCCTCGTGCATGCCGTCTCTCTCCTCCTTTATAGTCCTCCTCCGCCAATCCTAACTCGGCTGCCCACACGCCGAGTACGCTGCTCTCCTCCAATCAGGAGCAGGTCCTGCAGCTTGTCAAGTTGGTGAGAGGCAGCTGGGTAGAAGCTGTTGCCTCCTCTCCCAGCGCCATATTGTGGGAGAGCAGATGCATAGAATAAGTCTTAATTCCAGTAACTCAGTCCAGTCCGGGTTGCTCCCCACAGATCCCCCTTTCTTTTTATTTTTTGGCGTTGATACGCGCCTGTCTTCGGTGCCCTGCGGCACACACTCTGCTCTACTTGCTAGAGTTGCCACAGGTTCTTACAAGTCCTATCAATCAGGCAAACCAAATCCGGGTCCTCTCTTCGCCATGTTGTGAGGAGGTTTTTAGGCGCTGATGCGTGCCTGTGTTCGGTGCCCCGCAGCGCATGCTCTGCTCTGCCTGCAGGGGCTTACAAGCCCTAACAATCAGGCAAACCGAATCCAAGCCTTCTCATTGCCTTATTGTGGGGGAGACTTATTAGTGTTGGTTCGTGCCTATCTTCGGTGACCTGCAGCTCATACTCTGGTCGAGCGGCCTGCTGGTGCTTACCGCCTTACTAATCAGGCAGACCGAATCCAAGCTCTCTCATTGCTGTGTTGTGGGGAGGCCTTATTGATGTTAATTCGTGCCTGTCTTCGGTGACCTGCAGCGCATAAGCTGCTAGCCGCCTGCAGGTGCTCATCGCCTCACTAATCAGGCAGACCGAATCCAAGCTCTCTCATTGCTGTGTTGTGGGGAGGCCTTTCTATTTCTCTATTTCTCTATCTCCGGGCATTCCTATTTCTCCCATTTTACTTCTATCTTCCAGCATTCCTATTTCTCCCATTTTACTTCTATCTTCCAGCATTCCTATTTCTCTCATTTTACTTCTAAACTTCTGTTTCTCTTATCCCCGCGGTTTCCCGGCGCCCGCCTGAGGCTGCTTCTCGGCACCTCGCCCCGCGGCAGCTTCACGGCTCTGCCCGGCTTCCCGGCGCCTCGCCCCGCCGGCGCCCGCCCCGAGGCTGCTTCTCGGCGCCTCGCCGCCCCGCAGCGGCTTCCCGGCTTTGCGCCGCTTCAGCCCGCGCCTCTCTCATCTGCGCGGCTCGGCTTTGCGCGCACACTCCGCGGTCTCGCACTTACCCCAGCGTTCCCTATCTACTTGTGCCCTGCACACTCTCTCTGCGCGCGGCAGCCTCCGCGAGTCACACAGCGTAGCTTACGTCTCCGCCACTAGTATTCAATCTAAGTTCCCCGGGCTAGCCTGGCGAATTCAACCCAGCTCACGTCTCCGCCCCACGATTTGGCTTCCCGTCCTTTGCTCCCCAGGCTAATCAGACGGATCCCAATCTGGCTTACGTTTCCGCTTCTGGTTTCAACTTTTCGCCCCCTATTCCCGGGCTAACTTGAGAATCCCAAAGTGGCTTTCGTTTCCGCCTCGGCCTGCCCCCCGCGGCTTCAATTTCCCTAACATTTTTCTCTACCCGGTATGTTTCCCCAAGCTTTCCTCCAACAATACTCCTCCCTCATTTCTCCTGGCCTCTCCCCACAGTCCGCATCCAAGTCTGTCTGTTCTAGCTTTCACTTTCGCTTTCGACCTTAGAGATTTCTCCCAGCTTCCCCCCGTAGTCCGTATCTGAGTCTATGCCTAGGCTTTCAATAGCTTCTTCCGGCACCTTTTTCGTCCAGCTTTTCCCTAGGCTGTTTGCTAGTCTCTCTCTCCGGTATTTTCCTGCTTCTTCCCGTTTCTTCCCTCCTAAGTTTCCTATCCGACCTAGGTTTCCTATCCGAGTCACGGCACCATTATGTCGCTCCCCCTCTTCATGGAGGAACGACACTAAACCCTGCCCAGGCTTCATATCCAAGTCACGGCACCATTATGTCGCTCCCCCTCTTCATGGAGGAACGACACAGGACCCTGCACTGCTCTTTCGTCTGCTCGGCCTCCCCGGGTTTGCTGCTGGTTCTTCCCGGGTTGGCTACTATCCCTTCCACCTCCGTGGAAGGGCGGTTCCCCCTGCCACATTCCCCACTTCCGCGGGGGAGCGGCACACCGCCGGCCGGCTCTCTGGGGGCTGCAGGTGTTCCCCTTAGATGTTCCTCTTAGATGTTCCTCGTGCATGCCGTCTCTCTCCTCCTTTATAGTCCTCCTCTGCCAATCCTAACTCGGCTGCCCACACGCCGAGTACGCTGCTCTCCTCCAATCAGGAGCAAGTCCTACAGTTCATTGGCTGAACTGGAGGCAGCTGTGTAGAAGCTGTTTTCTCCTCTCCCAGCGCCATATTGTGGGAGAGCAGATGCATAGAATAAGTCTTAATTCCAGTAACTCAGTCCAGTCCGGGTTGCTCCCCACACAATCCCTTAATTATATGCATCTCTACCTTAGAGACTCAAAAAAGTTCCAAGGACCACTCCCATATTATATTTTAGTAACAAAAGAATCTAAAAGTTGTGAGTTTGAGGAAGTCTTAAACCAATGGAACAAACCAACAGGAACTTTCACTGAAGTTAACACAGTGATGGCGTCTGTTTCACTCTCTACTTGGAAGGAGGTCATATGCCTGAATTCCATGTTGCTACCCAGTCCTGAGACGTACAACCTAAACTGCCTTCAGTTTATCATCTGTATCAGTTAAACTGATTTGGAGACTTTGTATTTTCATGTAATTTCAAATTTAAGAAAAATTGCAAAAATTGTACAAGTAACTCTTAGAATACCTAGAAGGGAAATGATATCCATAATTTATTCTCAAACACAAACATTTTTCCATGAACGTCTGAATTCCAAGCACTCTGGAGTTGATTGGTAGCATTCTACTGTAAGAAAACACTTCATTTTTGCCCCTGTTTGTTTGCTGCTTATATGAACATGAACCATGTGGACAGTTGTCCTGCTCTTGGGTTTATAATCCATTTCTATCCGGATTTATTTTATAGCCATGCTGTTCCGGGTTTGACCAGCAGGGCGTGCCCTAAGCTGACCCCTGCCTGTCTGACATGGCCACAAGATGCTCCAAGCACTTCCTCACTGGTGGCACCAGGACAGCTCCAGCACTTTTGCTCCAACTAGCTTTTAAATGACTCTTACCATCTCTTTGTGAGCCACATAAGAAAACAGTGCACCTAGGACCCCACTACTTTACACAGACATCCAGTTCGGTCGAGACCACCATGATACTTCATAACTTGGAAGGTTCTTCTGTGTGTGTTCAGGCGAGAGAATGCGATTTCTTTTAGCAACACAGTCAGGTGAAACACAGATAACAAAGAATTTGAGATCAGGAAACCCGAGTCCCACTGATCAGCTACTTCAGGGACATTCGGACAAGGGTCCCCAAATTCCCTCCCCAGCGAAACGGGGCTGATGACCACGCTGTGCTGCTCCCTGCTCCCTGTGCCCATCACACCATCCACAGCTGCGTCCGGAGGCACATGGACAATTGCCCTGACTCCTGCTGGCGGGCATCAGGGAAAAGCTGAAACCGTGCAAAACACCCATCTCCCCTATTAGAAGTGGAAGACGTTAAATGGCCTGTGGGCTTGCCCAAGTGCCTTCCACCATGCAGCATCTTCCCGATGGTAGAGATCGGGGTGTGCGGACAGCTGGCCACAGAAACAACCTGTATCTGGACCCTTCAACACAGAACCGCGCCTTGTGCAACAAACACGGGAAACTCCATGACCCTGGGTGTCGCGTCTTTTCAACTCCAACTTTAAAGAGATCATCTGGCTGCCTGCGGCGCTGGCACCCCGGGTTCTAGTCCCGGTTGGGGCACCGGATTCTGTCCTGGTTGCTCCTCTTCCAGTCCAGCTCTCTGCTGTGGCCCATGAGTGCATGGGAGACCAGGAGGAAGCACCTGGCTCCTAGCTTCGGATCGGCACAGTGCCGGCCGTGGCAGCCATCTGGGGGGTGAACCAACGGAAGGAAGACCTTCCTCTCTGTCTCTCTCTCTCACTGTCTAACTCTGCCTGTCAAAAAAAAAGGGAGATCAAGTCTGTTAGCTTATTTCATCCTGCACCGGACAGTAAGTACCGCCCTTGTGTATTCCCCTGATGCGGTGGCCACCTGCACTCTGTTCTACGTGGCAGCAGCCCTGTGGGCAGGCGAGGAGCCGCGAAGTCAGCGTGGCCTGTGTCCGGCGAGGTCACCGCGATGTCACCGCGCCCGGGGCAGCAGGGCCAGTGCCCGGGTGGCTGTGCCCCCCGGCGCCTCAGAGGCATGGAGAAACCATGCCGAGCAGCCGGACGGGGGCTCCATGCAAAGGCGGCCACCGCACCATAGCTGAGGCAGC
The DNA here is from genome assembly GCF_964237555.1 of Oryctolagus cuniculus. Classification (NCBI taxonomy): domain Eukaryota; kingdom Metazoa; phylum Chordata; class Mammalia; order Lagomorpha; family Leporidae; genus Oryctolagus; species Oryctolagus cuniculus. The sequence goes on from NC_091445.1 coordinate 2,898,891, forward strand.
CTGACGGAGCCCACCCCGGGGTGTCCTAGCCGCACACCCGATGGCGCTCCGGGAGCCGGGGGTCGCGCGGGACCCACACGCGGCGCGGAGACCCTCACCGCCCACCACGCGCACCCCGCGCCAGAGAGTCCACCCTCGAGGCGGGACGTCCCCGGGCGCACAGCCGCGCGACCTTTACCTGCTCGTTCTGTGCGAGAACGGAGCCCGCGCCCGGGGCGCCCGGGGCGTCTGGGAACCCCGGCGGCGCAGCCCCCTCCGAAAACATCCATCACCCCCAGAAGCAACCCCAGGGGTCCGCCGGCCCCTGGCCGCCCCACTCACCCTTGGCTGCTACTGCCGGAGCGCAGGCGTCGGGGCGAGGCGCAAAGCGGGAGACCCCGCAGCCCTCGTAGCCCCCGTAGCCCCCGCAGCATAGCGCGGCCGAGGCGAGTGCGAGCGCCTGCTCCGGACCGGGCAGCCTGGGTCGTGGAGCCAGGGGGTGGTGCCGGACCCTCCCCGGGGCGGGGCGCGCTCGAGGGCTGCAGTGTGCCAGGACCCGCGCCTGCAGAGCGCAGCGCGATGGCGGCGGGCGGAGGCGTGCGGGCCGCCAAGGTGAGTCCCCCCCCTTGCCCTCACGGGCTCCAGGTTCAGACCCGCCGGCCTGGACGGCCCTGCACCCCGGCTTCCGCTCACCAGCGGGATTGTCCCCGCTTCCAAGGCCCCGAGGCTGAGGCCCCGGGGTTGGTCGGAGCCGGCCTCACGCTGCGAGCGCGGCGGGCCGGGCGCGGGGACCCTCCAGGTCTCACACCTGGCCAGGAGGCCTCTCCCCCGCCTGGTGCCCCACTCTGTGACGCGTGTGCGAGGGAAGGGGCCCGGCGACCCCCACGAAACCGGGAACCACCTCAGCGTGCCGCGGGCACCTCTGGGGACCTCTGGGGACCTTTGGGGACCTGATCCCCCATGGCAGCGGGCGGGCGGGGGCGGGGCTGCCAGGGCACGGGGACGCGCACCTCTGAGTTGCTCAATCACTGTCGGGGACAGCGGGGACACCGTGGACAGGCGCGCTCTGAACACCGAAGCTCCCCTCCCCGTGTTCCCAGGCCGCGGTGAGCACTTGGCGCCGATGGATCTGGCGAAGGGGCCCCGCCCCGCGCGCCGTGGGGACCTGGTGGTGTTAGCCACGTACCATCAGGCATAAGGCTTGGAAACCGTGTTGGGAACTGTCCTTTCGTCTGATCATAGCCAGCGGCGGGCATGGAAGGAAGCAGCTAATAAAAGTGCAGAGCCGCCTGCTGACTTCAGTTGTGCGGGCTCTCTCTCCACTTTGGGGGAAGCCGTGTTTTTACAGTTCACTTTTTTACACAGATTTTCAGACTCTCCCTGTCTCGTCCCCGTGGGCCTTTCCTCTCACAACACCAGGACAGCCACGCATCACCCACTCTAGTGTGCATGGGAGGGGATTAACTCCACCTGGCTCCTGATGGGTACTTTCTTTTTATAAGATTTATGTATTTATTTGGAAGGCAGAGGGATTGAGGGGTGGCCACAATGGCTGCAGCTGAGCCTGATGAAGCCACAAGCCTGGAGCTCCATCCAGGTCTCCCACATGGATGCAGAGGCCCAAGCACTTGGGCCATCTTCCACTGCTTTCCCAGGTCATAGCAGAGAGCTGGATGGGAAGAGGAGCAGCCAGGACTTGAACCGGTGCCCACGATGGATGCCAGTGTTGTAGCGGCAGCTCACCCGCCGCACCATAGCACGGGCCCCAGCAGGTACACTTGAACAGTCCATCCATTTGCCACAAACACCCCCTCCACTAAGTTCTTTCATTCAAAGGCCAGTCCTTCTGGCACCCCCAGGCTGAGGGGGCATGAGGGTACTCCAGGGGACGCAAGGCCACCCAGGGCTCACTGTCAGAGGCAAGGCAGGGTCCCTGCTGGGGGGAGTGGATGGGACACATGGGGGGCCTGTCTGACCCTCCTGCCCTGCCTGTGTCATCCCGGAGGTGTCTTCAGATCCTGGTGATGCCTGCCGCAGGGCAGAGGGCTCAGGGACGCTCTGAGGGCCAGTTTCGATCATTTAGTATTTCACACGTGGCTGTATAGGGAAATGGCAGATTGAAAATGTTGGGCATTTAGCCGAGCGGTTAAGATGCCCAGGCTCTACACCAGATATCTGCACTCACCACCCAGCTTCCTGCTAGTGCACACTCAGAGGCAGCAGGTGCCGGCTTAAGGAAGTGGGTCCCTGCCACCCACGTGGGAGACCTGGATGGAGTTCCCAGCTTCAGCCCCAGCCCAGTGCTGGTCATTGCAGGCATCTGTGGAATGAACCAGCAGAGGAGGTTTCTCTGTGTCTTTGAGAAAATAAGAAGTTGGACAAATACCCAGATAACAGGTGAAATGCCTTGTGTTTAGTTGGCACCAGGAAGACGCAGTCAAGTATAAAGAGTGGCTCTTCTTTTTCTCCTCAGGGCCAAACTTCTAGCATCTGTGACATTTCCTAAACAGTGCACAAGGAGAGAGCTAGACCCAGGGGAGAGCCAGACATGGCTGCAGACAGGGCTGGGCTGCACATGGGGGTGAAATCAGGGAACTCAGCAGAGGCTGAGCCATGGTTCCCCCTAAATGCTGCCTCAGGCTGCCTGGGAGGTGGGAGACTGGCACCTGTGCACCTTCATTCTGGTCTCTGTTAGTCTGGAAGGGAGGCTGAGGACAAGTGCACTCCACTCTTGCTCCTGTTGGCCTTGCAGGGCCCCCAGCGTCTTGGAAGAAGACTGAAGGAAATCATTTATCAAGTCACAAGGCCAAAATGTGGTCAGGATGTCCCGGGCAGCTCGTGCTGACCCCCTGGGCCGGTCACGTGGGGTGCAGAGCGGGCAGTGGAGAGAGCAGGTGCCAGACCTAGGACAGACAGAGCCGGTATCTCTCAGAGTCAGCTCCGAAGGCAATGCCGTGACAGTGGGGCCTGGGGCCATGCACAGAGCAGCAAGTCCTCCCCTGGGGGACGTCCCAGCCCGGGCCCCCACGCGCAGTCTCCGTCACCACACTTGACTTGCTCGCCCTTTGGGACAGAACAGGGCTGCAACGCTGAGCCAGCCTCACACACGCTGAAGAGAGCGGGGGTGGCACACTCTTCTCTGCCAGCCCCTGCCGTGGGGATGCCCGCTGAAAGACGGAAGGACTTTGACACTGCTGTGCAAGAGGGAAGCTGATGACCTTTGTGCACAGCCACTGCTGTTGCAAGGCCTGGCCTTACCCTCAAGTCCCCGTGTCTCAGTGGTCCATCTCTGGACCCTGCTTGGTGTCCCCTGGGATCCCAGAGCTGAGCTTCCCAGGACACAGAGGCCGGGTGCACAGGGCACCTGCAGGCCTTTCTCCCCGATCGCTGCCCTCATGGCTCTGTGCCCAGCTGTGGCAGGAGATGAACTGGCCCTGATTCACAGTAAAGTGGTCTGTCTTCAGTCACTGCCCATCCACGCAGGGTCAAGATCACATGGGAGCATCTCCGAACAAGTGACCTGACCCAGGCCTGCAGGAAGGGAGGCATGAGTTTGTCAGAGACAGGACAGGGGAACGGTGGGTCTCGGCTCACTGCTCCGCACCCAGCCTCTGGCGCATGCTGTGGGCTTCGGAGATGGGGTGAACAGGAAGTGAGTGGGGAATCAGGAGATCTGAAGTCCGCTTGGCTCTGTGGCCTTGGCAAGTCGCACCTTGCTGACCCTCCGTTTCCTCATCTACATGTGGAAGAAAAACCGACTTCCAGCCTTCACACATGGACTTCTTGGGAGGTCCGCATGGGAAGATGCCGGGCAGGTGCAGGCAGGATTGCGAGACCTACACAGAGTGTATTCTTCTCACCCAAGGAAAGGCGTAGAGGTGGCCGCCCCGGCCACTGCAGTGACTCCAAGATGCTGTCATGGACCCACGTCACTCAGCGCCACCAGACTTAGCACGGGGCTGCCAGTGGCCCAGCTGCAGAGGCACGGCTGTACTCCAGCACGGACTTCCATGCAGAAAGAGAGACAGAGGGAGCGAGCGGGCATCTGGGCCAGCAAACAAAACCTTTTCCGAAGCCTTGGCCACTTTCATCAGCATCGCAGGGCAGCACCGGGTCACGGGGCCGCTCCCGGCAGCACAGGGGGCCTGTGAGTGGTCTCTGTTCTGGTTTTTTGCCTTTAAGTTAGGGGTGTTTTCTCCCCGCACAAAATGCAGTAGTAGAAAATGAGAGAATCCTTCTAAGGTAGGCCACTTGCAGAGTGGCCACAAACACGTTGAAAAACCAAGTCACTCCCATGGAACCCACTCCTTCACTGCAATTTCACTCCGATTCGGTGTTATTTGGGAGAAATCAATCATCACAGCCCTTCGACTGCTCACAAAGCAGGTGGCTGGATGGTGAAGAAGTAAAATGTGCTTCCAGCTCAAGTCCCAGCGGCTCTGCTTCCCATCCAGCTCCCTGCTGATGCGCCTGGGAAGGCAGCAGAGGAGGGCCCAAGTGCTGGAGCTCCCGCACTCATGTGGGAGCCCAGGATGGAGTTCTGGGATCCTGGCTTTGACCTGGTCCAGCCCCTGCCATTGCAGCCATCTGGGGAGTGAACCAGCGGATGGAAGATCTCTCTCTCTCTCTCTCTCTCTCTCTCTCTCTCCTCTCCCTACGTGTATGTGTCACTCTGCCTTTCTGATAACTAAAAATTATCTTTTTAAAGTGACACGGGCTCAGTCTTGCCCCCGCCGCTGGTTGGGATGTTGTCAGAACTGAGCTCCCCACACAGAGCACCGCCTCTCCGAAGAGCAGGGCTCGCTCGTGAGATGAAAGGTGGGCACGTCCCCACGCTTCTCCCTCTTCCTCCTCAGGGCATCCTGGAGCGCCTGGACAGCGGGGAGGTCATCGTGGGAGATGGCAGCTTCCTGATAACGCTGGAGAAGCGGGGCTACGTGAAGGTCGGGCTCTGGACGCCCGAGGCCGTGGTAGAGCACCCGAGTGCAGGTCAGTGCCCCGGCCCAGGGCCCTAGCTCCTGCTGCTCCCCAACACCTGCGCCAAAAGCAAGAAATGACAGGGTCTCTTCCCCTGCCATACGTGGTGTGGGGACAGCGGTGGGGGCACTGGCGCCACTCTCCCCTGACCCCTGCACACACACACACATGCACACACACACACACTCGCCTGCACGTCCACGCCCTGACAGCCTCTCCAGGAATGGCCACCTTGTGATGGCCGCACTGTCACCTGCAGGCCCCAGAACCAGCTCACTGGTCACCACCACTCTGCAGGCCCACTGCCAGGGAGCCCTGCTGGGGTGTGAGAGCAGAGGCAGAGCCAGGCCCCCGTCCTCCTGCTGGGAAGTCAGATGGTGATGGGACCGGGTAGCCCTGTAGGACGGGAACTGCTCTTCTCCACTGGTCTGCTGTGCTTGGTCCCCTGCCACTTCAGCCAACGCTGAATGCCCAAGGCAGCATCCACACTGCCAGGGAGCTCACCCTGACTCAATGCCCAAATGCCTGGGGTCAGACAGGCAGGTCCTGCCTCTGCTCTTCCCCGCACAGCCCCATGCACCCCTACACACCCCTACATACCACTATGCAACCCTACACACCCCTACATAACCCTACCTACCACTATACACCCCTACACAGCCCTGTGCACCCCACACACTCCTATGTACCCCTACACAACCTTACATACCATATACATCCCTGCACACCCCTATGTACTCCTTTGCACTCATACACACCCCTATTTACTCTTACATACCCCTACACAATCTTACACACCCCTACAAACTGTACCCACACCTGGACATTTCTACACAAGCTTACACACCACCACACACCCTAGCGAACCTTAGATACTCCTATACATCCCTACCCATCCTTACACAACCATATGCACCCCACATACCCCATGCAAGCTTACACACCCCTACACAACTGTATGCACCCCTACATGCCCCAATACACCCCTACACACCCCAACATACCCCTACACATTCCTACAAATCCCTACGTATTCCTACACATCACTATGCACCCTACACACCCCTATGCACCCCTACACACCTCTACATGCCCTTATGCATCCCTACCACCCCATGCAGCTGTACACACCTCTACACAACCTTACACACCACCACACACCCCTACTGAACCTTACATACTCCTATGCAACCTCTGACACTGTTCACGCTAAGTGCCCGTGTATCTAACACTCCTGCGTTCCTCCTGGCCTGAATGCCACGACCCCACTCTGGAACCTCCCTGGGCTCTGGGTCGGGAGGGTGGAGGGGCTGCCGCCACGGCCCACACCCCTGGGACCCTGACCTTTCCATCTCCATGTGAAAACCTCTGGCCCGAAGTTCGCCAGCTGCACACGGAGTTCCTGAGAGCCGGGGCCGACGTCATGCAGACGTTCACCTTCTCTGCCAGTGAGGAAACCATGGAAAGCAAGGTGACCGACCGAGTGTCCCCGCGCCCCGCTACACACGGTCGGAAAACCCCGATCCCTTGCCCCGCAGGGCAAGGCCACGGGGAGCGCACCACCTCCCTGGGTGCTGCCTCGTGGAGAGGGGACACACAGAGGGTGCCCTGGGCCTCCTCATCCTCCCCACCCTGCCCCACACCTGCCCTGTCTGCATCTCCACACTACTGTGCCAGTCGCTCGGCTGCCGTGGGCTCTGCTTCTCTGTCTGCAAAGTGAGGTGACGGCAGGGCTGCAGCTCCTCGGGCAGGCGAGGTGAAGGGGGCAGCGTGTGTCCCTGTCGATGCCGTAGCTTCACTCAACCCGGTGAGTGCGTGCCATGTCCCTTGGTTGTAGCCCGCGCACCTGGTGCAGGGCATTCTCTCTGCTAGAGGCTCACGGTCAGGCGTGGGAGGCCGAATCCACAGGGCTGGACACCCACTGGGGAGAGTGCGGTGATGGAACCAGGAGGACCCCAGCCCTGCCGCTCCTCGCCCTGCGGTTCCAGCGCAGTTGCTACCCCCTCATGCCACCCTGCCTCCCTGTTGAGCCCTTGGCACATATCACACCATGCATTCAAATGCCAGCCTCGCCCTCCACCCGCAGTGGGAAGCCGTCAACGCCGCTGCCTGCGACCTCGCCAGGGAGGTGGCCAGCCAAGGCAATGCTCTGGTGGCAGGGGGCATCTGCCAGACCACAGTGTACAGACAGCACAAGGACGAAGCTAGAATCAAGAAGCTTTTTCAACTACAGATAGAGGTATTTGCCAGGAAGAACGTGGACTTCTTGATCGCAGAGGTAAGCCTTGTGGGGGACAGATGGAGCCGGTTTTGACCAGTACCCGTGCCTAGTCTCCAGCGGGCACTGGGCAGCGGCCTGCCCTACGCCCTAGTTCCTCCATTTGGGCGGTCAAGGCCGTTGTACACGAGGTCCTCTGTGAGGTCAAAGGACAGATCTGGGCGGGGGGGAGCTCTGGTTTCCTAAGCCCTGGGTGGCTGCAGCAGCCACTTCTGGGGGCCCTGCCTCCCCTAGGGTGAGAGGAGAGGGACAGTGACCCAGGGAGCAGGAGGCTGTGAGGGAGCAGAGCCCAGGAGGTGGGGGCTGTGAGGCTCCCATGGCCTGCAACAGCACTGGATAGCGAGAAGTGTCCTTACCTGCCCCACCAGCCTTGGTTATTTGCTCAAATGTGGACAGCTCCAGAACAAAGAGACGGGAAGGGGGACGTCCTCTCCTCTCCAGCCCCAAACAGAAGTCCTGTGCCCCATTGCTCAGCGCTGTCCCTGCTGCCTGGGCCAAGCCCTCAACCAGCTCTCATCTGTAGCTGCAGCTCTGAGGGACGTCCAGCCCTGGCTGTCGCAGGCATCTGGGGAGTGAACCAGTGGGTGGAGGAGCTTGCGCTCTCTCTCTGCCTTTCAAATAATTAAATGCATAACATTCTACCCTGAAGAAGGAAGCAGCATCTAGCCTGTGTTGCCCCGCGTCCTCTGGGGACCCAGGACAGCCTGCAGGGCATACGCCCTGGCGGCATCTGCTCTGCGCCGTCCTGTGCCCAGAGGAGAGACACACTGATATCTGCTGACTCTCTGCGTCTCCTAAAGTCAGCTTTTCCCTGGTGGCCTTGGGATTCCGAGGCAGGACCGCAAAGGACACAAACGCCCACGCAAGGCACCCTGTCCACAGCCGGCAAAGCAAGCACAGGGCCTCGGCTGCTCTGTGTCTGCCCCTCCCACCCGGCACAAGCTGAACGTGAGGCAGCTGGAGTGTCCAGCACACAGAAAGACAAACGGCTCTTCTCTGCAGAGGTCACCCAGCGTGGGAAACGAGGCTGAAGTGTATCAGTAAAATTGTCATTCCTTCTAAACAGATTCTCGATTACCCTAAACATCTCTGATTTCTGTTTTTGACAAAAGTCGTCATCTCTCTGAATTCACGATCCCTCGTGAAAACCTCCCGTCGTCGGGGGAGGGATGCACACACGACTCGGAGGCGTCCCTTGTCTGTGGGACAGAGGCTGCTTGCCCAGCAGGGCTCAGCCCCGGCTGCGCGTGGGTCGTTCCGACGACCCTCCTGCAGCGTGTGCTTTCTCCTGTAGTACTTCGAGCATGTCGAAGAAGCCGTGTGGGCTGTGCACGTCCTCCGGGCAGCCGGGAAGCCGGTGGCGGTGACCATGTGCATCGGGCCGGAGGGGGACATGCACGGCGTCAGCCCTGGCGAGTGCGCCGTGCGCCTGGTGCAGGCAGGTAACTCGCACACTTCCTGTGGCCACGCGACACGCCTACTGTGGGAGCCTTTACAAGAAGGAACTAGGATCAGTTGCCTTCTCTGTAGATCTAGGGAGGTGGAGGGGAGAACTAATGGCCAAGCTACACGGTAACTAGTTTTAAAAGCAGCAACAGCTAGCGCCACGCTCAATAGGCTATTCCTCCGCCTGTGGCGCTGACACACCGGGTTCTAGTCCCGGTCGGGGCGCCAGATTCTGTCCCGGTTGCCCCTCTTCCAGGCCAGCTCTCTGCTGTGGCCAGGGAGTGCAGTGGAGGATGGCCCAAGTGCTTGGGCCCTGCACCCCATGGGAGACCAGGAGAAGCACCTGGCTCCTGCCATCGGATCAGCGCGGTGTACAGGCCGCAGTGCGCCGGCCGTGGCAGCCATTGGAGGGTGAACCAACGGCAAAGGAAGACCTTTCTCTCTGTCTCTCTCTCTCACTGTCCACTCTGCCTGTCAATAAATAAATAAATAAATAAATAGCAGCAGCACCAAGGGCTGGGGCTGGGGCTGGGGCTCAGTGGGTTAAGCCATAACCTGCAGTGCCTGCATCCCATATGGCCACTGGTTTGAGTCCCGGCTGCTCCACTTCCGATCCAGCTCCCTGCTAATGCATCTGGGAAAGAAGCAGAGGATGGCCCAAGTGCTTGGGCCCCTGCACCCACATGGGAGACTCAGACGCAGTTCCAGGCTCCTGGCTTAGACCTGGCCCAGACCAGCCTACTATGGCTATTTGGGGGAGTGAACCAGCAGATGGAAGATCTGCCTTTCAAATAACTAAATAAACCTTAAGAAAAAAAAACAGCAAACAAATGACTAAGCCATGGAAGGTCAGAGGTCTTTGTTTGCTTGCAGGGGCCGACATCGTTGGGGTGAACTGCCGCTTCGGGCCCTGGACCAGCCTGGAGACCATGAAACTCATGAAGGAAGGGCTCCGTGCCGCGGGCCTGCGGGCCCACCTCATGGTGCAGGCCCTGGGGTTCCACACGCCAGACTGCGGCAAGGGAGGCTTTGTGGACCTGCCCGAGTACCCCTTCGGTAAGCTGCGGTGTGCACAGGGCCTCCGGTTTCCCGTGACGGAGTTCGTGGTCATCACAGGCCATGGTGCAGGGTTTTCGTGGGAAACTGCCCGAGGCAGGAGCCTCGTGTGGCCACCAGAGCCAGCTCTGAAAACTCTGTAATTCGTCATCGGCGGGTAGCGGGGGAGCCCAGCAGAGCACCTCTGGACCGTGCCTGAAGTGCCCTCGCTGTGCCTTGCAGGCCTGGAGCCCAGGGTGGCCACCAGGTGGGACATCCACAAGTACGCGCGCGAGGCCTACAACCTGGGCGTCCGCTACATCGGCGGCTGCTGCGGCTTCGAGCCCTACCACATCAGGGCCATCGCCGAGGAGCTGGCGCCCGAGAGGGGCTTCCTGCCCGCGGCGTCGGAAAAGCATGGCAGCTGGGGCAGCGGCCTGGACATGCACACCAAACCCTGGATCCGAGCGCGGTGAGCGCGCGTGCGCCTGGGGAGAGGGCTGCGGGTCGGGAGGGGGGAGCGTGGGCGGGGTCGGGGCTTGGGCGGGGCGGGGCTTGGTGGGAGGGGCGGGTTCTGAGGGGACATGCACACCAAACCCTGGATCTGAGCTGAGCGCGGGTGTGCTGGGGAGAGGGCTGCGGGGGCGTGGCCTGGGCGGGGCGGGGCTTGGTGGGAGTGGTGGGTTCTGAGCTGGATGTGCACACCAAACCCTGGATCAGAGCGGAGCGGGGTGAGCACGCATGTACCCGGGGAGAGGGCTGCGGGGGGTGGGGTGGGCGGGGGCGGGGCAGGGTTGGTGGGAGGGGCGGGTTCGGAGCTGGACAAGCGCACCTAACCTTGGATCAGAGCCCAACAGCAATCTGAAAATTCATTTTTATATTTTCCTTAAATCTCTTTATACCTATTGCGTATGTGCATAGTAATGACATTTCAGAAAGCACAGAGGTATCCAAATGGAAGAGAAGCTTGACCTCCCCATACAACACCACCCCACCCCCACACGGGACAGCAGTGCAGCTCCACGGCGCATGGACTCCTGGACGCTCACAGAAGGCGCGTTCTTGCTCGGTCCCCAGTGGTGGAACAGGCCAGCAATCGGGCCCCCTTCCTTCTTTAACAAATCCAAAAGGCAGAGTTACACAGAGGGAGAGGCAGAAAGAGAGGTCTTCCATCCACTGGTTCACTCCCCCAAGTGGCCACGACAGCCAGGGCTGAGCCAGGCCAAAGCTGGGAGCCAGGAGCTTCTTCCAGGTCTCCCATGTGGGTGCAGGGGTCCAAGCACTTGGGCCATCTTCTGCTGCTTTTCCAGGCCATAGCAGAGAGCTGGATTGGAAGTGGAGAACTGTTGCCCATGTAGGATGCCAGCTTGGTAGGCAGCAGTTTAACCTGCTGCACCACAGCGCTGGCCCCTCCGAGTCCCTTTTAAAAGGGTACAAGGGGCCTGCATGGTGCCACAAGGGACTATACTGTTGCTTGTGACTCCCAAGTCTCATATCAGAGCGCCAGTTCAAGTCCCAGTTACTGTTTCTGATGCAGCTCCCTGCTAATGCATCTGGAAGGCAGCTGGTGACGGCTCAGGAGCTTGGGCCCCTCCCACCCACAGGGAAGACCCAGATGGAGTTCCGAGCCCCTGGCTTTAGCCTGGCCCAGCCCTTCCTGTTGCAGCCATTTGGGGGCTGAGTCTTGGATGGAAGATCTCGCTGTCTGTGTCTCTGTCGCTCCCTCTCTGTGCCTTTCAAATGAATGAATGAGTGACTGAGTTTGTTTTAAAAGAGGGCACTGATCTCTTCACGAGGATCCACCTGTGTGGCCTCAGCACACCCCCTCCGCTGCCCCACAGGCCCCGCCATCACAGAGGGGATTAGGCTCGGCGTGGGACTTCGGGGCAGGCAAGCTTTCAGACGGTGGCACAGAGGTCCGTGTGTGTCACTTGTGCCTTGAGGTCCACCTGCTGTCAGTGGAGATCACTGATGACCCTTCATGAACACTGAGGAACCCAGATCACACCACCTGCGCCCGCTCCCCTCAAATCTGCTTTTCCCAGTTCAGATTCAGGGTGTTTCTGTGTCTTCTGTCACCCGTGTTTTCAAGGTCTAGCTCTTTCCTAATCTGTGAGGCAGGACTGGACCATGGACTCCACCGTGTAGAATAAGAAGCGATGTCCTCTGCTTCTCTCCATTTCTCCGCACTCCCTTCTCTTGTGGACTTGTCCACTTCTCCCTGTCCCAGCACCACGTCTCAGAACCGGCTTGTTCTCCTCTGCAGCTGTAGCTACCTCTCCCAAGCTGTGTCCGTAGGTAGTCAGCAGAGCCCCAGGGTGTCTGCTGTCCCTGTGGAGCTGCTCGGTGGGGACCCCAGCCCCGCCTCCCTGGTCCTGTGGGCAGTGCAGGTCTCCCCCAGTCACTTGCCTTCGCAGTCTCCGTTCTGGGGCTAACAGGGTGAGATCTATGGAAAAGTCACAACTCAGAGCAGGTTCTGAGCATGCTTCTCCCGCTGTCCAGCGGGGCCCCCAGAGAGCCGGTGTGACCCTTCACTCCTTCTTGGGGCTTGCTAGCCACGTCTCTGACCGCCTCACTGCCCGAGTCAGCAAGGGCATGGAAGAGGGAGGCGGCCTCCCTGCGCCCGCAGGTCCCCGAGTGCCGGGCTCCACTCTGGCTCTCCAGCCCCAGGGGGTTTTCTCTGGCTGCTGCTTGCCCTGCACAGCAGGTGTACCCTGGAGGTACCACTTTCACTCTTCCCAGTGAGTCTCTGGCCCTGATCCTGGACACCTGCAGGCCGGCTTTGCTACTCTCTTCAGGCTCCGAGCAGCTCCTCTTGTTGTTCACAAAAACCCCAGAATGTGGCCTGATCCTGCTGCACACCCCTGCTCAGCACCAAAGCAGATTTCCCAGGGTGGGCTTCAGTGAGCCACCAGGCATGGAAGCATCCACAGCGCTGACATTCATATCGTGGCTTCTGCATAAAACTTCCCATGGGATACCCTGTTGTGTGCAGGGCTTTCTGAACATTCACTGCAGAACAAGGCAGTGTGCCTGGGACCATGGGAAAGAGAAAGAATCGAGTTTCACACAGCTGGAGCCCCGGTCCGCAATACCAAAGCATCAAGGTCAAATAGATCCTCTCGGGTTTAATCCGCTGTCCAAATTCATGTCTTCAACTTGCTTCCTACTTGGACCTGCTTTCTTTGTACCTCTGGTTTCCAGCAATGTCAAGTAATATTCCTTTTTCATTGTTGAAAGAAAAGTTGCTATCTGTTACTCAATCATTGTGCTCACTTTGGCAGCACATATACTGAAGTCAATAATTTCATTATTGAAGACATTTTTCTTGTGGCTCCCTGAGTTATGGTTCTGTGTGTCTGATAGCCCACCCCATGGATGGATGGATGGATGGATGGATGGATCATTGATAGACACATACATAGATGATAGAGAGATACAGAGACAGATGATCCATAATTTATAGACTGATTGATACACAGATGATAGAAATATAGATGATACATAGGTGATAGATACATAACTGATAGATTTGTAGATACATAGATGATAGGTGACACAGGCAGATGACAGATGAGAGACACAAATGATAGGTGGATGATAAATAGATGGTAGAAACATAGATGGCAGATTGATAGATACATAGATGATAGACACAAAGGTAGATGATAGATACATAGGTGATAGATACATAATTGATAGATCTGTAGATACATAGATGATACATAACACAGGTAGATGACAGATGAGAGACACAAATAATAGAGAGGTAGATGATAAATACGATAGAAACATAGATGGTAGATTGATAGATACATAGATGATAATACAGATGATAGCAACACAGATAGATAGATAATGATAGATGGACAGATGATTGACAGACACCATCAGTTCAGTAGCATCCCCTCCCATACTCTAGGAAGCAGTCTGACCCGCTGCTTTCTCTCCCTGTGACCAGGGTTTTTATTCATTTCAGTGGGATGTGAAGCAGACTTCCTTTTCAAATTGGAACAACTTCCCTGTTGTAGAATTATTTAGATTGTAGAAGCAGGGAAGATATCATTTAACCAAACCTCTCTTCTGGGAGATTTGGGTACTTATCATTAGAGAAGATGTATTTTATGGGTAATGTGCTTAGAAAATACTAAATCTACATATCATTAGTGAGGAAAACAAACTTTGGTGGTGATTAAAACAGCTTAACTAAATGAGAAATGGCTTATTTTAATTGTCATCCTCTGGGGCCATTCTTCATGAGCCATTGAAGTTAAGACATTATTCTGTCCACTAAAGCAAGACATTCCTTTTGCCCCAAATTCTCAGCACTGCTGACACTCGTGGGGATTCATGATCACACAGAAGCCTGTGTCAGCCTCAGATTTCTAGTATTTCACCATTTCCAGATATTGATTTGTTCACCGTTTTGTAAGTAAAGTGGGGAAAACTCTGACGAGCATTTAACACACAGGTCTGTCACCAGGGTGCTCCTACTCTGTCGAAACATGAGAACCAAACGCTGACAAAGGAATTTATGTTCAGTTCTTTGTTGCTTTTTGACAAACTGCACTTGGTCTTGCTGCATTAAAAACTGCTTTCCTATACTTCTCATTCCATTAAAATATTGAGCCCCGAAGTTTCTGCCAGACATTTCAGAACGAAGTCATTCATAAAGACGTGTAAAAGCGGAGCACACTGCCTTGTTCCCGAGAGGTGGGGTGACACCTCATGATTGCTGTGAGGACAGAGACGTGGGAAAGACCCTTTGAACCGATGGCTGTGCATGTGGCTTTTCTCTATCTTGAAACCAAAGTTCTACTTTGGCTTGATCATCGATCAAGCCTTCAAGTGTACGTGTAGCTTTTAAGTTCATGTGTACACATGAGAGTACTTCAAACTGTTCATGGAAATGCAAGTGGGACGATAAGTTGGGGCAAGCACCCAGCCTAGCAGTTAGGATGCCATGTCCACACTGGGTACCTGGGTTTGACAGCTGGCTCCAGCTTCCTGCTAACGTGGACCCTGAGAGGCAGTGTTGCCGGCTCAAGCACTTGGCTCTCTGCTGCCCATCAGGGAGACTGAATTGAGTGTGGAACTCCTGGCTTCCTCAGCCCCCCAGCTGCAGGCATCTGGGAAGGGAACCAGTGGCTGGGAGTGCTCATTCCCTCACTCACTCCCTCTCTCCCTGCTTTCCCTACCAAGAGAGCAGGAAGAGAGGGAGGGAGAGGGTGCATTTTGATGCAAAGATCTTGGAAATCTCTGCATGGTTTTTTCTTTATATGTACTTTCCGTGAGCTGCTTTCAATAACTCTCCTGTGCATGGATTTCACTTTTTTTTTTTTTTGCACTAAAATCAACTTACCTTTTAATTTCATTCTGTACCAGTTGTTTGAGGTACCTCATATATGACAAAATGGACTTTAAAAATAGGCAAGGGGAATCTAACCCACTACCTGTTTGTGCCAAAAACACAGGGCCAGGCGGGAGTACTGGGAGAACCTGCAGCCAGCCTCGGGCAGGCCCTTCTGTCCTTCTCTGTCCAAGCCGGATGCCTAAGGAGGGGACAGTGACAGCAGAGCAGGAAGAAGCCACCCTCGGCCCTGCTGCCCCGCTCCTCTCTATCTGCAGCCCCACCCCCCAGCCAGCACCTGCACCCTGTGTGGCTGCCCCAGGAACCCTGTCCCACCCTGTGCCAGCCCATGGTCCCTGAATGCAGCCCTGCACTGTTTGAGATCACCACGCACACAGCCACGCTTGTGTTGGAGGGTGAATCTGACGTCGTCATCCGAAATCACTTAGAAACGAACTGAGACCAGGAATCAGTGCACGACCCTGCTGCGCCTGCTCTGTCGGGGCACCCGCGCCCCTGGCTCGGGCAAGAGGCTCGGGCAGAACCGACATGTGGGACCACCCTCCAAAGCGATCCTTCCTGAAGGAGGCCTGCACTCACGGGTGCTAGGTCCCAGCATCCTAGAACTGCATCTCGTGACCACAGATGGCCACGCCAGGAGCTCTGCCGGAACAGGGCCGCCTCAGACGCTTGTACCTTTCCTTCCTTAGCACCCCGCCAGCCTAATCACAGATGTTCACTCACAGATGAGAGGCGTTGATTATTTACAACAGCAAAAGGAGAAAGAAGATCTTAAAGCCAGATCCCACCTGCCCTGCCTGAATCCTTTCTTGGCTTTCACTTCTGTCCTCCTCTGTCCCTGTCTCTGTTATCCACAACAATGTAAGAATGAGCGGCAAATAATAAAGATACAAATAGTGCACTTGTTACACTGCTTCAAACTGTTTTAAATTCCATGGCATTCTTTGTATTAATATTACTCACTAGGTCCTTGTACTTCTCTCATGATTAAGCCACCTTATATGTAATACAGATAATAGGTAAGATTGCAATGACCAGGGCTGGACCGGGCCAAAGCCAGAAGCTTCTTCCAGGTCTCCTACATGGGTGCAGGGACGCCAGCATTTGAGGCAGCTTCCACAGCTTCTCCCAGGCCATTAGCAAGGAGCTGGATCAGAAGTGGAGTAGCTGGGACAGGAACTGGCACCCATGTGGGATGCTGGCATCACAGGCAGCTCCAACCCCTACACCACAGCATCAGCCCAGAGACAGTGTCTCCAACACGGTGGTTCACAGGCAAAGAAACAGCTGTGTAGTGAGGCCAAGTGACTTTTCAGAGGCCACCGCACGTTTAGTGGTGTGGATTAGAACGCACGTGGTCTGGCCCTGGAACCCACGTCCCAGCCACTCTCCGAGTGCAGGTGTATCCGTGGCCGAGCTACAGGGGTTCAGCATCACCTCTCCATCTCAGGAAGCCGTTGCTGTAACCCAGGGCACTGGAATCCCAGCTGTGCTCCCACCGTGCACTGCCCACCCCGGTGGGAGTCCTGGGGGTCGGTCACATCAGGCGCTGATGGGGGGTGGAGCACCCCCGCCTGTAGCCCGCGCCACCTGCAGCAGGGCCACCAGCCTCTGTTTGCAGCTATTGGGGGAAGTCACACCTCACGATCATTTTTCCTTGCTAGGACTGCTCTCACTCTGGGAAGCTTATTCCATGTGTCCGGCCACAACCTCTCCCTGTTGGGCCAGATAATAGACCCTGAACGGCCCTGGAACAAACGCACGGCTTCTCCCACATGCTGCCTCTTCAGACGCTCACAGATCGCCGTTAGGGCTTTCCTAGGCTTGTGCTGCCTCATTCTCTCTAACCTGAAAGGCACAGTGTTTCACCGTGTGCTTTGCCACACACCGCGTGTGTGCTAAGAGACAATCTGAATTTTTCTATTTGTGGAATGAGGGTAACCATGGAACCATCTTTACCCCGGCACCCTGACCACCAGCTGTGATAGCAAGAACCTGGGGAGCAGGGCCCGGAGCGTGGCAGACCCTCGCTCCCTGTTGGTTTCCAATCCCCTCGTCCTCACTGGGGCGCTTACCCGGGCACACCTTGTTGGCAAAGCCTCTGCTTGTGACTTGTGCCTGGTCCTGAGCAGCTCCCTCCAGGAGTGCCCCTGCTCACGCGGTACCTGCCTGCCGAGTGGGTCAAGCGTAAGTGAAGGGGTTGGTGCACAGTGCTGGGAGAGGAGCGGGAGAGCTGCTGTCCCCTGAGTCCCTACCCTGGGCCTGCACCTGCACCAGCTGAGCCCTCCCTGTAGTCTCACACTGCACAGTCTGGAAGCCTGGAGGGGATGGTGTTGTGGCATAGCTGGTAGAGCTGCCACTGGTGATGCTGGCATCCAATGCAAGGGCTGGTTCAAGTCCTGGACACTCCACTTCTGTTCCAGCTCCCTACTAATGGCCTGGGGAAAAGCAGCAGAATATGACCCAAGTGCTTGCCCCTTATGAGATACCCAGATGAAGCTCCTGGTTCCTTGCTTCCACCTGGCCCAGCCCCAGTCATTGTGGCCCCCTGGGAAGTGAACCAGTGCATGGAGGATCTCTCCTTCTCTCTATAACTCTGCCTTCCAAATAAATAAATAAATAAATCTAATAATAATAATGAATGGTATACGTAGGTGGTGTTGCAGTGTTGTTAAATCTAGTTCCATTGCCCCATAAGAAAGGGGAAATCAGCTGAGGTCCATATCAACAGTTCGTTTAGACTTAGAGAAAAAGTAAAGGTGTTCATCAGACTCCCAGATGGACAGCTGTGGTACATACAAACTAAGTGTGTGTTGGAAGGTGCTAGTCCCAGGAGTGGCACGGCCTGAGAGACATGAGTAAGGACAATCATAGGGAAAATGAGTGGGAAAACGACTTGCCGGCCAAGAGTCACGGGGAAGGTGAGACCCGGTGCCACGGTGGCCAGGGCTGCAGGGCGGAGCCCGGGCCAGCCACTGAAAGCTTTGCTCGGGGAGTGCGTTCACAGCCCCAGTGTGCATGCAGCTCTGCTCTGAGGACTCAGACCCGAGCACTATCGATGGGACAAAAGTCGTCTACTTTGTTAAACACACAGGTTCACTCCAGAAGTAGCAAGTGCAATGCCCTGGAGTTGATGTTGACGGGACCAGAGTTGATAGGACTTGCAGCAGAGAGACCCTAGACCCATCAGGTAAAATTTCAAAAGCGAGTTCCTGTCCTGAATGTGCGTAGGTCATGGTTGGGTCACACTTTAAGCAATCATGAAGGTGCACTGAGGGACAGTATTTCGAGCAACACAGCTCCTACCACAACTTGAAAAGTGTGCCCTACGTGAAGTCCAGAGAGTCTGCCCAGTTCCTGTCCTTATTCACCGTGCTCCAGAAATGATATACATGGGGTATTTATGTGATGCTAAGTGTTAGAAAAGCAAAACCAAACTGCTTATTCTGTGCAGATGTGATGGTTTCAGAGCTCGAAATACCACAAGGGGAGAATTCAGTATTGTGTCTAGCTGAAAATGTTTTATACAAAAGTCACTGCTTTTCCATACACACTGACAACTGATTTGAAAGCATACTGAAAAAAAGCGGTCTATTTTACATTTTTACCAAAATGATTACATATCTAGGGAAAGCATTAGTGAGAACCACACAAGAGCCACTGTAGAGACTGCGGGTGCCGCTGAGCAAGACTGAATAACCCTGTGCAGGAAGACAACAGCCGGGCGTCAAGTTGCTCTAACGTGATTGACAGGGTGACGGAATCCAGATGAAAAGCACCATTGGCACTGAGGGGGCGTGGACATGCAGGCGCTGGGGTTCCCGGAAAGCCAGGAAAAAGGAGAGCGAGGAAGGCATGGGCTCAGCAGATGAGTGTGTGTAACAGAGTAACTAAACCACTGCTTACTTGTATAAAAGCTGGTGCAACCGAATACAGTTAATATGTAACAGAGGGGAACCTCAGAGCAGTGAGCAGAAATCCAGTGGTTAATCATCAGGGACAACTGGTCAACCATGTGGGAGTAACAGGGTGCATCTCTTAGAGTAAGTTCCAGGTTGGTCAAAGATTGGGTCATAAATCTATAAAAGAAACCAGTGAATAAATTCTCCCAAATAAACACCACCAATACAAACAACACCAAATACTCCACACAAAGGTCAAGTCAAATGGGAAAATGTGGGTCAGGGCCAGGAGTGGGACTTCCAGTACAGGGGTCTTGAGCTGTGTCAGAGCAGCCTGCCACGCCCTGCACCTGAGTGACTGGTGTTCAGAACTCAGCACCCGGCTGTCTCGGGCTCCCCGGTGTTGGGAGAGGGGGCTCCACCAGCGGGGTCTCCCCAGTCAACACCAGGGCTGTCACGCTCACCCTGCCTGGCCGTCACTGTTTCAGGTGCAGGAGGTAACTCCTTGAATCACCCGCCCCAGGAGCCCCAGGGCAGCTGGTGGCGCTCACAGGGGGGCTGGGTGACGGCTCTGCAGGTGCTGACCCAGAGCAGCAGCAGCTTCGGAACGTTCACACGCTCCCCAAAACGTGCACCCGCAGGGCCCAGCCGTGTCCCGTGGGGATGAGTCCTCAGCTCCCGTGCTCACCTGCACTCCACGCTGCCTCCCCCCTGCCCACCGGAATGTGTCTGCACTCCACACTGCCTCCCCCTGCCCACCGGAATGCGTCTGCACTCCACACTGCCTCCCCCTGCCCACAGAATGCGTCTGCACTCCACGCTGCCTCCCCCCTGCCCACTGGAATGCGTCTGCACTCCACACTGCCTCCCCTCTGCCCACAGAATGCGTCTGCACTCCACACTGCCTCCCCCTGCCCACTGGAATGCGTCTGCACTCCACACTGCCTCCCCCCTGCCCACTGGAATGCATCTGCACTCCACACTGCCTCCCCCCTGCCCACAGAATGAGTCTGCACTCCACACTGCCTCCCCTCTGCCCACTGGAATGTATCTGCACTCCACACTGCCTCCCCTCTGCCCACTGGAATGCATCTGCACTCCACACTGCCTCCCCTCTGCCCACTGGAATGCATCTGCACTCCACACTGCCTCCCCCTGCCCACTGGAATGTGTCTGCACTCCACACTGCCTCCCCCCTGCCCACTGGAATGCATCTGCACTCCACGCTGCCTCCCCCCTGCCCACCGGAATGCATCTGCACTCCACACTGCCTCCCCCTGCCCACAGAATGCGTCTGCACTCCACACTGCCTCCCCCCTGCCCACAGAATGAGTCTGCACTCCACACTGCCTCCCCTCTGCCCACTGAAATGCATCTGCACTCCACACTGCCTCCCCTCTGCCCACTGGAATGCATCTGCACTCCACACTGCCTCCCCTCTGCCCACTGGAATGCATCTGCACTCCACACTGCCTCCCCTCTGCCCACTGGAATGCATCTGCACTCCACACTGCCTCCCCCTGCCCACAGAATGCGTCTGCACTCCACGCTGCCTCCCCCTGCCCACTGGAATGCATCTGCACTCCACACTGCCTCCCCCCTGCCCACCGGAATGCGTCTGCACTCCACACTGCCTCCCCCCTGCCCACCGGAATGCGTCTGCACTCCACACTGCCTCCCCCCTGCCCACCGGAATGCGTCTGCACTCCACACTGCCTCCCCCCTGCCCACTGGAATGCGTCTGCACTCCACACTGCCTCCCCCTGCCCACTGGAATGCGTCTGCACTCCACACTGCCTCCCCCTGCCCACTGGAATGCGTCTGCACTCCACGCTGCCTCCCCCTGCCCACTGGAATGCATCTGCACTCCACACTGCCTCCCCCCTGCCCACAGAATGCGTCTGCACTCCACACTGCCTCCACCTGCCCACTGGAATGCGTCTGCACTCCACACTGCCTCCCCCTGCCCACTGGAATGCATCTGCACTCCACGCTGCCTCCCCCCTGCCCACCGGAATGCGTCTGCACTCCACACTGCCTCCCCCCTGCCCACCGGAATGCGTCTGCACTCCACACTGCCTCCCCCCTGCCCACCGGAATGCGTCTGCACTCCACACTGCCTCCCCCCTGCCCACCGGAATGCGTCTGCACTCCACACTGCCTCCCCCCTGCCCACTGGAATGCGTCTGCACTCCACACTGCCTCCCCCTGCCCACTGGAATGCGTCTGCACTCCACACTGCCTCCCCCTGCCCACTGGAATGCGTCTGCACTCCACGCTGCCTCCCCCTGCCCACTGGAATGCATCTGCACTCCACACTGCCTCCCCCCTGCCCACAGAATGCGTCTGCACTCCACACTGCCTCCACCTGCCCACTGGAATGCGTCTGCACTCCACACTGCCTCCCCCTGCCCACTGGAATGCATCTGCACTCCACGCTGCCTCCCCCCGGCCCACTGGTTTGCGCATATGCCTCTCGCTCTGTTGTCACAGGGACATTGTGCCCACAGCCATGGGAAACAGAGGCCTCTTCCCTCAAAGCGCCCCTACTGGAGGGAGGGAATACCCTTGCTTCGTGTCTTCCCAGGACAAAGTAGCAGGGGATAAGCCCTCCACAGATGAAAGCAGTCCGAGTGCTACCGCCCTACCACAACGGTTTGCGCACCTTGATATACTTGAGAGAATGTCCTTAACTTACAAACTGGGAAATAGATTTCCTTCATCTACTAAATGTGGAAGACAAACAGCACATTCAAACTTAGCCAAATGTACAGCAAACCAATGAGATATTTGCACCTGTCACTCACAAAGACCAGCACTGGCAATCACTGACGTTGTGAGGGGCAGGCACTCTCACGCCTATGTTCTCTGTGGAGGTGAAGACCTGGACAAGCTACTTGGAAAACCAGTGGACCCTTCCTATCAAAATCTAGAATTCACACATCCTTGGACAAGCAAGTTCACTTCTTTTTTTTCTAAAGATTTATTTATTTGAAAGACAGAGTTACAGAGAGGCAGAGGCGGGGGAGAGGGGTCTTCCATCCAAACTGGCGCCTGTATGGGAGTCCAGCACCACTATGCCACAGCACCAGCCTCAGATAATCTTTAAAACAAACAAAAAAAGGAGTCAGCACTAACTTTAGCTATAATGGAGCAGGTTCATTATCTTTGGAGAAAAAGTATAATTTTCCTAAATGTGAATCGCTGTTCATTTTTAAACATTCTAGTATATTAAAGTGAGTTGCTTTGAACGTGAGATTTGCACAGGTTCTGATCTGGCTGAGGGGATAAGTGCGACCCGGCTCTTCCCAGAGGCACAGCAGGTGCCTGTCGGACTGCAGGGCCCTCACAGTGGCAGATGGCCGCCCGTAAACCCTGCGGGGCAGAGGGAGCGGCACAGACCAGCCACAACCTGTGTGGAAGTCCCTGGAAGGGCCCGAGAGGTGTGTGGAAAGTGAGAGCAGAGGTCAGCTGGAGACACAGGTGCCGCTTCCATCGGACAGCGCACACAGAGCCGTAAGCAGGCTTGGGCAACCCGTCTTGGCAGTACAGTCAGCTGCCTAGAAGTTGAGCACTGGCCGTGTTTAATGAACAATGAAGAGGGGTGTGGAGCCGCGCCACGGGGCTTGACATCAGGTGGCTCCATGAAAGGGGCTTGAGAGGAGAGACAGGGCCCGCTGACTGGGGCGTGGCTGCAGCTCCGGCAGATTTCTTACAACCTCCGCCGATTGGTTGGCATGGAAAGGAGGGGAGTGAGGAGACAGGGGGAAAAGGCTATATTTTTAGTGACATGGATCCAGATGAGCAGGGCCCCTCGCTAGAGACTGCAGACGCCTCCTGCCCTGGGTGGTGACTGCTGCCCCTAAGGTTCTTTGCTCTCATGGCCAAGCACACCCAGTCTTTCCTGTCTTCACTCACTCACGTACTCTATATCCAACTCCCCCAGTCACACGTGTTTAGGGCTGGGCCCACAGCGGTCACTGCACCCCTCCTACACCTGCCCGCAGGGCTCTGGATTCAGCATGCATGTGTTCAGTGTGGCTCTATCCATCCCTTGGTCATTCCTGCTTACTTGCCTGGCCCCTACTTAGAAGCACTGGGAAAATATCTCGTTAGTTGTTGGATTTTCAGCCCTGGAAGGTCACAGATCCAAAGAAGGCGACGTGTGGAAAGCAACGGCAGAGCGAGTAAACATGCAGCCCCGCTGAGCCGAGGTGTGCAGCGCTGAGCAAGCACTGTCCTGGCCGCCCTCTCCATCTCGACACGCCACTGTGGAGAACACAGGCGCGGCTTAGGCAACAGCAGCATATGACATGCTGGCTCCAAGAGGCTGGAGCAGGCAGCAGGTGCCAGACCCGCAGGCTGTGCACACACTCGGCTCAGGGCAACCACAGGAAGGCCCAGACTGGAGCAGGCAGGGGAGTTTTTGGGATGGAGGGGCACACTAAACTCCACAAGCAATGGGGAGAGGTGGGGCGCACTGGACTCAGGCTCATGAGCAGTGGGTACAGGTGGAGAGAATCGGACTCAGGCTTAGGACCAGTGAGAACAGGCGCACATTTTAAATGTACCATTGCCATTTCGAAGATGGGAACTCCTTTAAAGTCTGAATAAAGCAAAACCAACACAACCATCTGAACCGATCACGTAGAACACGCGTGTCGGACACACTGTTCCAAACCACTGTCGGCAACAGCAGAGTGGGTCAATCATAGGTTCTGGCTGGAACAGTGGAAAGGCCTGAGCCCACTTGTGGAGGCTGGGCCTTTTCCACTCCGAGGAAGCCTCGCTGGGGCAGCAGCGGGCGGACAGACTTGCACATTCTGATGTCAGGGCCGCCTGTCTTAGTCCGTTCTGAGCTGGTCTCATGAAACACCCGAGGCCAGGCCATCTTGGAAGAACAGAAATCTGCTCTCAAAGTTCTGGAGCCCGGGAAGCCAGACGCTGGGGCTGGCTGCTGCTGCTCCCAGGGTTGTGCCTTGCTGCTGCGTGCTCCAGACGGGGTCCCCGAGCCCCACAGGGCAGGAGGCAGAGGGGCAGGCCGGGCCCACACGCCCTCTGCCGAGCCCTGTGCAGTGCTGCTGATCTGCTCACGAGGCAGATCCTCGCCACAAAACACCCCCTGCCCTGCCCACTGTGGGGTGGGTTCCCAACACGTGGCACCCGCAAACCACAGCACCAGAGGGGATGAGACCCACAGAGACGCGGACCACAACACCCTCACCCCCCTTTATTTTTCTCCAGTACACATTGCTGATCCGTCTCTTCTCCTACATGCACAGAACATAAACAGGACAGAAACCCTGCCCCTCTGCACACTGCAAAGGGCAGCACGGGGCGCATGGCAGGGGTCCACGAGTAGCTGGAGGAGGGAGGGACCTGATGGATCCATCCACATCTTCTACCTGAAGGACCTCTGGACTCAAAAGCTGGTTTTTGATGGCTCTCAGTTCCAGACTAAGATGATCAAGCAGAGAAAGCCAGTGAACGCCTGGTGGGGCCAAGAGAGCCATTCAGCTGGGGGTGCAGAGCAAGTGGCGGGTGACCCTCCCAGCCAGCCCGGAAGCGGCAAGGCGTAGGCGTGGTGTCCCTGCCAGTTAGTAGGGACTGGGGTGAATGAAGCTGTGTGTGTGATGCAGCAGAGCCGGACGAGGCCAGGGGAACGCAGCTGTCTGTGTCTTGCGAGGAGCTGACTGGGAAGAGGACTGGGAGGGAGCACAGGCAGGGCGGGGCTGGTGTGCACAGGCATCGCTGGTGCTAACGGGGATGCTGTTCCCTGCTCCCTGCACAAAACAGCCCAGAGTGGGCACTGAACCAGGCCTGGGGGTGCCACTTCTTAACTTTTGAATTTGGAACCATGTGAATGTCTCACCTAACTGTCATTAAACTAATTAACTTTTGATGAATGGATCTTCTCTGCCTGGTGCCACAGACACCTGTAACAGCCATTTAAAACTATAACTGCAGGTTCCGGCTCCTCAGATCACTTGGTTAATCCTCCACCTGCAGCAACCGCATCCCATATGGGCGCCAGGTTCTAGTCCCGGTTGCTCCTCTTCCAGTCCAGCTCTCTGCTGTGGCCCAGGAAGGCAGTGGAAGATGGCCCAAGCACTTGGGCCCCTGCACCCACATGGGAGACCAGTAAGAGGCACCTGGCTCCTGGCTTCAGATCAGCGCAGCACCGGCCAGAGCAGCTATTTAGGGAGTGAACCAACGGAAGGAAGACCTTTCTCTCTCTCTCTCTCACTGTAACTCTACCTGTCGAAAAATAAATAAATAAAAATAAAACTGCAGTCCTGAAGTGCAGCTTTGACTTTTCTGTCTTATGTTCTGTCTTACGACGATACAGCTGATGTCACAATCAATAACCTCTTGAATTCCATAGGTACAGAATATACAAGCACCTATATAAGGAAATGCACATGTATCTATAAATGGAATACACAATATCTGCATACATGGAGAGAGAAAGAGCGGCTGAACTTATTTTTCAAAATGGATTACTTTACAATAAGGAGTCTACTGGCGTTAGCACCATGCCTAGATCACTGCTAGATCACATGCCTAGATCACCAGTGAAATGAGTGGATTCAGAATCTAGACTGCTTTGTTTTAGCTCATTTCTCTTCATGGGGTCTTTCCCAGAATTCACCGCAGGTCAAAGAGCTGCTTTAGCTTGGTTTCCCTTTAGTTTTCCATTTCTTCCTGAAGTCTAAGATACACCCAGAAAAGTAGACCAGCTGTAAACGTGCCGCCTGGTGGGCACTGGCGCTCACATGTGCTCACGCGTGCTCCCTGCAAGGTAGAGCAGCAGTGTGGTGAGCCTTGTGGTGCAGCGGGTGAAGCCACTGCTTGGGTGCCGGCGCCCACTCTGGAGTTCACGCGGGAGAACCAAGTGGAGCTCCTGGCTCCTGCATTAGCCTGGCCCAGCCCTGGCCCTTGCAGCCTGTTGCAGGGAAGTGAACCAGCAGATGGAAGATCTCTCTCTCTCTCTCTCTCTCTCTCTCTCTCTCTTTGACAACTCTGCCTTTCAAATAATATATAAGTCTTTCAAAAAATAATTTCCTAGGTGATCAAAGGGCTGTGTCCCGGAAACGATGCCTGGGAATGAAATAAAGCCACACACAGCCCACTGGGAAGAAAGGCTGTGGAGAATGAGGATGTCTCTCGCCGGCGCCACGCCCAAAGCCTCTCCCAACCCTCTTCAGAGGACGGTGATGTGCAAGCCAGCAGGACGCGGAAACAGGCAAACAGCACTGCTGTGAGGCAACGTGGGACAGGAGCCGTGGATTCCAACCTAGAAATGCATGCTCCTCTGCGTGGTGCTGGTTGGTGTCTCCCAGACCAGAAGCCACATCGGCACCTGTGGCTGGACTCCCTGCATGCTGGGAGTGCTTCCTCCATGCCCCCAGCTCTCCCACACACCACACATCCACCAACTGCTGCAGACTGTCCCTGCGAGGGCTGGGCAGAGCCACACGGCCCTGTGCTGTGATTCCCAGACCAGGAGCTACACACAGTGGGGCCACACAGACCCCGTGCACCAGCCACCCCCGTCTTTCCCGATCAAAGCGGCAAGCTATCTGTGCTGGTTCATCTCTCAGCAGCTCACAGAGGTGAGGGCAACCAAGGCTCCCCTCCTATTCTAGGAGCTTTTCTTTCTTAGCACACATCTGGAGCAACAGCCAAGCTTCGGAATGACTGGACCACCCTGTGTTCTCGCATTCCAGCGGCGGGGGTGCTGCCCGGGTAGGACTTGCTGTCTTCCCATGAAACGGAGGTGATGCCACATCCCTGGACTGGGCCAGCTGAGTGGGAGCAGCCCTGGGTTGGAAGACGTTATCAAGAGTTTGGGAAGTCATTTAGGAAAGTAGTTCACTGAGGAGCAAATACCAGGTAGCTCTGCAGAGCACGTCTCTGGCTCCACTGGGCCTGGGCTGAAGGCCTCTGCCAGCTCTAAGGCTGGGTCTGGACATGACTGTGCACTTGACCTCTGTGCTCCTCGGTGATGCCCTCAGTGAAGCAGGGCCAGCGTGGTGCTGCAGTGAGCTGAGCTGCTGCCTGCAGTGCCGGCATCCAAAATCAGAGCTCTGTCTCCCATCGAGTGTCCTGCTAACGTGCCTGGGAAGGCAGCAGGAGACAGCAATGCCACCCGCACAGGAGATGAGATGGAGCCCGAGCTCCTGCCTGTTGCAGCCATTTCAGAACTGAACGAGAAGATGGCCGATCTGTCTCTGTCTCTGTCTCTCACTATCATCACTCCGACTTTCAAATAAACAAACAAATCATAAGAAGTCAGGATGGCAAAGCCCCTAGGTCTCAGGGTTATGGTGAGGGCCACACAGGGCCCACAAGGCACTCAGCACAGCTCACTCCACACAATGCATGCTCGTAAAGTAACAGCTGTCTTTGTAAATGACAGCAGCAAAAGGACACATGACATTCATTGGTCGTGGTGCTAACCTGAGAGTACTGGAGAAATGGGTGTAGAGTGGTTGTGGTGTTAACCTGGGGAGTGCTGGTGAAATGAGTGTTGAGTGGTTGTGGTATTAACCTGGGGAGTACTGGTGAACTGGGTGTGCAATGGTCATGGTGGTACTAACCTGGGGAGTACTGGAGAAATGGGTATTTGACTGGTTGCATGTTAACCTGGGGAGTACTGGTGAACTGGGTGTTGAGTGGAAGTGGTGCTAACCTGGGGAATACTGGTGAACTGGGTGTTCAGTGGCCCTGGTGCTACCCTGGGGAGTACTGGAGAAATGGGTGTAGAGTGGTCGTGGTGTTAGCCTGGGGAGTACTGGTGAAATGGGTGTTAACTGCTCATGGTGTCAACCTGGGAGTACTGGAGAAATGGGTGTTGAGTGGTCATGGTGCTAACATGGGGAGTACTGGTGAAATGGGTGTGGAGTGGTCATGGTGTTAGCCTGGGAGTAATGGTTAATTGGGTGTTGAGTGGTCATGGTGCTAACCTGTGGAGTACTGGTGAAGTGGGTGTTGAGTGGTCATGGTGCTAACCTGTGGAGTACTGGTGAAGTGGGTGTTGAGTGGTCATGGTGCTAACCTGTGGAGTACTGGTGAACTGGGTGTGGAGTGGTCGTGGTGCTAACCTGGGCAGTACTGGTGAACTGGGTGTGGAGTGGTCGTGGTGCTAACCTGGGCAGTACTGGTGTAGTGGGTGTGGAGTGGTCACAGTGCTAACCTGGGCAGTGCTGGAGTAGTGGGTGTGGAGTGGTCGTGGTGCTAACCTGGGCAGTGCTGGAGAAAGCATCAAAGGGAGAGGCTGAAGAGATAGGGGAAGTTTGGAGAGGGACTCGGATCAGTTATGATGCTGGGAGGGGTCCTGGGGAACGGGGTTGCAGGACTCACAGCTGCACTGGCGGGAGGGCTCCCTGATCGCAAGCCTGAGGGGCGCATTTGTACCCATGATGGGAGGAAGCCCCGAGCATCCAGCAAAAATAAAACCTCCCAGCGTGCTGTCTCCAGGCACTCAGGAATTAAAGTGGAGCTGGAGACGGGAACGCAGCCAGAGGCCCCTCGGAGGCAGGCTGCTGCAGAGGAGCTCGCTGACCGCAGGCGGTTGGTGCTGCACGTCCACGCCGAGTCCATTGCAAAAGCAATCTGTCCCTGCCTTCACTTACGAAGACACAAGGCTCTTCCGAGGGAAAGGGTGCATGGTGTGGCTGGTGTGCCAGGTGCGCTGGGGTGCATGCATGTGCCTGACGCTGTGGTGGGGGGCGGGAGGAAGACAGGGGAGCCGCGCTGGGCACTCAGGAGGCGCCCTTGGGGACAGGTGTGCCCACCGTTCCTGCAGTGTGGTCCCAGGTGGAGACAACACAAAGCACCTGAGGTCTGTGGCAGCAGACACGTCAAACCTTCTGGTCTTGATCTATTTGAGAGGCACACATTCTGGGCATCCCCAAATATATCCATTTACAACCAAGGTTGACAGCCCAATGCCTGCAAAGCGAGGAAAGTGTGTGAAGGAGAGCAGGGCGGCCAGAGGGGTGTGGCACCGACTTCCAGGCGGGAAGGACCGCGCTCCACACACAGCTTCCCAAACACATTCGCTTGGCCAAAGGGAACATACGGGTAGCTGCATCTCCCTGTAGCCAGCGTGCACACAGAGTAGACACGGACGCACCTCAGTGGTCCCAGGCCAACTGCCCCAGTTTTGGTCTCAACAGATCCAGGAGAAACCAGCTGCATTTTAGAGACCTCGATGGAACAGCAAGTGAAAAGTCCCTATATTTTCCCATCTACACGTTGATACAAACAACAATTTAGCCCTTAGACGTCTTTGGCCCCAGTGAAAGGAGGGAGGTCTCTCAACTCCAGCACCAGAACTGTTTGAAATGTTTAATGGTGCTTATGAAATGTTTGTTGAATGAAAAAATAAGGGTTTAAGTAGAGCAAAGCAGTAACTGGAGGAAAAACAACCTCCTCCCAGGTTACAAAACCAAGGGGTGGCCCCCGAGTGCTAACCCTCCTCTTCCCCTTTGAGATTTACTTTCAACACCAAGTCTCTCTTACCAGGTCAAGGACTCTGGGAGGACGCCCTCCTCCCGTGGCTGTGCAGAGATCAGAGAACATGGCAGTGTCCCAGGATCTGCTGCTTGCAAAGCATTCATACGGACTTGGTCCTTTGGGACCAGGACAAGGACCTGCAGGGCTCCTGACAGAGGGTGGGGGGGGGGAGTGACCTACTTCTGGAGTCGAGAGGAGAAAACATTTGGCTGGTGCCGAATGATGAGCCGTGGTGGTCATTACCCACCACGGAAGCAGCAGGTGAATAACTTCTTTGTAAAAGGACCCAGAGCGGGAAGGAGGAAGTCAGAGATGGAGGCTGGGCCTCCGCAGCTGCCCAGCGACCATCCTGGGCAACCTCCGAGCACTCAGGAGCCTGCACTCACACAAACGCTCACACTCCTGCATGCCCCTCACATGGGCGCAGCACTCCAGGGCAAGCTACGTCCAGGGACAGGACTCGACTGGCAGCAGCTGTGAACTTTTCAAATGTTAGCCTGGGTCTGTAATACATGTTTTTAAACCTAAGGCTACCAGTTTAAAATCTCTCCTATGTGTTGCTGAATTTGGGGGGAGCTGGAAACTGAGTGTCTGAATTCAGCCTCTCCCCGCAGAGTCCGGACACTGGCCCCTAGTCCCAGTCCCCATCACTGTCGCAGTACTCACGAGGCAAACACCATGACCACTCAACCCCCATCACCAGCACTCCCCAGGTTAACACTATGACTGCTGAACACCCAGTTCACCAGTACTGCCCAGGTTAACACCACGACCACTCAACACCCAGTCCACCAGTACTCCCCAGGTTAGCACCACGACCACTCCACACCCAGTTCACCAGTACTCCCCAGGTTAACACCACGACCACTCAACACCCAGTTCACCAGTACTCCACAGGTTAGCACCACGACCACTCAACACCCAGTTCACCAGTACTCCACAAGTTAACACCACGACCACTCAACCCCCATCACCAGCACTCCCCAGGTTAACACTATGACTACTGAGCACCCAGTTCACCAGTACTGCCCAGGTTAACACCACGACCACTCAACACCCATTTCTCCAGTACTCCCCAGGTTAACACACAACCATTCAAACACCCACTTCACCAGTACTCCACAGGTTAACACCACAACCACTCAACACCCACTTTACCAGTACTCCACAAGTTAACACCACGACCACTCAACACCCATTTCACCAGTACTCCACAAGTTAATACCACGACCACTCAACACCCATTTCACCAGTACTTACCAGGCTAACACTATGACTACTGAACATTTATTTCACCAGTACTTACGGGTCAACACCACAACTGCTCAACACCCATTTCTCCAGTACTCCCCAGGCTAACACCACGACCACTCAACACCCATTTCTCCAGTACTCCCCAGGTTAACACCACGACCACTCCACACCCATTTCTCCAGTACTCCCCAGGTCAACGCTATGACCACTCCACACCCAGTTCACCAGTACTCCCCAGGTTAACACCATAGCGCTCAACGCCCATTTCCCCAGTACTCCCCAGGTTAACACACAGCCAGTCAACACCTATTTCACCAGCACTCCCCAGGTTAACACACAACCAGTCAACACCCATTTCACCAGTACTCACCAGGTTAACACCATAAGCTGTCAACACCCATTTCTCCAGTCCTCGCCAGGTTAACACACAACCAGTCAACATGATAACTGAACTGTGCCTTCATGGTGGAAATCCAGCCACTGGGGCGGATGGCGCAACCTCATGCCTAGTTCCAGCTGACCCCAGGTCTCTGCTGGCGATGGGGGTAGGTGAATCGAAGGTCTCCCCTCCCCCTGCTCTCTCTTGTTTTCAGATTTAAACTTGAGTCACTTATCAGAAGCAAAAGGACTATGTCTGCCTCATGCATTGCATCTCAGGTTCACATCCCGTTAGCCATCATATCTCTTTTATTTATTTGACAGGTAGAGTTATAGAGCCATCATATCTTTTTAATTTACCATTTGGGGGCAATTTCTCTCTCTCCAGGTTTCTCAGGTGCTTTTATTTGGGTAAAAGATTCCAAATTCTGTTTCAGACGTTTCAGCTGTTCTATAAGCTATTTATGGTCATGGCATACTTTAAAAAAAAAAAAGAGGGTGTTTTTATTATTTAAAATGAATGCATTTTCGTTGTAAAAATATATTTGGAAAATACAGTAACACACAACCGCTGTGGCCGTCGGATTTCTTTCCCAGCGCCTCCGGTGCCCGCGGGGTTTCACACGCAGCCCTTGTCCACACCCAGAACGCTAGTGGCACACCGCAAAGGGCTCCTTGAGAAGTCAGAGCGTTTCGCGGGGTTCAGGGTACAGCTGGGTCCGGACCCCCCTGCTGAGCTCCCCTAAAGGCGGCCCTGGCCTTTGACAGGTGCTTGGCCGGCCTTGGGCAGCATTCCTAAGGACCTGGCCTGGGCGTGATCCCGGGTCGGGGTCGAAGGCTGGAGGGCCAGGGCGCGGGTGCGTTGGAGACCCGAGTGACCTACCAAGCCAGCGGCTGCCCTGCTTTTGTTTATTCTGCGCCCGGCACCCCCGCCCCCCCGCCCGCCTGTAGAGCGACCCCGCCTCCTCCACGGGGCGCAGGGCGGGTCTGCGGCCCGGGGCGCCCTGCCCGAGCTCCGCGGATAAAGACGCTGCCGGCCAGCAAGGCACAGCAAGGGCTCACCGCGACAGTCGCAGGGCACCGCACACGACTCCCCACATCACGAGGATGGCACCCGTCGAGGGCAAAAAGGCCAAAAGGGTGAGTCCGAGGGAGCCTTGGGAGCCAGGTGCAGGCTTGGAGCAGCTCGGGCGCCCAGGGCTTCTCGGCGGGACCCCGAGACCTGAGCGCCGGCACTCCTGCGCCGTGCCCAGGGCATGCATGCCCCGAGGCCCCTCGCCACCCAGCCCCCAGCTCGCTTGGGACAGTGCGGCGCCCAGTCTCCACCAAGGGGGCCCGGGCGCCCGGCGTCTTGAGCAGACCGTCCCGAGAGCACCTGCGCCCAGCCTGCGGCGCTGCCCGCTGTGGGTAGGGGGTTCGGGCGCACTGTGGTGTCAGCCGTGGCCGGAACGCGCAGAGACGTCTAGGGTGAAATGGGCAGAGCCGCTGTGAGGTTCAGGAGAAGGGCTGCTAAGGAGAAGAAAAACACGCACACCCAGACCAGACGGCGCGGGTTCTGTTGGGGAGCGCACGCGGGGATGGGGCAGGGGGGCGGGGACAAAGAGGAGGATGGGTCTGGCCTCGGTGGCCTCCCTGCCCCCTCCAGGAAGTCAGAGAGCACCTGGCACCTGGAGGAAGCTCCTGGCTCCTGGCTTCAGCCTGGCCCAGCCCCAGCCATTGCGGCCATCGGGGGAGTGAACCAGAGGATGGAAGACCTCTGCCTCAAAAATTAAAAACTATATGTATATTTTAAAATTAAATATATATATATATATTTTAAAAACAAGCATATGCGCTGACGCGTAGATGCAAGGCTTTACTACACAACAGCTGCTCTCCTGCAGGTGGCGCTGCACACACAACCCTGCCCCAGTGTCCATCCAAGGGCAGGGCACCGCCCCCTGCATGTGCACAGCAACCCGCCAATTATCATTATAAATACATTTTTAAGGAAAAATGTACACCCATTTTTTTCCTGAGAATTAGGACTGTACTAAAATGGGAAACTGTCTTTTTGCCCCCTCTGGGATCCCAGGGCATCCTGGAACGGTTAAACGCCGGCGAGGTTGTGATCGGAGATGGAGGCTTTGTCTTTGCGCTGGAGAAGAGGGGCTACGTGAAGGCGGGGCCCTGGACCCCGGAAGCTGCCGTGGAGCACCCAGAGGCAGGTGGGTATGGCGTCAGCTCCACGTTCTCAAGAGCTGTATGCGGGCTGAGCCCAGGCACGCAAGGGCTCACACACAGGGCGGCCGCAGGCCCCGGCCCCAACCCCTCTAGGCGGGTGGAGACCCTGGCTATGGCCTCCCCCTCTGCCCCACCCTCTCCCCAGCCCAGGTGACTTCCAGGTCCATTCCGACGAGGCATCCAGCGCTTCATTCTGAACTCATATCCAAAGAGCTCCCCCTCTCCTCCCCAGCACCCCGCTCCCTGGCCACACCTGCTGTCCCCTTTCCATGCCAGTGCAGTGTCCATGGCCCATTCTCCCCCAGAGCCACCCTGGCCCTCACCCACGCAGGGCTCCACACACCATATCATAACCATGCTTGCAGATAAGCCCTCCACGTTGTGCTAGCCTCACTCTACTTGTTTCCAAGTTTTTATTTATTCTCTTATACTTGAAAGGCAGAGAGACTGATGGAGATCTCTGCCGCTTCACTATCCAAATGCCCACCACAGCCAGGGCAAGGCCAACCTGAAGCCAGGACCAGGAACTCCATCCAGGTCCCCCGTGTGGATGGCAGGAACCCAAGTACTTGGGCCATCACCTGCTGCCTCCTTGGCACATTTGCAAAGCTGCATCGAAAGTGCCAAATAGCTGGGACTCAAACCAGGCGACTTACCCTGCCACTGCACAAGGCCTGCTGTGCTTCTGCACCTGTCCTCACATCCCTTGTCGCTTTGTGACCATGAATCTGCGCTGGCCAGGGAGGGAGTAGGGGGTGGGGTGGGGGATCCTGACGATGTCTCCTCCGACAGAGGCCTCCTCATGTCCCCTGGCAAGGGGCAGGAGTGGCCCTGTCTACAGCCCCCAGGGTCCATGGGGCCCTGGTCTTCCAGGTGCCGGAAGGAGCCTGCCTGTGTGTCTCTGCCCCTACTCACAGGTGCCGCATCTAACAAATCAGACTTTGCAAAGCAGCCTGGCTTGGCAGAGGCTCTGCCTCTCGGCGGCTCTGCTCCTGCCCAGCTTGGCCCTGGGCTGCTCTCCGGCTTTGCCTGCTGTGTAGCCACAGGGAGTGCGCCCCTTTGGTGCCATACAAGAGACCCCGGGACTTTCACCCTGCAGTGCATTCTCCCGAGCATGGGTGCCCAGCGACAGCCCCCAGGATGACTGCTTCCCCAGCCCATCCTGCCTTGCTTGCCTCTGAGAGCCGGCACCTACTGGTACCCACTGCACCTGCTAGTGCCTCCCCTTCTGGGCAGCCAGCCCAGCTCAGCACGGTGAACTCTGTCAAGGGGGCAGGCGCAGAGTTGCAACGCTCCCCTGAGGCCAGCAGCGGGCACTCCTGCCTAAGGGCCCCTTGAGCGGCTTCCTGAGGCAGCCCCAGCTCCAAGTGCTGCAGGCCAGGTGCTCAGGAGGTGGACTGAGTGGGGCACTTCTGGCCAGCAGTTGTGCCCCGGGGGTGCCCTTCAGAGACTGCCCTTGAGGGGGAAGCAGAGCAAGGCTGTCCTGAGGCTAACCGAGGCCTCAGCCAAGCCTCCAGGAACTCCGGAGCTGGACTGCAGAGTTACCACAAATTGAGGTGAGGCACCAGGACCCTGTGTCGGCCCAGCACTCCACCCCTCACCAGGCCGGCTGAGCGTGGCCAGGCCTGTTAGGGTGCTGGGAGGACTAAGTAAGTTACAGGAGGGTCTTAAGACAGTTCATGGGAAATGCATATTATCAAAAAACTCTGCATGGATTTCAATTTTTTGGTACCACATTTAGCTTTTAATTACAATTTCCAAGAACTTTTTGAAGTACTGAGCGTTTAAAAAAGCGCCTGGATGTTTTTGGCACTGTGTACTTTGCCATTGAGCCTGCTGGTTGTTGTTCCTGACGGTGCCCTTGGTGGTGGGTGGGCTTCTGTGGAGGGTGTGCAGAAGTGCCAACAGTCGGCCCCTCCATCCCCCCCCCCCCAAGCAAGCGGCTATGAGGCCCAGCAGAGCTGCACAAGGCTTACCTCCTCACAGACACAGGGAAAATGCCGCACCCCTCCAAACACAGATGAAACTTGCTCAGACTGTAGTCTCCCCAGCAGTTTGTTAGAAATGACAAACTGGGCAAACGTTGGGATCACTGGTCAAGATGGCCACTTCCCATGTCAGCGACCGTGAGAGCACATCCCAGCTCTGGCTGCCGACTCCACTTTTCTGCTAAGGCACAGCCTGGGAGGCAGTGCTGATGGCTCAGGTCGCTGGGTCCTGCCACTTACGTAGGAGACCCGGATGGAGTTCCCAGCTCCTGGCTCTAGCCCGGCCTAGCCCCAGCCTTTGCAGGCACTGGAGGAGTTAAGCAGCAAATGGCAGCTCTCTCTTACAGGACACTTTAGAATGAGATTCCCGGGCTGCCCGGCGGAGGCTGGGTCTAGTGTGTCTGAGGGGGAGCCCAGGAACCCACAGCACCGTCACTGCTCGGTGGCCGTGGAACGAATGAACCACGCATTGAGAAGCACTGCTTTAAAGGAATGCACTGGAACGAGCCATCAGGAACCAGAGGGACATCGCAAACCCACCTGTGGTTTTCCACTTAGGCGCTGCCTGCCAGGCTACACTCAGAATAAAGCATTTCTTGGGCACAACTAACGTTAAAGATGAGATTCCTTGGCCCAGACTCTGCCATGGAGACAAGATAAGATTTTGACCGAAGCCTCAAGTTTGTTTTGTAAGTCACTCTTGTTCCACAGAGTGCCGTGCCGCAGGGCCTGCTGTCAGGCTCCTGCACGCTGTTCAAGCAGAGACAGGCGGCCACCTTGCCCCACACTGAGGCCCGCGCCACCAGACCTGCCCTCTGGCTACACCAGGCTGATCACAGCCTCCCTCCTTGGTTCACCCCAGGCTGGTCTCCATTCGTCCTCCGCTCCCAGCAACCTCTCCCCATCCCCAACCCCTCTGGGCTCCAGGACTGGCCACCAGTGACCTCCCCCATGGCCCTCGGTCCTGCCTCAGTGCCTGCGCTCACACGGGTCCCTCTGCGAGGAGCACCGTGCCCTGGCTGGCAGACACCGTGCCTGCTGGTCTGTGGGGTAGCCCTAGTCACTCTGTACCTCCCTGTGCTGTCTCCCCGCAGTGCGCCAGCTGCACCGTGAGTTCCTGCGGGCGGGCTCCAATGTCATGCAGACCTTCACCTTCTACGCGAGCGAGGACAAGCTGGAGAACAGGGGCAACTACGTGGCCGAGAAGCTGTCGGTGAGTGGGACGGCACACGGGGGAGAGGCACGCCGTCTCTGCAGACCACGGGAAGGCGGCTCAAGAAGCACCTCCAGAAGGGGGCGTTTGCCATCAGTGGTACCCCCGTCCCTGGGGGAGGGTGTGAGCAACGTGCCCCCTCTCAAGTGCTTCCAGCCCTGGGGTCTCAGGGAGGGCAGGGAGCTCAGAGGCACCCGGGGGTGGTAAGCTGCTGACCCAGCTGCCATCCTCTGAGAGGCAGGGCAAACCCCCACCCATCAGGGCTGGGACCCTTCGCCCCGACCTGACAGACAGTGCTCCAGATGCCTGGTCTGTGCCGCCGTGGGGGCTGGGTTTGGGGTTTACCGTTGTTTTAGGGTAAGGGTCCACTTTTAGTGTCTAAATCATTAGGACAGACCTGACTGGTTATGCATCTATCAGCTGATTGAGAAACTACACAACAACAAAAGGCCGAGTGCTCTGTGATCTAACTGAACTGTACATATTTTTAACCATACAAGCAAGCCCTCCTCTTCCTCTTCATCCAACAGTCTGCTGGGCAGTCCTCCAAGTCCGGCCCAGGCATGAAGATGGCAGACTAGACCCTTTAAGTGAGACTCTTGCCCTCTCACAGGTCTTGGGTGTCACGTTGCATCCTAAATGCTGCCCTGAGATTTAGTCGCTGTGCTTAGGATCAGCACTGTCACCGCAAACTTCTCAGCTGGTAGAGCACAGACCTACCCACAACCATCACTTTCTGGCATAAAAACACAACTGAGACCAGGGCATGTGACCCTTTCTTTAACTTGATGTGAACGCGTAGATGCCTGGTGTCCCCCGTCCCCCCATTTCAGGGGCAGAAAGTCAACGAGGCTGCCTGTGACATCGCACGGCAAGTGGCCGATGAGGGCGACGCTTTGGTGGCAGGAGGCGTGAGCCAGACCCCATCCTACCTCAGCTGCAAGAGCGAAGCTGAAGTGAAAAGCATCTTCCAGCAACAGCTGGCGATCTTCATGAAGAAGAACGTGGACTTCCTGATTGCCGAGGTGAGCGAGGCCACGGTCAAAAATGACTCAAGCACAGGGGTGCACGGCCTTGCCTGTGCGGCTGAGAGGGCATGGGGCTGGGCGCCAGTCAGGACCAGCAATATTAGCCTTCGAAATCTTTCCGGGGAGACCTAGCACTGTGGCACTGTGGCACAGTGGGTTAAGCTACGGCCTGCAGCGCCAGCATCCCATATGGGTGCCAGTTTGAATTCTAGCTGCTCCACTTCCTGCCCAGCTCCCTGCTAATGCTCCTGGGAAAGCAGCAGAAGATGAATGAGTAAATGCTTAGGTCCCTGCTACTCAAGTGGGAGACCCGGATGGAGCCCCAGGCTCCTGGCTTTGGTTTGGTCTAACCCCAGTTGTTGCTAGCATTTGGAGAGTGAACCAGTGGATGAAGCATCTGTGTGTGTGTGTGTACGCGTGTGAAAACTACTTTTCAAATAAAATCTTTTTAAAAAATTTTTTTTCTCCCTGGGGCTTTGGCTAAACTTAAGTCAATCTAATGAAGTCCTTTGCGAATTCTGGACTGAAATTCCCGCTAGCAAATCACCCCTTGTATAGAAACTGCTCGCGAGTGGCAGCCCGGTTAGCGAAGCTTGAAGTTGCTGGCCACGCGGGCGGCCCCACCAGGACGAGGACTCACGGTGCCCTCCCCGGTTTCAGTATTTCGAGCACGTTGAAGAGGCCGTGTGGGCAGTGGAGACCTTGAAAACGTCCGGCAAGCCGGTGGCGGCGACCATGTGCATCGGGCCCGAGGGCGACCTGCACGGCGTGCCCCCCGGCGAGTGTGCCGTGCGCCTGGTGAAAGCAGGTGAGGGCGGCGCCCGCGGGCTCCTGGTGGGCAGGGCTCTCAGGGTGGCACAGGCGCGTCCCCGAGTGGTCACCTGTACTGGGGTACCAGGTCCAGCAGAGGGGCAGGATTCTCAGGGTGGCACAGGCGCGTCCCCGAGTGGTCACTGTACCAGGGGTACCAGGTCCAGCAGAGGAAAGTGGGAAAACAAGCGCCCCACTTTCGAGAGGGGCAGCCAGATCCACACAGCAGGCTCAGCCTGAGACCAGAAAAATATTCTGGAAAGTTGAAAGAGGCAGTAGAACGTGAGACATTTTACTTTAAACTTGGCTCCAGTGGAGGCAATGGAGCATCAGTAACTTTAGTTAGCTGGCCTCTCCGTCAGTTTTTCTACTCTCACAAATTATGAGTATGCTTTACTTTTTGTAATTCATATAGAAAATTTAAAAAAAAAAACACCTTTGATAGGAAATACAGACCAACAGATAAGTCTTTGGTGGAATTTCCATTCCCAGTGCTG
Organism: Oryctolagus cuniculus; assembly: GCF_964237555.1. Lineage (NCBI taxonomy): Eukaryota > Metazoa > Chordata > Mammalia > Lagomorpha > Leporidae > Oryctolagus > Oryctolagus cuniculus. The sequence goes on from NC_091445.1 coordinate 2,937,794, forward strand.
GGTTTCATTTCGATCAGAAGACACTCAGGGAGCATTTTCTAAGGTGCCTCACTTCGAACCCCAAGGAATCCCGCAGTGCTGGTGGACGGGCCAGGCTCACCCATGAAACAGAGAATCTGTGACCGAATGCTGTTCAACGTCTGATTCCTGCCCAGAACCCGACTTTTCACACAAGCCCCTTGGCATCCAGGAGGCTGGATGTCTAGACCTAGGAACAAGACCGTACAATCCCAACTCTTGACAGGAAGTGTAAAACCAGGGCAAAAGCAATGAGCTCGCATCAGACAAGGGCTCCTAGGGGTATTAGAGAGAGAGAGCTGGAGGGTGTGAGAGAGAGCTGGGGGTGTTAGAGCTGGGGGTGTTAGAGAGAGAGCTGAGGGGTGTTAGAGAGAGCTAGGGGATGTTAGAGAGAGCTGGGAGACGGGGGCCACTGGTGAGCCTACAGCTCCAAGCCCTGGGACTGAAACAGAAGTGGATAAGCAAAGACGACAGAGCCCCAGACACTTCAGGGTTCCCACTCAGCCTTGCAAAGTCTGCCCGGGAGGAGGTAGCAACACCCTGAGGGCGTGGGTGCCTCAGGAGCCAGGAGGAGCAGGTGGAGAAGGAAGCCGTCACTGGTCACTGGGCTGAGTGCTGCTGCACGTTCAGCGAGGCTGGGAAAGAGACACAGTGCTGGACCTGGCAAGACTGAGGCCATCGCTGACCAGGTCAAAGGCTACTGCAGAGAAACTGTGGGGAGTCAGGCCCCCGGGAGCAAGCATGGGAGCAAACTGCGATGCAGCCCCGTGGGGACCACCGAGATGCCCACCACCGAATGCTGGGCGCCACTGGGTTGCGACATTGGCTGCTCCTGGAATCTAACATTGAGTCACTCTCGTTGCATCCAGAAACATTGTCACCTGGCCTGTTTCTTGGTGTCTCCAGATGCAAGACACAAGATCCTAGGCCATGAGCCCAACAATTATAGTCACTTCTGGAGCGGGAACGCTCCAGGAGTCCTTCAACAGATGAACGAATAAAGGGATCAGACGACGGAAAACTACTCAGGCACAGAAAGGAGCGGAGCTGTCATACGCGCTGCGGCAAGGGAGAACCTCGAAGGCAGCTCACCGGGTGAAGTAAACCAGCCACAAAGGAACAGCATAGAAGTACTCAGAATGAGCAAATCCACAGAGAGAAAGGAGACTACCAGGGGAAGGGGAGAGGGAAATTGGTGATTGCTTAATGGGTACCAAGCTTCTCTTTGGCAGGACGAAAGTTTTTGGAAAACTTGTTGGTGGTGGTTGCACAACACTGAAAACGAAATGCATGCCACTGAACTGTGCACTAAACGTGGTCAGAACAGCCAGCTTTATGGCACACACAATTTCTTTAATTTAAATTTCTTTAATTTCTTTAATTTAAAAAAAGGAAGTTCCCATTCTGAGATGATGAGATAAGAATGAGAGGGTCACGCTGCCTGCGCAAATCTTTCGGAGGAAGACAGTGTGAAAATTGCATCTCACAGCTGCCAGGAAAAACCACCGTCAGTCCCTTTATAATTGAGAACATGACTGTAAAGTTAATTTAAAAGAAAAAAAGAGAGAGAGATGTCTGCAACACTGCTTTCTCACTACATCAAACTTCTCAGCGAAGGATTTTAATTTTCAAAGAAAGTGCTACGAGGACACCCAGGCCCTGCGACTGTGGGAGGGGCCGACACGTGACAGAGACACCTGTCACAGTGACTGAGCCCCAGTCACCTGAAGCAGTTCAAGTCACGGGACTTCTTGAGATTTGTTTGTTTGCAAGATTGCCAATCCCAGACACAGAATTCCTGCTAGAAAACCCATTTCTGAGGACTTCTCCCAAATCTCTCTCTACTCTCATGCCCGCGGCCGCTCGCGCAGGGGGGTGGAGTGGAGTGGAGTGTCACAGGTCTGGTGCAGGAGTGTGTACTCCGGCCTTCCCAGAGCAGGGCAGACAGCGTCCACGGTGCTAGGACAGCGCCGTGCTCACAGGCAGAGGGCTCACGATGGAGACCTGCCGAGATCTCAAGTCAGAGCAGAGCTCTGCAGATGGAAGGCTTATGTGTAAAACAGGTGGTCCGCCAGGCGTGCAGGGGCCACACGCCAGCATCCTGAGAGTGGTCACCTCCCGCCGTGACTGATCCTTCTGGCCCAGGGCAGGAGGGGGCAGCACTTTGTGGGGAGAGGGAACAGGGCTCCTGTTTCCAGTTCAGCACTCCCAGGGAGAGCTGCCTGGCTGAGCGGCAGGTGTCCCTAGGCCCCCGCGCCCCAGGCTGAGCCCTGGTTCTCGCTCCCAGGGGCATCCATCGTGGGCGTGAACTGCCACTTCGACCCCATGATGAGCCTGCAGACGGTGAAGCTCATGAAGGAGGGCCTGGCAGCCGCCCGCCTCCACGCCTACCTGATGAGCCAGCCCTTGGCCTACCACACCCCGGACTGCAGCAAGCAGGGCTTCATCGACCTCCCCGAGTTCCCGTTTGGTGAGTCACCGCGAAGGCACGGTCTCTTTGTTTGCCAGATGGATGTGTCTGGGACAGGGAGCTGCGGCGTGGTCAGGAGCTGGCTGCGCCTCTCACCTGCTGGCCCCTGGGTGGTGCCCAGCAGAGGAAGGAGGGGTGACCAGCATGCAGGAGGCCCCTGGGCTCAGAGCAAGCGCCTCTCTGCAGACAACGGGGTCGGCAGAGCTTTGGGCTCCTCTGGATCTTGGTTTTCCCTTTGGGCCAATGAGGCCGGCCATCCCCCAGGTCCTTTCCTCTGAGTCTGGATACTACCCCAGGGCAGTACTGCAGAGCTGCCAGGGCCAGGGCCTGACACTGTCCCGGTGACTGTGTGGCCGACGGGAAAAGCAGGGACATGCAGGTGGAGCGAGCGGATACTCCCATTTGGGCAGAGGGCAGCAGCCCTGAGCCTGGCCGAATGAGGCCAAGTCCATCCTGAAGCCCAGGCCAGAGAGGCCAGTGCCTGCGCCCTTCCGCGATCCCCACGGGTGCTCCGCACTCCCTAGGAGCCTTCAGAGCAGTCTCAAGGTAATCACCCCAGAATGACCGAGGGGAGGAGCGGGGCCTTGGTGCTGTCTGTGGCTGTAGCACGCGGGGCTGCAAACTCGGTGTCTCGCAGACAAACCTTTAAAGATATGAGCGATGGGGTTGGCTGGCATTGTGGCAAAGTGGGTTAAGCTGCTGCCTGCAGCACTGGCAACCTATATGGACACAGGTTCAAGTCCCAGCTGCTCCACTTCCCATCCATCTGCCTCCTAACGCACCTGGGAAAAGCAGCGGAAGATGGCCCAACAAGTGCTTGGGCCCCTGCACTCATGTGGGAGACCTAGATGAAGCTCCTGGCTCCTGGCTTTGGCCCCAGCCATTAGGGCCATTTGGGGAGTGAACCAGCAGATGGAAGATCTCTCTCCTTTTCCCTCTGTAACTCTGCCTTTCAAATAAATAAAATAAATCTCTTTTAAAAAAAGATTTGAGAGGTAGACAGAGCTCCCATTTGCTGGTGCTCTCCCATAACAGCCTCAGGTTGGGGCTGAAGCTGGGAGCCAGGAACTCCATCCAGGTCTCCCACTCCAGTGGCAGGGACCTAGCCACTGGCACCATCGCTGCTGCCACCCAGGGTGTGCATTAGCCGGAATCTGCGAGGTGGGGAGCCACGGCGGCAAACACGGAGCGGCCGGCGGGTGCAGAACCCTAGAGCCGGGCGCCGACACCCGGCATCCGTGCTCACAGTGCCCTCGCTGTGCCTTGCAGGCCTGGAGCCCAGGGTGGCCACCAGGTGGGACATCCACAAGTACGCGCGCGAGGCCTACAACCTGGGCGTCCGCTACATCGGCGGCTGCTGCGGCTTCGAGCCCTACCACATCAGGGCCATCGCCGAGGAGCTGGCGCCCGAGAGGGGCTTCCTGCCCGCGGCGTCGGAAAAGCATGGCAGCTGGGGCAGCGGCCTGGACATGCACACCAAGCCCTGGATCCGAGCGCGGTGAGCGCGCGTGCGCCTGGGGAGAGGGCTGCGGGTCGGGAGGGGGGAGCGTGGGCGGGGTCGGGGCTTGGGCGGGGCGGGGCTTGGTGGGAGGGGCGGGTTCTGAGCTGGACGTGCACACCAAACCCTGGATCTGAGCGGAGCGCGGGTGTGCTGGGGAGAGGGCTGCGGGGGCGTGGCTTGGGCGGGGCCGGGCTTGGTGGGCGGGGCTTGACTGGATAGGAGAAGGGATGGAGAGGAGTACATCTTGGCACGGAGAAGCCCCAAGCTTAAGCATGGCCGGCCGGCCACAGTAGGATGGGGGCCCCGAGGGGCGGCCTTTCGAGATTCCCTCCTTCCGCAGGTGCTACCTCGTCCTACAGGTAGGGGAGCTGCAGGGGCGCACATGGCCGGGCAGGGAGCCTTCCAAAAGGGCTGCCAGGCACTAGGGCCCGCCCCTAAGACAGACCAGGAAAGCGAACCGAACCGGGAAGAGGAGGCAGACCCGGGGGGCATGCGTGGGAACAGGTAGCAGCTGGCACACGGCACGCACACTAACAGATGCAGTGGAGGGCCCCGGCCAGGATCTGTGGCTGTGCCTCGCTGCTCACCCTCTGAAGCCCAGTGGCCAGGCTCTGACGTGGGCGCTTTGTCTACAGGGCCAGGAGGGAGTACTGGGAGAACCTTCGGATCGCCTCGGGCAGGCCGTACAGTCCTGCTATGTCCAAGCCGGATGCCTGGGGGGTGACCAAGGGCACGGCGGAGCTGATGCAGCAGAAGGAAGCCACCACGGAGCAGCAGCTCAGGGAGCTGTTTCACAAACAGAAGATCCAGTCTGCCAAGTAGCCGCAGCGCCGGGGCCCGCGGAGGGGCACGGCCGTTGTCCCCCTGCCAGTGGCATGGCTGGCTGAGCCTAAGAGAATTGCAAGTAGCACTTGATATAGCACTTGATAGCTTTAGAAGCATGCTTTATAAGTTCACAAAGAAGCAAAAAAAAGAGTAGGAACAGGTTTGTCCAGCACCCACCAGGTACGAGGTGTTAGGGGAATGTCACGGAAGTGCTGTGGCCACTTCAGGGGACGTCCACTGTCACAGCCGACTCAGTCCCCGTCGGGGCCAGAGTGCTGTGGGAAGTGACTTCCACGCCTTCCTAAGAAACCCACTTCAGATACTGAGCCAATCACCACTGAAATAAAACGTGTGATCCGCTCTGCCGTGTCCTCTTCATTCATGACGACAGCTGGCTGCCTGCAACCCTTGGCACTGGCTCCTGGGACCTGTGAAAGGGTCTCAATGCCGTTTGCACAGCATGGCTGTGGGGGGTGGGGTCCTCCGACATGGGGGCTGCGCTACTGGCGTCACTGGGCGCCTGATCAGGACGGACCCGAAGTCTCGCTCCCAGAGCTCCGGGGCCACTCTCGGCATAGAGAAATGTACAACAGTGGGGAGTAGGGAGCCCAGACTGCTTATCTAGGCTTTCTCCATGCTGCTCAAAGCCAGAGCTGCCTCAAAGCCTCACTCAGGAAGGCCAAGGAGTGGTGAATCCGTGGTACTGTCGTAGCTTGAATATGCATACTTAACGACAGGGGTTGGGCTTGGCGAGGCAGTGAGGGAGGCCACCACTGGGGCTCGTCTCTCCTATCAGAGCGCTGGTTTGAATCTGAGCCGCTCCGCTCCCTGCTAACGCACATGGTACAGGAGACAACAGCTCCAGTGCTTAAGCCCCTGCTACCCACATGAGACACCCAGACAGGGTTCCCGATGATTGGCTTTGCCCTGGGTTGGCAGCCACTTGTGGATTGAAGCAGAAGATGAAGGTTGTGTGTGCCTGCCTCTCAAGTAGGTGGAAGTAAATATTTTAAAAAGCACAACAAAGGGAAAATAGAGGACTGTTCCAGCTGTAGCCAGGTCTCCCTCTGACATCCACTAGCCTACGGGAGCTCAGGTCTGCAGACACAGGACTTTCAGAGGAAACACGGCTACCCCGAAGGACAGGAAGAGTTCACGCCGTTCTAGCAACATTCTGTGGCTATTTGTGATTCTGATTTTAGATCTACAGTTTGAAAATCTTGTATGAAATCTCTATACCTCAATTTTTCCATTAGAAAATTAAGTAAAAAGAAAAAAATTAGCGTAGCACCTAATGATGCTCCAGTCGCACATCGGGGTGCCTGGCTTGGATCTGGCTCTGGCACCTTACTCCAGCTTCTTGCCAGTACAGACCCTGGCAGGCAGTGGTAATGGCTCCAGAGGTTGAATTCCTGCTGCCTACACGGTACCCATCATTCTTATATCCTTAGTTTTGCAAAATACATCCCTCAAAAGGCACTGTGCCTTGCAGATTCTTGAACACTACGTCAGCACTGCCTCCTAGTGGTGCATTTTGGATTTTGCACACGAGCTCTGACATTCACCCCTGTTCCAAGCATAGTGGTTTTATTTCCAGCAATCTGCCCCATTCAAAGAGAAGGCTCATTTAGCACCCAAGAATGGGTGTCGCAGGTTACGACTGTTAACACAAACAGAGCAGGAGAGACCTTGGAGATCAGAATCCAGATGCTCCCTTTCAAGGGTAAGATTGGTGGGGCAGGACACAAGCCGGGAAGTGTGCCCAGAAAGAAGGCTGGACCAGGACATACAGTTCTTCCCAAAACAACGGAGGCCCCTCCGGCCATGAATATAGATTCTTGGCTCTACTCCGAGTCCACATCAACTCACTGAGTAAGTTGTTTGCCTTCTATGGCCTGATTCTCTTGCACTAAAGCCCAGCCGGCAGAATGGAACTGAGAGGGCTGGACCAGAAGCTCCAGTTCCCAACGTGTCCAGAGGGGGGCAGCAGGGTGCCAGCACAGAACGCCTGAGCAGCCTGGTGCCACTGAACTTCGGCACGCTGCTCACAGGGCACATATCCATGGCTTCTCCCCATCACGGTCAATTTCCCCCTAATCTGTGTGGATCCTGGAGCCCTGCCCTGGAGAACTCACCCAGCAGGGAGAGCCATTCATGTCAGCAGCCTCCCTCCTGGCAGCAGCTGGCCAGCCGGCTGCGTGTCCCTAGCAGTCACAGCCCTACAGGAGCGGGGGTGGAGGCAGCTACGCTACAACAGAACATGAGCCCCAGCGCCCGAGGGGCTCGACAGCCTAGTGATGAGGGCTCTGTGTCGGAGCATGGCTGCCCAGTGCCCAGGGTCACCTGGTCACCTGGCAGGGTCGTTTGTGAGATGGGTGGGAGGGGACAGACCGCCCAGAAATGCTTCCCGCATGCCTGCAGCAGGAGGCCTGGGCCTTGAGTGGGCGACAAAGGAAGAGGATGGGGAGGGAGAGAGCCGGGGTCATCATCTGTGCTGCCGTAAGCTACCGGCCCGACGCCAGGCAAGCCGAGCGCAGCCAAATCCTAAGAACCGGCAGGGAACCAGCACTGGGGCACAGTGGGTTAGGCCACCCCTTGCAGTGCCTGCATCCCATACCCAGGTATAAGTCCTGGCATTAATGCACCTGGGGAAGCAGCAGGTGATGTCCCAAGCGCCCCCACCCATCTGGGAGACTCAGACGGAGCCCCTGGCTCCTGGCTTCAGCCTGGCCCAGCCCTGGCTGCTGGAGCCATCCAGGGAGAGAACCAGCACATGGAAGTCCTTCTCTCTGTGTCTCTCCCTCTCTGACAGTCTGCCTTTCAAATAAACAATTTAAACCTTAAAAATTTAAAAAAAAAAAAGGGTGGCCGTTTATGTGCCATTAAGTCAAAGGCACAACTTTAAAACAAAAGCTTTATTTATCTGAAAGGCAGAATTGCATAAAGAAAGGTGGGGGGACCTTCGTCTACTGGTTCTCTCAAACAGCCACAGCAGCCAGGGCTGTGCCACGCCAAAACCTGGCACTCCATCCGGGTCTCCAACAACCAGTGCTCCAGCTCAGGGCACCGGTGCCGCAGGGCGTGGCTGAACCTGCTGCACCACAACCCCTGCCCCCACGGCACAGCCCAACTAGAACTTAACTTTAAATTTATGAGAGCTTTGGGCCGGCGCCGTGGCTCACTAGGCTAATCCTCCGCCTTGCAGCGCCGGCACACCGGGTTCTAGTCCCAGTCGGGGCGCTGGATTCTGTCCCAGTTGCTCCTCTTCCAGTCCAGCTCTCTGCTGTGGCCCGAGAGTGCAGTGGAGGATGGCCCAAGTGCTTGGGCCCTGCACCCCATGGGAGACCAGGAGAAGCACCTGGCTCCTGCCATCGGATCAGGTGCACTGGCTGCACCATTGCGAGGTGAACCAACAGAAAAGGAAGACCTTTCTCTCTGTCTCTCTCTCGCTGTCCACTCTGCCTGTCAAAATAAATAATTAAATAATTTATGAGAGCTTCCTATACATGTTCACAGTTGAAGTGAGTTTTGAAAGGAACATTCGACAAGTTTAATAAAAATCTATTTCCCCCACATGCTAAGTCTCTGCTGTCTGTGCCTTCAGGCCCCGTGTTGCTGCGGGCTCGCCCCGTGGCCAAGCAGGTCAGCCTTTCCTCCCGTGGGCCAGCCACTCTCCGTTGTTCTGATGGAAGGAGACACTGCTGTTCTGTGGGATGGCGAGAGTCCAAGACATCTGAGCAGCCTGTGGGGTCCAGCCACGCCCCGAATCCCACACAGCGCCACAGGGAAAGCCCCAGTGCCTACAGCGACCCCAGGCCTGCTCTCACTGCAGCAGGACAGGGAGCCAATCTCCTCACTTCCCTGGCCTCTCTTCTGTGCAGGGCTCGCCATGCTAGACACCTCCCCGGTTCCATTTCCAGAGTGCTGGCACTGACCAGTGCCTGCCCCGGGGCCAGCAGGCTAGGCGCTACCTGATGCTGTTCCCAGCAGACTCGACCATGGTGGACGAAGGCCTTGGCTGTGAGTGTAGACAGCCGACTACAGCAGGGGAGGTGCTGTGAGTATAGACAGCCGACTACAGCAGGGGAGGTGCTGCGAGTGTAGACAGCCGACTACAGCAGGGGAGGTGCTGCGAGTGTAGACAGCCGACTACAGGAAGGGGAGGCACTCCGAGTATAGACAGCCGACTACAAGTGGGGAGGCACTCCGAGTGTAGACAGCTGAGTACAGGCAGGGGAGTCACTCTGAGGGTAGACAGCCAGCTACAGGCAGGGGAGGTGCTGCGAGTGTAGACAGCCGACTACAGCAGGGGAGGTGCTGCGAGTATAGACAGCCGACTACAGGCAGGGGAGGCACTCCGAGTGTAGACAGCCAGCTACAGGTAGGGGAGGCACTCTGAGTGTAGACAGCCAGCTACAGGTGAGGAGGCTCTGCGGGTATAGACAATTGACTATAGGCAGGGGAGGCTCTGTCAGTGTAGATAGCCGACTACAGGTGGAGAGGCTCTGCGAGTGTAGACAGCCAGCTACAGGTGGGGACGCTCTGCAAGTATAGACAGCCAACTATAGGCAGGAGAGGAGCTGTGAGTGTAGACAGCTGACTACAGGCAAGGGAGGCTCTGCGAGTGTAGACAGCTGACCACAGGCAGGGGAGGTGTGGCAAGTGTAGACAGCCAACTATAGTCAGGGGAGGCACTCCAAGTGTAGACAGCCAGCTACAGGTGGGGAGGCTCTGCAAGTGTAGACAGCCGACTACAGGTGGGGAAGCACCAGGACTGGGATCTGCACTGCAGCCTGAAGGGCCTTGACCTCCTCCTGCACCGCCCACTTTTTTTTAAAGAAAACACGTATTTGTATGTTTAAAAAGCAGAGGGAGAGCCAGCTCTTCCACCTGCTGGTTCACTTCCCAGTCGGCCACAACAGGCAGATCCGGGTCACACCGGAGCCAGGAACCAGCACCTCCCTCCGTCTCACACGTGTACCCGGGCCACCTTCACTACCTTCCTCGGGTTTTAACAGGAAGCTGGACGGGGAGCAGAGCAGTGCTCTGGCGTAGGATGCCGGCTTCCCAGCGAGGCGTAACCTGCTGCCCGACTCTGGCCTTGCTCTCTCCCCTCTTCCGTCCCCTCCAAACACCACACACTTTTGTGGCCTTCTTGGCACCTACCACCGGCAATCCACAAACCACCTCTCCCTGATCACCCTACAGAAAACAGCGACCCCCCTCTTCCCTGTGCGCCTGCCTCCTTTCTCTGTTAGGCCACTCCTTCTCCCTGATCACCCTACAGAAAACAGCGACCCCTGCTCCCCCGGCGCGCCCACCCCGTCTCTCTGTTAGGCCACTCCTCCTCCCTGATCACCCTACAGAAAACAGCGACCCCTGCTCCCCCGGCGCACCCACCCCGTCTCTCTGTTAGGCCACTCCTCCTCCCTGATCACCCTACAGAAAACAGTGACCCCTGCTTCCCCGGCGCGCCCACCCCGTCTCTCTGGTGGGCCACTCCTTCTCCCTGCTCCCCCAGCGCGCCCACCCCGTCTCTCTGTTGGGCCACTCCTCCTCCCTGATCACCCTACAGAAAACAGCGACCCTGCTCCCCCCGCGCGCCCACCCTGTCTCTCTGGTGGGCCACTCCTTCTCCCTGCTCCCCCGGCGCGCCCACCCCGTCTCTCTGGTAGGCCACTCCTTGGCCACTGTCTCGAGCCTGCCCTGCACTTCCAGGCAGTTCTGCTTGTGCTCCTGCTCGCTCAGTCCTCGCTGTCTCCCCACGCCCTAGAACACAAGCTGCTAGAAGACAGGGCCTGAGCTCCGCCACTCCCATGATCCCCTGCCTCCATGAACAACTCGGATAGAGTGGGCGCTGGACACGGCACCGAGGAACAGGAAAAGCGGGTGCATGATGGGGAGCCCCTTGCTGGAACGAAGGAGACCAGAGCCGTGGGAAGACCCCACCGCCCTTCCTCGGACATGTGGACTAAGCGGAGGCCCCAAAGATGCTTGTGGTTGACTTGGGATTTGCACAGGAGAGCCGGTTCCCTTCCTCCTCACTCCCACGTGCACACACGTGTGCTTCACGTGCAGCCAAGTGCTGAGCCAGTCGCTAGGCTAAGGGCAGGCAAAACAGGAGGGGGATGAGACCCTGGACCAGTGGGGAGACAGGTCATCCCTGAAGGAGCTAAGTGCTGAGGCACAGAGCCGCGCTGCTCAGCCCAGCCCTGGGGAGGACCAGGGTGCCCTGAGGAAAATCCCTGCATGCTCCTCACCTCCCCCATCCTGCAAGCACCACCCACGCTCATTTCTGCCACAGGGCCTTTGCACAGCTGCTCTCACTTCCCAGGGTGTGGTTCCCTGCAGATTTTCCACAGCATGGCATCTCCTTGTCATTCCCATCTCAGATGTCACCGTGGCAGGGAGGCCCCCCTGGGCGCCTCATCTAAGAGGGCCCACTCACGCCTGTCTCCCCAAGCCCCACCCTTGATGGGGCACTGCCCCTGCCCTCTGCCCCTCACTGCCCTGCCCTCGGCCTGTTCTTTATTCATTGTGGACCATCTGTCTCCACTGTAGTCGGGGTCCTTGCTGGCCTTGCCACAGCTCCTACCCCAGCGCCTCATCTAAGAGGGCCCACTCACGCCCGTCTCTCCAAGCCCCACCCTTGATGGGGCACTATCAGCCAGGCCTCTGCCCCTCACTGCCCTGCCCTCGGCCTGTTCTTTATTCATCGTGGACCATCTGTCTCTACTGTAGTCGGGGTCCTTGCTGGCCTTGCCACAGCTCCTACCCCAGCCCCTACGAGAGGACCCAGCATGCACAGGGGCTCAACAAATGTTCATGCAATGATTCTGTGAACAGCACTGAGCAGGGGCACTGCTGCAGAGACAGAAACACCGCCTGGGGAGTGGGCAGGCATGGGAGGGGGCGCAGGAAGAGTTTTGCAAAGACGCAGGTTTGCAGCTTCCCCTCCCCTCCCCCAACCCCCAGGGCTGGGTGGTAGACTCGGGCTCACTGGGCTATTCTCTCCACTTTTGTACTTGCATGTTTTTCATCATAAAAAATTTAAGGAAATAAAAGTCTCGGAGGCCAGAAGGAAGCAAGCACAGGAAAGCTGGGGTTTCAGCCCCAAGATGGGACCCAGGGTGGATGGCTGACAGCAGGCTCTGCACAAACACATGCAAACGTCACACTCCCCCCAGACTCTGCTGAGACAGAAACAGACCCAGCTGCATACAGCCGGCCATGACCCCCACACAGCAGAGGCACCTGGGGGCCCAGCACAGGGCCCACAGCCCGCGGGAGTGGGGAAGAGTCCCTGCCCGGGACCTCACTGCCGCACACACACAGACCCTTCCCCCTCCTGCCTTCCCCACACACAGGTCCCAACCCTGCCTGGCCCCCCGCCCCGGGCACTTCCCCCTACCCTCTTTCCCCACCCTTCTCCAACCTTCCACCTGCTGTTCAGTGCAGCTCCATCACCTCCGGAGGGCTCCCTCTGCCTCCATGCCAGGAAGCCAGAATGATGGCAGCCCCTCCCTCCCAGGGCCGCCCAGCAGCTCCACCGGGTCGAGCCGCATCTGCCAACTGCCAAGCTGGCAGCCCACACTGGGGGCCGCCTCCCTCACCTCCAGGGTGCCCACCCTTCCATCAGCTGTCGGGCCCCACTCTGACGTCACCTGTCGTGGCATGCAGCTTTGCTGGGCACCCTCAGAGGCAGCTGGGGAGCGTCTGCAACTTGGGGTGCTGGGGCTGCCTCCACCCACCACGCCAGCTACCCCGCCCCGGGGGACTGCGGCAGGCAGCCGGGCAGAGAACCCTCGGAGCCCTGCGACCTGAGCCCCAGCTTTCACCTGTCGAACCCGTACCGCTCATCACCTTCACCTCCACACACACACCCCCCCCCCAGGCTACGTGCTCCCCAGGAGGCCGCAGCTGGGAGCAATCCTGATCCTGCAGGAAAGTCTCACACCGGCTGCGCTGTCAGAGCAGGTGCCTGGCTGTAGGCTGGGACTGACGCCCCCAGGGGCACGCAGGCGCCACAGCCCACTCTACGCGGAGTGAGACGGGCGAGCGAAGAATCAGGCTGTGGAGAAGGAATCCGACCTGCACCTGAACCGCGGCTTCAGCCCTGGTCCAATTCGCCACGGTGGGCGGCTTAGCCCCCCTGGGAGCCCATAAAGGGCCACCTGTTCCCCAAACACAGAGTGGCCACCCAAGAGTTACTCTTCCTAGCTGGAAATTGGGGGCCGTGAGAATCTGAGCTTCTGGAAGGTTCCAGGTAGGGAGGCAGGGGTGAAGGAGCAAGTCGGGGAAAGGGAAGCTGAGAGACACAGGCCCCGGTCTAAATGTAGCCCCACGCTCCAGGTTCTCGGCCCAGGACTTGGCACACACGTCCCTGTGACTGAGCAACAGGTAGAAGAGGAAGGCTGCACGGGGACACTGCCATGGCCGAAGGAGCACTGAGTAGGTGAGAACAGCGTGAGAAGGCAGCGAGGAGACAGGTAGGGACATCTGAAATACCAGGACAAGAAACCGGGGCTCTGCCTGGAAGGCAAGGGGAGATGGAGCCCCTTGCAGAGGGGCGTGTGCAGATGAGCCATAGCCGTGTGACTTGGCCATGCAGCTCTGGGGAGTTAGAAATGTTCCGCAGAGGAGAGTGTGGCCTTGGATGTGTGGGCGGGAGCGGCACAAGCCAGACTGCCCCGACTCGGACGGAGCGGAGCGCTTGTGCAGGGCAGCAGCGGGGCTGATGTTTTCCACTGGGGAAGGGGCAGCAACAGTGCCACCCAGGGCGTGGACACAGCCTCAAGCCCGTGCACGACAAAGGGTATTTGCTCTGCAGGAAACTTCGCAATGCATTTCCTCAAGCACACCCAGGACAGAGTCAATGGGACCCCGCAGGTGGGTTCACAAGTCTGCTCTCCAGTTCCTGGGCTTTAAGATCTGAAAAAGTTGTAAAAATATTTATGTATTAAAATAGGAAAAATATATTTATGTATTTATTTGAAAGAGTTACAGAAGGAGAGATCTTACATCCCCTGGTTCGCTCCACAGATGGTTGCAATGGCCAGACCGAAGCCAGGGGCCAGGAGCTTTCTCTGGGTCCCCTACACAGGTGACAGGGTCCAAACACTTGGCCTGTCTGCTGCTGCTTTTCCCAGGCCCTTAGCAAGAAGCTGGATCAGAAGTGCAGCAGCCTGCACACAAACTAGCGCCTACATGGGAAGCCTGTTACAGGCGGCTTTACCCAGCACACCACAAAGCTGCCCCATGAAATCCGGCCCCTGGACTTGAATAACCCAATACTGTCAGAAAGTTAGACATGAGCGAGACTCTCCTCAGGAGGAGAGACCGGGGATGCTGCTCTGCACCCAGGCCCACCCAAGGCCACCCCCTTTGTGGTTAACTTGTGTTTAGAGTATCCTGATGAAACAGGAGCTCAGCCAAACAGAACAGTCTGGTTGGTGGCCCAGGCTCGGTGAGATCCAGTCTGACACCAGAGAGACCTTCTTGTATGACGATTAGAATGTAACCCACCAATTGCACCAGGAAAGCCACATGTGCAGAGTCCAAAGGGATGCCATGCCCAGATGTCCATCAAAAATGCCAATCAGGAGCATCACGGTCAGCTCATTAATCAACAGCCTTAAGCTTTAGGGGTGGAGCCCCATGCCGTGAGGAAAGGGGGCCACTGCACACTGAGAGGGACTTTAATAAATTTTGCTTTACTCTCCCTCCTTCATCTCTGTAAACTGTAATTCTTCACTCCATCAGCAAAAAGAATCCAGGCAAACCAGTGACAATACCTATTCCATGACTAAGATCAAGGGACGGGCGGATCCAACTCAGCATGAAGACTGCTTCGGAAGGACCCGGTGCTGTGGCACAGCAGGCTAAGCCTCCGCCTGCGTCACCAGCATCCCATGTGGCGCCAGTTCAAGTCCCTGCTGCTCCACTTCCTATCCGGCTCCCTGCTAATGTGCCGGGGAAAGCCGCGGAAGATGGCCCAAGCACTTGGGTCCCTGCCACCCATGTAGCTTCGGCCTGGCCCAGCCCTTGCTGTTAGGACCATTCGCAGGCCGCTCCCAGCAACGTGTGGTAGATGAGCTGCCCCTGGAAGCAGTCCTCGCAGAAGGAGGTGAGGAGAGGGGAGCATACAGGTGGGTGTTGGGGCCTGGAACTTGCACCACCCCCTTGGAAGGGGGAAGAGCGGCCCCCTTCTTCCCCTTGCACCAGCCCCCAAAATGCCACAAGAGGCTGTGTGTGCAGGGATAGGCCCTCCGGCTCCCCACAGTACCCGGAGGTTCTCCAAGAGGGGAAGTGCTCTGTCCATGAGGTCATTACTGTGGGGAGCAACCCGGACTAGACTAAGTTACTGGAATTAAGACTTATTCTATGCATCTGCTCTCCCACAATATGGCGCTGGGAGAGGAGGCAACAGCTCCTACACAGCTGCCTCTCACCAACTTGACAAGCTGCAGGACCTGCTCCTGATTGGAGGAGAGCAGCGTGCTCGGCGTGTGGGCAGCCGAGTTGGGATTGGTGGAAGAGGACTATAAAGGAGGAGAGAGACGGCATGCACCAGGAACATCTAAGAGGAACATCTAAGGGGAACATCTAAGGGGAACACCTGTGCAGCCCCCGAGAGAGCCGGCCGGCGGTGTGCCGCTCCCCCGCGGAAGTGGGGAATGTGGCAGGGGGAACCGCCCTTCCACGGAGGTGGAAGGGACAGTAGCCAACCCGGGAAGAACCAGCAGCAAACCCGGGGAGGGCCGAGCAGACAAAAGAACAGCGCAGGATCCTGTGTCGTTCCTCCACGAAGACGGGGAGCGACAATTACGATTTGGAAAACCTGGGCTTTCCTGGAACTATTTTGTGTGATTTAAAATGAACCTATACCGTGATTCTCACACCACAGACTGCTAACCAAAGGCAGGGAAACGCCTGAACACACACACACACCCCTCTGCAAGTGAGCCGTGATGCTCCACTGAGCAGTGAAGGGGGAGAGCGAGCGAGCTGTGCTGAGATACCGAGCATCAGAATGCGGGGAGACTCATCAGTAAAATGTCGCATGGGGAAATAGCCGGCTGTGCCGAGAACACGGTTCCCGTGCCCAGACGATACTCACTGTTCTTGACCCCTTCTCTGCTAAGTGTCTGCTCCTCTGTGTGGACGGCGTGCCAGGTGCTGGGTGGAAGAGGAGTGAAAATGGTGAGTGTTACACACCTGTCTCCTCCAGCCCCACACAGAAGGAGGAGCTCTGTATTCTTCCTGCCATTTTCCAGGGGAGAAAACTGGATGCCTAAAGCCATGGATACCAAAAGGCCAGGGCAGGAGTTAAGGTGAAGGCAGCCAGCGTGGGCTGTGCTCAGACACCCTGGACATGCCTCCCTGCCGTGAGCCAGCGGGTACCCTCACACCACACCTCCCTGCCATGAGCTAGCTGGAACCCTCTCAAAATCCCTCGTGGGCCAGGATACTCCTGGCACGTAGCAGACTCAATATTTGCTGAAGCGACTATTTGGCTAAGTGGACAATATTTGCAGAATTGAACCATTAAAATAAATGGAAACTACTTACTGATTTGAAATGGAATCTCCAAATTTGTGTTTTAATTGCGGTTTATCTTTTTAGCTCCTAGTCTGGTAGGTGGCTGGGGCTGTGGACAATTGGAGCCTCACGGCTGGCTTGCACCAGGCCAGGGGTCTGAGTCTGGCTGCTGTGGCCAAGCTCCTGGCGGGCGGGCCTTGGAGTCAGGCGGGCTTCAGGAGCGCACTCACCCTGTGGCCCCGCAGCCCTGCAAGCCTTCCCCCGAAAGGTGTCTCAGCTTCTCACGGAAGCAGCTGGAGCGTCACAGCTACCAGGACTCAGAGATGTGGCCCAGGACGCCTTGATCTCCTCTCAAAGCTGCCCTGGCGGCGGCTGTGACCACCGACCCGCACCTGTTTACCAAGTGGTTCAGAAGGCACAGACTTCAGGCACAGTGGCTCAGGAGTTTCCCTTGGGGCCCAGACAAGTCCGTTTCTTTTCCTTTCTTTCTTTCTTACTTTCTAAGATTTATTTATTTATTTGGAAGACAGAATTATAGAGAGGTCTTCCATCTGCTGTTCACTCCCCAGACGGCCGCAGCAGGGAGAGCTGGGCCAGGCTGAAGCCAGGAACCAGGAGCTTCATCTGGGTCTCCCTTGTGGAAGCAGGGGCCCAAGCACTTGGGCCATCTTTTGCTGCTTTCCCAGGCTATCAGCAGGGAGCTGGATCAGAAGTGGAGCAGCAGGGACCCAAACCAGTGCATATGGGATGCCAGCATCGCACATGGCGGCTTCACAGGCAGACAAGTCCTTTCATCAAGTTCCACTGGGAGAAGCATGGTGATATTCTGTGATCAATCTGCTAAGCAGCGTGTGCGGCCCAGTGGTCCTGAGTCCTCCCCCCAACCATTGACAATAAAGCGTGCCTTTCACTCCTGGAACCCAAATCAGGAGGCTCCTGAATCCTGGTGTGGACAACATAGGTGACCTTAATGACTGTTAAATCATCCTTGTTCCCAGCTACTTCCTATGGATGCAGCCTATGTGTGCTGATAGAGCATTAATATAATTCTTGGGATTATCATTGTATGATTTCTGGGTTTTTTAAAAAATATTTTCTTGTTTATGAAAAATGTAGTTACAGAGAGTGAGGAAAAAGACAGATCTTACATCTGTTGGTTCACCTCCCAAATGACTGCAATGGCCAGTCATGCTTTTGGGCTAGGCCAAAACCCAGAGCCTGGAACTCCATCTGGTTCTCCCACATGGGTGCAGAGGCCCAATCACTTTGGCCATCATCTGCTGCTTTCCCAGGAGCAGTAGAAGGGAAGTGCAGCAGCTGGGACTCCGAACAGCACTCACATGAGATGCAGGTGTCTAGGGCGGTGGCTTAATCTGTTATGCCATGATGCTGGACTCCTGATTCCTGCCTTAAAACCTGGAAGGAGTTCAGAGAATTCTATGATTATGCTGCAACAAAGTCTGCTTGCTTCTGTGAGCAAGACTTTTCAGGGCTTACACCGGAAAAACAAGAAGAGGCAGAGAAATGATGGAGACTCTGCACCAACCTAACCTTGAATGATGAGGCATGGATACATGGACTGGTTGGGAAAATGCATCTACCCATCTTGCTCATAAATAATTTCTAAAACAATTTTAGTTTTCATTGCATGACTGTGCATCAAAATGGATCATGTCTTTATATTCTGATCATCCATTCTAATACATTGAGACTTGGGACCTCAAAGTACTTTACAAATGTAAATGCAGATTATGTATGATTTTGGGTGTGGTAAATTTTAAATGGCTGGGGCTGCCTGCAGGGCCGGCTTCCCATACGGATGCCAGTTCAAGTCCCAGCTGTTTCACTTCTGATCCAGCTCTCTGCTATGGCCTGGAAAAGCAGAAGAAGACGGCTCAAGTGCTTTGGCCCCTGCACCCATGTGGCAGACCCAGAAGAAGCTCCTGGCTCCTGGCTTCAGATCAGCCCAGCTCCAGCCATTGCAGCCATCTGGGGAGTGAACCAGTGGATGGAAGATCTCTCTCTCTCTCTCTGCCTCTGTCTCTGCCTCTCTGTAATTCTGCCTTTCAAATAAATAAGTAAATCTTTTTAAACAAATTTCAGTGCCCTACCTCTCAAAGACTTTGAGACACAAAATGGATAGGACAGGGGTCAGCACTCACAAAGTACAAGAACAAGTTCTGGAGGTTAATGTCAAATCTCATTTGTCATTCACCCTTCATTCACTCGACAGAGGATGGGACCCTCCCAGTGGTCCACATCACAGACACACTCTTCATCCATACACACACCATATCACATACACAGACATCACATACATATGTCACATACACACCACATACATACCACATAAATGCACATCACATGCACACATCACATATACACCCATAACACATACATTCCACACCAGACGGCACACATCACACCATATATCTACCATACCACATACAGACATACCATGAACACCACACCACATACATATCACATCATACACATCACATACACATACATCATATACATACCACACCATACCCCACACATCACACCATACACACACCACATACATATCACATACAAACACAGCACACACATACACATCACATACATACCACATGCAAACACATCACACCACACACACAATCATATACATGCCACACCATACATATCATCATATACACACCACACCACATACATATCACATACAAACACAGCACAGACATATACAACATATACACACATCACATCATACCCTACACATCACACCATACCCTCACCATACCATACACATAGATATACCATACACATTATACACACAACACACAGATCTCACACCATATACTCACATACACATAGCATACACACAGATACACAACATATACACATGATAACACACACCACCACCAATGCCACACTAGCTATAACCAAAATGTTTAACATTTTAACGTTTTAAACGTTTAATGTTTTAAACGCCCTAGTCTTAGAGCTCTTGTATGAAAAAATTTAATATCTTAACAACAATCCTAAAAATGTGCATGACATTACTAACAATGACTAACGAAAGCAAAAAAATAAATGTTTCTAAAGATTCTTTTCAAGGTGGAAAGAGAAAGAGATTTTCCATCTGCTGAGTCTGTCGTGAGTGTAGTACCGGCACCAAGGCGGTGTTTGTTCCAATAAGGTTTTTATGCAGTGGGGAAGTCACACGTTCTAATTCACACAACGCACTGGGCAAACCAACCACCCAAGGTTCCCACGTACCTGCAGTGCTCCTCACGATGTGTCTTAGCCACAGAGGGTGGATTCTCACAGCATCCACGCCAGTGTTGCCGCGAGCGAAGAATGCAGGTCTCGAAGGGCGAGTCGAGTCTGTTTCAGGCCAGCTCAGGGCCTTGACACCCGGCAGGCGCAGGGCTGGCTGGGAACTCTCTTGGGGGAGGGTCTGAGTGTGGTGGGCCAACCTGGAGCTTCCACCCGGCTGCTCTCAGGAGAGTCTGTTCAGAGTCTCCCTGGGCCTCTTTGTGGTTTACATACACCGGGGAGTGCACCAGTGCATGGAAGCTTGCTCTCTCGCTCCCTCTCTGTCTCTCCGTCTGTCTGTAACTCTGCCTCTTTTAAATAAAATCTTTAAAAAAAATTTTTAAAGTGTAACTTCCCCACAGCTTAATAAAATCCTTATTGGGACCAGCACAGTCTCGGTGCCATTACTACGCTCACGACAGTGTGCTAAACACACTTGCTGTGTGGAAAATACAGCACAGCATCGTGTGAGGTTGGTTCAGGGTGGGTGTGGTCAGGACAGGATAGGGTAAGGGCAGGGCAAGGTTGGGGTCAGGGCGGGGGTGGGGTCAGATGGGGTGGGGTCAGGACAGGGCAGGGGTCAGGATGGGGGGGGGTCGGGACAGGGCAGGGTGGGATCACGGCATGGTGGGGTCAGGATGGGGTGCTGTGGTTCTTCGTCTAAGCAGGCGCTCACTTTGTATGACTTTTACATTCACAACTTTGTATTCTCGTTCTCTAATTACATAAACTTCAGCTCCCGCGAAGTCTCTGTGTTCCAGGGGTGGGTGGGACTGGGTGGCCACTTGAGGGCTGGCTGATGGGGACGGTGACTGAAGGCCGCGAGCCCTCGGGAGGGCACCCGGATGGGTGGCGGAGAAGGAGGCTCCGCAGGGCCCGAGGCCTCCACCTCACACACCCGCGGGGCCTCACACACCCGTGGGGCCCCACACACCCGCGAGACCTCACACACCCATGGGGCCTCACACACCCGCGGGGCCTCACACACCCACGGGCCTCACACACCCGCGAGACCTCACACACCCGTGCGGCCTCCACCTCACAGACCCACAGGGCCTCACACACTCGCAGGCCTCACAAACCCGCGAGACCTCACACACCCACGAGACCTCACACACCTGCGAAACCTCACACACCCACGGGGCCTCACACACCCACGGGGCCTCACACACTCGTGGGCCTCACAAATCCGCGAGACCTCACACACCCATGGGGCCTCACACACCTGCAAGACCTCACACACTCACAGGCCTCACACACCCACGGGGCCTCACACACCCACGGGGCCTCCACCTCACACACCCACGAGGCCTCCACCTCACACACCCGTGAGACCTCACACACTCGCGGGCCTCACACACCCGCGAGACCTCACACACTCGCGGGCCTCACACACCCGCGGGGCCTCACACACCTGCGAGACCTCACACACCCGCGGGGCCTCCACCTCACACACCCGCGAGGCCCGCGGCCGCGCGGACGGGAAGAACCGGGGTATGGCCGGGCCTGGGCACGCGCGCACGTAGCCCCGCCCACTGGCGACCCCGGAAGTCGCTGCCCTGAGCGGCCCTGACGAGAAAAGGCGGGAGACAGGAGAGAACCGTGCGGCTTCTCCCTGCACAGCCCAGTGCGGAGCTGTGTGCGGCGCCGTGGCCGGCCGAGCTCCCGGCGGAGAAGGTGGGCCCGGCGGAGGGGAGCGGGGAGGAGGGCGGCCCAGGCAGGAACAGCGGCTGCAGGGCCGCGGGGTGGTGCGGGGCCGGCGGGCGAGGCCGCGAGGGGGCCGGGGGAAGAGGCGAAGGGTTGTGCAAGGGGCCGGGAGCGTGTTCGGGCCCTGGGGCTGGGGGCCGGCCCCTTCTCGTCTGCGGTCGTGGCAGCCCCGCTCGCAGCGTCTCCGTCTTGGTTTCCAGTAGATGCGCTCGGCGGTCACACCGTGTCAGGAATCCCAGAGCAGCTCCGCGCTGTCTCCTGCCTGGACACCAGGGCTCTTGAAAAGTTTGTGCAAAAATACAGCTAAGGGCTAAGTTTATTTCGGTGCCAAAGACATGTGACCCCCACGCTTAGGTTTTCATGCTGCCCGTTTCCCCTGAATTCTCTGAAGCCGCGCTTGCGGGCCTGCAGGCGGACATCTGGGTCATTTCCAGGCTTCGGCTTCCAGACACGGGGCCACAGCAGATACCATCATGCACAGCGGCCACGTGTGGAAGAGCGGGAGAACGTCTGTCAGAGAAGTCCCAGGGCTGGAATTCTGGCCTCAAAGGGCCTGGGTGGACATTGCCAGGAGGCCTCCTCGGTGACATCGGCTCACACAAACCAGGGAGCAGGTGACGGGTGAAAAGTGGGTATCTTGTACAGCTCTCATTGCACTCTTACCAGAAGTGAGCCTAAGCAGATCCGAGCTGAGAGCTAGTGGCTGCCGTGAATTAAAAATGACCAAATGTGGGCCGGGCATTATGGCGCAACAGCCAGGTAAGCCGCCGCCCAGGAGGCCGGCATCCTATAGGGGAGCATCAGTTCCGGTCCTGGCTGCTCTGCTCCCAGTCCAGCTCCTTGCCAATGCGCCTGGAAAGGCAGCCAAAGGCGGCCCATGTGGGAAA
Organism: Oryctolagus cuniculus; assembly: GCF_964237555.1. NCBI lineage: Eukaryota > Metazoa > Chordata > Mammalia > Lagomorpha > Leporidae > Oryctolagus > Oryctolagus cuniculus. Next base: position 2,960,040 of record NC_091445.1, read on the forward strand.
CCGGCATGGAGTTCCAAGCTCCTGGCTTCAACCTGGCCCAGCCTCAGCCATCGTGGCCATAGAGGGAATGAAATAGCAGGTAGAAGGTCTCACTCTTTCTGTCTCTGTAACTCTGCCTTTCAAATAAAGAAATACCTGAAAATTTAAAAACAATTTTAAGAAGTTAAAAATGGCCTAATGAGGCTTGAGAGCTGAGCAAAGGCCTAGGCCTCAAAGCAATATTTCATTCATTAAACAAAAAAACAGTTGTGCCACAGCCACACTCCCAGGCCCTGATGCACCTGAGACAGGTGAGACCTGGTCTGCCCCAGGTGAGCTCCAGTACAGAGAGAGAGACAGGCAAGGAGGCACACAGGAAACTGAGGTGGCGTTGGTACATGGGAGGAGGAGACACGGAAACATAGGGGCAGAACAGCAGTGCCAGGCCTGATGTTCACACAGGTTTTCCTAGAAGACTTAAGTGTGAAAGGCAGGGCGCTGGGGGAAGCAGGTGATGAAGACTTACCCACTTTTAAGGCCTCCTTGGGTTCCTTGTAAACCCGGGTTCCATGCATCCGCAAAAATACCTGGAGTGTCTTTAATGGAACTGAGATTTTTAAGAAGGGTGTAACTAAAAATATTTCTGAAATTATGGCAAGATCCACATCAGAAAGGTGAGGGATGATATGTGGTGACCTCCTTTATAATTCTGGGGCCACAGTAGGTTTCACACGGAGGCCCCCACCTGGGGAGTGAACCAGCACATGAAAGATCTGTCTCTCTCTGTCTCTCCTTCTCTAACTCTGACTTTCAAATAAATAGACTTTTTTTTTTTTAATTTTTTGACAGGCAGAGTGGACAGTGAGAGAGAGAGAGACAGAGAGAAAGGTCTTCCTTTGCCGTTGGTTCACCCTCCAATGGCCGCCGCAGCTGGCGCACCGTGCTGATCCGATGGCAGGAGCCAGGTGCTTCTCCTGGTCTCCCATGGGGTGCAGGGCCTAAGCACTTGGGCCATCCTCCACTGTACTCCCTGGCCACAGCAGAGAGCTGGCCTGGAAGAGGGGCAACCGGGACAGAATCCGGCGCCCCGACTGGCACTAGAACCTGGTGTGCTGGCGCAGCTAGGTGGAGGATTAGCCTAGTGAGCCGCGGCGCTGGCCATAAATAGACCTTTTTTAAAAAGGGGGGTGGGGAGGCACTGTGATGCGTGTAGGCTGTCCTGCTGACCACGGCAACTGGTTCATAGTAAGCTTTTTTTAGAAGTAGGAGGATGCTTAAAAATCATGAGACCCAGTGCAGTGAACACACGGGTCCATGATGTGGTCGGTGATTAACACGATCAGGCGTGATGGACTGTGTGTGTGTCACCATACTTGCTGTGCTTTGGTTGTTGACACCGGCACCTTCACAAACACCTGAGCAACACGCTGTGCTGTAGCGTCAAGCGTCCCCAGGCACTGTAATCTCACAGGACCATTGTAGGCCTTGTGGGCCTTCATTGACTGAAACGTGCTTTTGCAACTATGACTCAGTGGGTCAGGTGCTCATCGCTGGAGACAAACAGCCTCTGGCATCTGAATGGTTCCGTGGAGGAGGAGGGCATGGCAGCAAGTGGGGCGTATGCTGTGCCTCTCTGATCCCAGGGAGTGAGAACTGAGAGGTTCTAGGCCCCAGGGCAGAAGAGAACCTGTCAGAACCCAACACTCAGTGGCGCTCTGGAAAGTCTGTCCTCCTTGGGTCCCAGGAGCCCAGTCTATAGGGCCGGGGCTTGGGCTCCTTGGGAAAGGGAAGGGGCCGGGGAGTGCTGTGCAGTGAGCCCATACTTCACAGACCAGCACCTAACCCGGCTGTTGTGCCAGGGCCTGCCCGGGTGTGTGCAGCTCGCGCCCACAGCTTTCCAGGCTCCTTGCTGGCAAGCACCACGTCAGGCCTGGGGCGCAGGATCTGCCAGACCTCTCTGGACGCTGGGCCCCAGCTCCCGAGAACGTGGCCCCCTGTTCTGTGAGGTCTGTCTCCCCCCGTATTGCGTCCAGCAGGATGCCTGCCTTCTGAGTTACCCTGAAGTTCTAGAAGTCCTCAGGGCTGTGGTGCCCCGAGCTCGAGTCTAGCTGCCCTGGGCGTCAGGGGCCTGTGTCCGTGGTGAGGCCTGTTCCTCCCATGCAGGCAGGAGGCGCCCTCCCACGAGCAGCGCCACAAAACTGGCACAGCCATCACACCCCCCGGACACCCTTGTCCAGTGACCCGCAGTCTGCAGAACAGACAGAGACGAGGAGCCGCAAGGCTTCCTGTGGGCCCCACTGCCCTCTCGTTCATCCAGCAAATAACGACCAAACGCACCTCTCCAGAAACTGCAGCTCTAGAGGTGCCAAGCTCACCTCTCTGGAGAGAGGCGACAAGTATTAAACACATCCAGGGAAGGGCTCATCCTGGTCAAGTCCAGCAGCTAGATTCCCTGGGCAGAACGGAGAGCGATGTTCCCTGGAGGAGGGGCGCCACCTGTTGGGAAAGATGAGTAGTGTAGCAGAGAAATCATTGAAGTTAAATTACAAAAAATAAAAAGGTAAGCGATAAAATATGAAAAACACAAAGCACCTTGCTGTGTGGCACTTTGTCAAGGTGACATAATTACTCATGTGTTCAGCGGAGAGTTACTCCGTCCTTCACAGGTGCTGGACTTGAAACAAGGTACAGGGAAGCCCAGAAAGGCAACAAGGCAAAGGACTCCAAGTAGGAAGAAGCAGAGGCTGTAACCTCAGAAAGCCAGGACCCCAAGCAAGAGCACAGCTCAGAGCAGGGAGACGCGGGACAGGAGTCTGCAGAGGTGGCACAGAAGCAGGGACCCACGTAAGACAGCACGTGGGAAGCTGAGCAGACAGCCTCCCAGCAGAAGGAAGAGCCATGCAAGGGCCCTGGGACGTTAGCAAGGGTCCCTGTGCCTGGACAGTGTGAGTGAGGGGACAAGAGTTACAGGTGCAGGGGCCTGGCGCCATGGCTCACTTGGTTAATCCTGCGCCTGCAGCGCCGGCATCCCATATGGGCGCCGCGTTCTAGTCCCGGTTGCTCCTCTTCCAGTCCAGCTCTCTGCTGTGGCCCGGGAGGGCAGTGGGGGATGGCCCAAGTGCTTGGGCCCTGCACCCGCATGGGAGACCAGGAGGAAGCACGTGGCTCCTGGCTTCAGATCGGCGCAGCACGCCAGCCGTGGCAGCTGTTTGGGGAGTGAACCAACGGAAGGAAGATCTTTCTCTCTCTCTCACTGTCTAACTCTGCCTGTCAAAAAGAAAGTTACAGGTGCAGGTTGGGGCTCATGTACGCAGATGAGGGGCTTCTCTTTTATTCTAGGTGCAGTGGAAAGCACCGGAATATGCTAAGCAGGAAAGGATCTGGTCTTCTGCTCTGGCTTTAAAGAATTACCTCCACTAGCTTTGTGAACAATTGGCATGGAGGCCACTACGTGCGTAGTCGGCATCTCGTCTGAAACATGAGACATATCCGAAACTGAACTGTGTTCCTCTCCTCTCCTTGTCTGCTGCACCACCCACCTCCTGAGGTCATTTCATCTCCACCCCCAGGCTCTGACTGGGAAAACAGCACCCACCCTGAGTACTTCAATGGCGGGAATTTGATATGGGGACATGGTTACAAAGATGTAGGAAAAACAGAGGAAGGCGGGCAGTGTGAGCAAGGCAGGAGGCCATGGTCACCTTGACGGCAGCAGTGACACAGAGGGGTAGCGTCACGGTGTCATGGTGCCCCACAGGCAAGGTCACCCAGGGGGAGCTGGAATCTCACACAACAGCAGGAGCTGATAGCAAAGGAGACAGGCACTGCAGGTGAAACCCCAGGGGTAGCGAGTTACCTTAGCCTCGCCCCTCACACCTCCCCTGTGGCTGTGCCCGTCCAGAAGCCGGGAGGCCGGGCAGCTGGACAGGGTAACTGCCAGAGCTCCGCTCCCCACCAGGCAGAACAGGGCATGGTTCTGACTCAGAGCAAATCGGAGCTGAGCAGCTGCACCCCGCCACCCAGGTGACCATCCCTGAACTTGGAAACAACCGGGCCGTCTGTCTGAGCTGTGATTCACACAGCCGGCGTCTCTGCTCCACCCCACAGCTACCACCTCCCTTCCAGGCCTTCTCTCTCCTGGACAATGGAAGGCTTTCTGCCCTGCTTCCCTGCCTCCCCTCACCCCACTCCAAAACCCCCTCCAGAATTAATTTTTAAACAGAGCCGACTGTGTCCCGACCTCTGCCCACAGCTGAAAGCCACTTCCTCAGGGCCCCTGGCGGTCTGGCTCCAGCCGAGCATTCCCTCTTAGCTTCCTGCACACGCACCATGCTTGGCCACAAAAGAAGAACTTGCCCGCAAGCATGGCAGGTTCTGTCACGTCTACACCCTGTGCCCACACCCCCTGGAATTCTCCTTTCGAAATCCTCACTCCATCCTGCCAGGCACCTGCCAGTGCCCAGCTCCCACAGGCACAACAAGCTCTCCCAGATGCTGCGCTCGGCGCCTGCGGCTGGCACAGCTGCTGACTGCACTGAGGCTGCGACGGAGCGTGCTCCGTGCAGTGAGGGTGCTACCAGCTGCTCAGCCGGAACACAGCCCCCAGGGTCTCCCTGGTGTCCGTGCCACGCTCCCACTACAGGCGCAGAGATGAGCCGCTGCTGACTGTGATGGCCCCATACTGGATTGCCAGCTCTCAGCTGATGCTGGGCACGTCGTAGGTGTCCTGTGTTTTCTGGAAAGAACCCAGCTATGTCGGTCCAAGAGTAAGAGGAAAAGCCAGAAACACAAGAGTGACGCATGCAGAGGGGAAAGGAAAGCTGTCTTCCCAGGCTTAAAACGTTAGACTCATGTGTGTTTTCAAGACAAAGAAACACAAAGAAATGGCTTTCAAACTCTGCATGAAGATGTTTGCTTAGGCCTAAGGAAGAAGGCGCTCAAAAAGGAGAAAGCAGGGGCTGTGCTGCCTCTGTGAGCTCAGGGTGTCAGGAGTTCTGGAAGATGAAGGCAAGCATCCAGGGCTTGGTGTGAACTGAGCACCTGGAGGGTGTCTAGCTAAGCGTCTGTACGGAAATTAATCACTTCTGCATGCCAGTGTGGGCGTCCCTGGGCACAGGTGCAGGGAGGGGGCAGGTGAGCCCTGTGCTGATAAAGGTCAAGGTCTCCTTGTCTGGCTTGGGAATGTGCAGCAGATGAGTCACCCAAAGCTCGTGGCCACAGAACATGGTGCATGAGCCTACAACCAACTCAGCTGAAAAACTCAAAGTGCTGTGGTCACGCCACATGCTAGAGTGGATTGTGTCCATGTGGGAGACTCACTGGCAGGAGATTCTACTCCATGTAGCAAGTACAGCACAATGGGGGGTGTGCTCTGGATGGTGCTGGTGACAGCAGCGTGTGACTTTACCGACACTTAAACCTCCAGTTACGTTACAGTAGTCAGCTTACGACATCCAGCATCAACAACAGAGTTCTGGAGGATGGGGCCCGCTCTGTGGCACACCAGCAGCCCATATGAGCACTGGGTCAAGTCCTGGCTGCTCCACTTCCTGTCCAGTTACCTGCTAAAGTACCTGGGAAGCAGCAGAAGATGGCTCAGGTACTTGGTACCCAGTACTCATGTGGGCAACCCAGATGGAGTTGTTTCCTGGCTTCAGTCTGGCCCAGCCCCAGCCATTGCTGCCTTTTGGCTGCCTTCCCAGGCACATTAGCAGGGAGCTGGATCAGAAACAGAGTATCCAGGACTCAAACCACTACTCACGTGGGATGTCAGTGTCTCAGGCCGTGGCTTAACCTGCTGTATCACAACGCTGGCCCCAAGATTTTTTGTTTGTTGTCATCATTCCCTAAACAGTGCAGTTTGACATAATGTGTTTGTTGCATGAGATGTCATAAGTTATCTGCACATGACTCCCTTTGCCCAGGAGCATGAGTGTGGGTTCTGTGCCTTCACATGTCACCAGGGTCCTTGACGGGCTGAGAACTGAGTTTGTGAAGCCGAGAGGAGAGCCCCATGGAAAACAGACCTGGTGCCTGGTCCCTCATGGACTCTTCCATGCAGCTGGAGCCAGCCACTTCCCCACGAGCCTGGGGACCTCAATATATTTTGGGAACCTTTGGGAACATAGGAGTACACCCAAGAGCTGCAAGTGAAACCTGACAGCAACTCCTGGCTTGGCTGTCCAGCCTAGAGAGGCTCTGCAAAGATGTCTAAGCTGAGATTCCTCATTAACAGTACCAGCAGGGGCTGGCGTGGTGCATAGTGGGTAAAGCTGCCACCTTCAGTGCCGGCATCCCACATAGGCACCTGCCTGTTCAAGTCCCAACTGCTCCACTTCTGATCCAGCCCCTTGCTAATGTGCCTGGGAAAGCAGTGGAGGATGGCCCAAGTCCTTGGGCCCCTGTGCTGACATGGGAGACTGGATGGCGTTCTAGGCTCCTGGCTTCAGCCTGGCCCAGTCCTGGCTGTTGTAGCCAGTTGGGTAGTTAATTCTCTCTCTCTCTCTCTCTCTGTGTGTGTGTGTCTCTTTCTCTCTCTCTGCTTTTCAAATAATAATCTTAAAAAAAAAAAGTTCCATCAAGCAAACTTAAAAAGAGCTGTCTTATCACGCTTTATGCAAATGATCAGGCCAAGTTTAATGAAACTAAAACTCCTTTTACAAGCAAATCGGGCTTGCCATGATTATGTTTGGTAGGAATGGGAGCTGGAGAGAAGAGCTATGTTTAAGAAGAAACTCACAACACACTTCTTGGTAGGTTCTAGCCCTGCTCATTTTTTTTTATCTTCTATCGTTTATCAGCAATTTGATCTGTATCTTAAAATCTTCCCTGGCTGAAAGTCTAATATTTCCAACTGTCCTCCTAATTTTTCCGACTTGGACTCACTAAAATGAAAATTGCTTTTTTCCTGAAGCCCTGCAAGCTGGGACTGGTGAACATGCTGATGTGAGGAACTCACCATGAGCTGTGCTCCAGGGAAGCCCGGCAGGCCGCCGCCCCCAGCCCAGCGCGAGGTTCTCCAAGTCACCTGGAGAAGTCTGCAGACGGCTCTGCAGGCTCCGGCCGGCTCATAAACTGCTCCAGCTATTGAAATTTTTTTTTTTTTCATCTTATTTAAAAGGCAGAGACAAGGATAGAGACAGAGCTTCCTTCTACTGGTTCAACACCCCCTCCCCCCCAATGCCTGCAACAGCTGAGAGTAATCCAGGCTGAAGCCAGGAGTCTGGAACTCCATCCAGGTCTTCCACAGGGATGGCAGAGACATAAGTACTTGAGCTATTGTCTGCTGCCTCCCAGGGCAGCAGGGAGCTGGGTCAGAAGTGGAGGATCTGGGACTTGAACCAAGCACTGTGATATGGGATGCAGACATCACCCAATACCCACCACCAACCATTAACTTGTTTTCCTCCTGTTTATGTAGAAAGGCCTCTTAGAGACTTGATTGTCTACCCTGGAGGGAGACACCCCTGAAATGAGGCACAGCTTTCCAGGGGACTAACTTATCCCCAGCAACAGGAAGCCAACCTGATGATCTACTTGGCCACTTGGTCCCCACGTGCACTCTGCCTCCCACACACACTGTTGAAAGGTGAGTTTTCTTAAGGATTTTTATAATAGGTGTCGTGTCTTTTGGGTTAACTTTTCATCAGTCCTTTGTGGTATCATGTGTCTCTGCCCATATTCCTAAGTCTGTCTACCTGCTCTGCAGTCTCCAAGATTCTGACCAAGAATCCGAGTGATCCGCTGCATGCTCAGGGACGAGGAGTAAAAGGCTCATCCCTTCCCAGGTGCCCGCTCCTTGGTTCAGTTTCTGCCTGGCCATTCATGTACTATGACGGATGTTCTTGTCCACACCCAAGCATCTGCCTCCCCAGGTTCCAAGCTTGGTTGGACAACTGTCAAAGCGCCTGGTCCTCCTGGGACCCTCAGAGGTACCCAAGCTTAACAAAAATTCATGTTCTCCCCATCCCCGGCATCCATCAGAACGCCACACCTTGCGTCTTTCTGTGGCCCAGTCTCAGTGATCTAGCCCTCCTGCTGAGCAAGTCCGGGACCCAGATGCCTCCCTGTAGTTGGGAAATGACTGGATCACGCCCACCGTTGAGGTCCCCTGTGACCCAAGGCTTGGGCCACAGGTGGCACTGCTGGGGGATGCTGGGGCCTTGGGGAGGTGGAGACTGCTGGGAGGCCCTCACATCAGTGGGTGTACAGGTGATTCTCCTGCACCCCCTGGTGGTTCTGTCTCTGCCCCAGCTCAGCCTCGTGCCGCTCCCTCTGACACGGGCTCCCAGCGTCACTGCCTGCCGCAGTGTAACACAGCCAGTGCAGCACTAAGCCCTGGCACCTCCAAACTGTGCTGCTTAGAGCTCTCTGCTTCGTGAGCAGTCTGCCCCGGCTGCTTTGCTACAGTAACTCAGAGCTGACCTGACAGCTCTCTGTCCTCACCTCCATGGGTCAGAACTCCCGGCCTCCACCTCCTCAGTGCAGCTTTGTTTCGAAGCAACTCTCCAGTCAGTCTACCTAATCCCTTCTAAGCGCAGCCAAACCTGTGCGCCAGATCAAGCAGATGTCTGTGCATATCACAGCTGCCCCTGCACACCACAGGCCGTTCTGATGCCCTTCTTTCTCTTCCTAACAACCCCACCTCCTTCAACTCCAGCCTTTGTTTCCCAGGGAGGCCTTCTGGATTTTTGTAGACAGAAAAGAGGTCCACTCCCTCCTCTTCCAGCACTTGGCATACCCCCTCCCTGTCAGGTCATGACCTGCTGTACAACCATACTGTTATATTGTCTCTCAGTAGTCTAAGCTTAAAGAACACATCAGCCATGCCTGCTTGTTTTTTTCTCCCTGCTGCATGGAAACTTCTGGCCTAGTGACTGATGCATACTAGTTGCTCAAGAAATATTTACTGAGTAACTAAATGCGTAAGTTAAACTGGAAATAACCAACATCACACTCTTCCAAGAGCATGTTTTACAACAGATACCGACCAGAAGGGAAACAGCATTTTCTCGAATGGAAGAACTATGAAAAATGCCTGGAAGGCAGAGTGGAGATGAGTTTCCTAAGACGCTGACTGCCTTACAGCTCTCCCGGAGCCATTCTGCATTCTTAACCTCCGTGTATTTAAGGCGAGCAGGGCCAGCATGCCATGTTCTTCTTGCAGGCTGCGAATAATGAAGTGTTTCTTTTTGTCTGTCCTTGCCTCCAGAACATTCCTGGCTTGGTGTAAATCGACTGTAACCACACAAGACATAGCAGGGCAAATGAAAGAAAGAGTCGTGAGGGTTTCCTTTCTATGAGCAGCCGCCTTTGGAGGACACTGTACAGGTCTTCCATGAAACAGACTCCCGGCTGTCCAGTCGTCAGGCTGGGTAACGACCACTCTAGGAAGGGGATTACCTCTCAACGTGGGCCTGAGAACACGGGGCTTCACGCCTCGCTTCCTCAAAGTGTGAGGTCCGCCAACGGTGGAAGGTGCAGGGTTAAGTCGGGGAGTTCGCCCAAGGATGCATCCCAATAAGGACAAGCTGCGAGGCGCCCCATTGCTTTGTGGGACAGTATGAAGGCTTGGCACTGTTTGCTGGAGACAGCCTCACAGCAGCGCAGATCTCCCTGGCTACAGGCTTGCTCACCGGGGCTGCTCAGTGCCCGCCGAGTCAGGCGGCCCCGCTCCCCTGATCACTGGCTGCTCCTTGGTCCCGTGGCTCACAGGCTGAGCCCTCCATGTGCAAAGGCAGAAGGGTGGGTGTCTGAAGTCCGTGACATCCGTCTCAGGCCTGCGGTCCTGCCAGTGGGGTACAGTCGGCGCATTCACTGGAGTAATCTGAGTGTGTGCGCAGGCAGACTCCACCCCACCCTGCCCCCACCTTAGAAGGTCCATTCGCAGAGGAATTTGTGCCTCCTATTTCAGGAAGCAGGGTGAGAGATACCCCTCCGCATTGGGTAGCACAGGGCTCCCATTGGGCACTGACTGTGGGCAAGGCCACGGGGGAGCGATGAGGCAGTGTTGGCCCCAGAAGGCATCAGCTGGATTCCCCTTCACCACAGCTCTGTCCTCAGCACGCAGGTGCTACCTCACAGGAGTCACCTCTGCTGGCCTTGACCCACAGGGCTCCACTGGAGAACAGCAGGACTTCCACACTCATCACAGCTGTAGGCAGCTCTTTCTGCATTAAAAAAAAAAAAAAAAATTCTCTCAAGTAAGGCCTTGGCAGGGCTTCCCGTGACAGAAGGTATCAGAGGCAAGGAAAAGATGTCTACAAGGACTCGGAACAGCAGGAGACTTACATGAAGCTGCTCCCGGCACTTCCTTCCCCAGCACATGGGAGGGACGGCTTCTCTCCTTGTGGATGAAGCACCTGGTCCCTGCTCCCAGGCTCTGCCATGAGCAGGAAGATCCCAAGGTCAGCCTCTTGGTCTATAGAAAAGTCATTAGTTTGTCATCTGCCAGAAGAATATTCCACATACAATCTTTTTCGTTTGTTTATTTGAAAGGCAGTTACAGAGAGGCAGAGACAGAGAGAGAGGTCTTCTATTGGGTGGCCCACTCCCCAGATGGCTGCAGCAGCTGTGCCAATCTGAAGCCAGGAGCCAGGAGCCTCCTCCATGTCTCCCATGTGGGTGCAGGGGCCCAAGGGTTTGGGCCATCCTCTACTGCTTTCCCAGGCCATCACAGAGAGCTGGATCAGAAGTGGAGCAGCCGGGTCTCGAAACAGCATCCATATGGGATGCCAACGCTGCAGGCGGCAGCTGTACCCACTGCACCGCAGCGCCAGCCCCATCCACATTCAATTTCTTTACAAATGATAAATATGCTGGCTTGCCCAGGATATATTTTTTTTGATGTTGCACAAAATAGGATCTGTCAAATAATTTTCACATCCAATGCCTATAACTATGCCATCTCTATAGCAAAGTATATTTTAAGAATAAAATCACAGGCCGGCGCCGCGGCTCACTAGGCTAATCCTCCACCTAGCGGCGCCAGCACACCGGGTTCTAGTCCCGGTCGGGGCGCCGGATTCTGTCCCGGTTGCCCCTCTTCCAGGCCAGCTCTCTGCTGTGGCCAGGGAGTGCAGTGGAGGATGGCCCAGGTGCTTGGGCCCTGCACCCCATGGGAGACCAGGATAAGTACCTGGCTCCTGCCATCGGATCAGCACGGTGCACCTGCCGCAGCGCGCCGGCCGCGGCGGCCATTGGAGGGTGAACCAACGGCAAAGGAAGACCTTTCTCTCTGTCTCTCTCTCTCACTGTCCACTCTGCCTGTCAAAAAATAAAAAAATAAATAAAATAAAAAGAATAAAATCACAGGGCTCAGCACTGTGGTGCAGCAGGTTAAGACCCTGCCTGTAGCACCAGCATCCCATATGGGCCCCTGGCTTCAGCCTGGCCCAGCCCCGGCTGTTGTGACCATTTGGGGAGTGAACCAGCAAACGATAGATCTCTCTCTCTCTCTCTCTCTCTCTCTCTCTCTCTCTCTCTCTGTGTGTGTGTGTTTATGTGTTTCTGCCTTTCAAATAAATCTTTTCAAAAAATGAAATCATAAACTGACATTTGTACTTGGCTATAACACACAGTGTTTATTTCTCGACCAGCTTTGTCAACTCCCTTCAGAGTTAAGTCTGCTTGCATTATCTGAACCAAAGGTTGACTTTACTCTTACATAGACATAATGAAAAAGAATCTCTCTGTTTTGAAAATCCACAATATGAGCTCATTCTTTTGGTATCTGGTCCTACAAGCTTACCTGGACTATTTTGAGTCCAAGCCAATCTTTCCATATTTATTTTATGTATGAAAACACATACACATACATTGGTTACGCGGCTTCCATTATGAAAATCAGTGACTCTGACCGCCCACTGATGTCCTTGGCGTCCTGGGGCCTCTAATGCAAGTGTCCCAAGTGACCAGAGACCTGGCCCATCCTGCTGTGTTCCTGATGAGTAACACAGGGAAATTGATGCTGTCATGATTGACAGTTTGTCTCTTGCTTTGAAGTTCCAAAACAACATGTTCCAAATGCACGCTCATCATCGTTGATGAGCTGGTCAGGTTGCAAAGCAAATTTGTCATTATTTAAATTTGCATTACAAGGTGTCTAAGTTAAACACAGAATACACAAATATGTGACCTGCAGGGTGAAATCACTGTTTGAGGAGAGTTGCTACTAACATGTCAGAGACCGGTCCCACTGAAACAAAGATTGTTCTCCTTAGGAATCAAGACAGCGTTCCAGCTATGGTGATGCACACCGGTCATTTCAAGTTACTGATCTTTATTTTTTTTTCTCTTTTAAAGATTTATTTATTTGAAAGAGAAAGTGAGAGAGATGAGAGAGAAAGAGGTGTTCCATGCATTTGGTTCACTCCCAAAATGGCCACAATGGTCAGGGCAGAGCCAGGCTGAAGCCAGGAGCCAGGAACGCCACCCAGGTCTCCCACATGGGTGACAGGAGCCCAACACTTGGGCCATCTTCTGCTGCCTTCCCAGGTGCATTAGCAGGGAGCTGGATTGGAAGTGGAGCAGCAGGGATTCAAGCCAGTACTCCTAATAGAACGCTGGCATTGCAGGCGGCAGCTTAACCTGCTGCCCCACAACGCCAGCCCCATAAATCACTTGTCTTTAGACCCAGGGGAATCTGATGTCTGGTGCGCTTGGCCTTCGTGGTCCCCTCCGTCCCTACCACATTATGGGTGAAATCTCCTAATACTCTCTCAAAAGCCATTGTCTGGCCTTCCCTCTGACTCTGCCTCCTATTTCTGTAGGCTAAATTTATTGACAATTTGACCCCCAAAACTCCTATTTTCATCCATCTCCATAGTAACTACACATCCAGAAAACTAAAACATTGCACCCAAGACAAAAACATAAGACACGGCTGAGACGAACATGCTTCCTGAGCCAGTCTGGTGGGCTCCATACAAGTCCCGTCACCAGCATCTCTGTACTGGAGCTCACTACACCCTTCAAGCCTCCCCTTCTACGGCATCGACCCAAGGGTGACCAAAAACTATGCATCGTCTCCAGGGCTTGCTTGGAACATGAAGGTAAAGACAGCGATTGCCAGAGAGAACTGCAGAGGGAGGCAAAATCCTGGATCAGCCCGGGCTTCCCCAATGCTCAGCACGCCCCTGCCGACCGCCTCTGCTCCCACCGGCAGTCACATCCTGGCGGTGTGAACTTTGATCCCCGTGTGATGACCTCGCAGGCCTGCACCTTCTCCGGACAAAGGTGACAGCCTGGAGTCCTGGCTGGCGGGCTGAGCAGGTGGGCCATTTCCCCAGCTCCCGCCATCGCGATGCCAGGTGTGGTAACAGCCCAGCCATTACAGCACAAGAGACTTCCGCCGGCTTGCACAAACCACGCGGTCACGTTCTCATCAGCCGGTGATGCGGACAGTTGAAACGCAAACAGCAGTAACCAAGTCCATAAACTGGACCTGATGTTAAGAAAACAAACAAGGCTTTCCCATGTGGAAAAAGAACAAGACTGGCCCAGAACCACAGAGCCTCACAGCTGGAAGGAGACTTGAGGTTGTTCCACTCAACCTGTGAGAAGGCTCTGCACCATTCTTGACAGGAGTCCTGCTGCCGCTCCCTGTTCCTGCACCCCCCTGCAACTGAGCCAGAATTAGGCGGGAACTTCCACGGCTTGACTCTTGTTTGTCTTTGATAGCTTCTAAATCCATTCTGCCAGCAGCCCTATCCTAGTTCAGGCAGCTTTTAAAAATACATGATAATAGAGCCTGGTGTTGTGACATGGTGGGTTAAGCCACTGCCTGTGACGCCAGCATCCCATATGAGCACAGATTCAAGTCTCGACTGCTCCACTTCCCATCCAGCCGCCTGCTAATGTGCCTATGAAGGCAGCAGGAGACGGACCAAGTGCTTGGGTCCCTGGCACCCATGTGTGAGACCCAAATG